>NC_060212.1:163727500-164335000 GCF_021130785.1 Homalodisca vitripennis | reverse complement strand
GTTTAAAGGGGGGGGGAAAAAAAAGGGAAATTTTTTTAAAAAAATTTTTTTTTTTTTTTTAAGGGGGGTTTTTTTTTTTTCCCCAAATTTTTCCCTTTTTTTTTTTTTTTTGGGGGAAAGGGCCCCCTTTTTGTTTTTTTTAAAAAAATTTTTTTTTTAAAATTTCCCTGGGGCCCCCCTTCCCTTCCTTTTATTTTGGGGGGGGGGTTTTGGGGGGCATTGTTTTAAGGGGGGCCCTAAAATTTTTTTTTTTTTTTTTTGGGGTTTTTTTTTTTAAAAGGTTTTTTTTTTTTAAATTTCCCAAAATTTTTTTTGGGTTTTGGGGCCCCTTTTAAATTTTTTCCCGAAATGTTTTTTTTGTTTTTTTAAAAAAATTTTTTTTTTTGGGGGGGGGTTTTTTTTTTAAAATTTGGTTTTTTTAAACTAAGGAAAAGGGGGAAAACCCTTTTAAAAGGGGGTTTTTTGGGAAAAAACCTTTTTTTTGGCCCCCCCTTTTCCCCCTTTTTTTAAAAAATTTTTTTTTTTTGGGCCCGGCCAAAATCCTTTTCCCCCGTTTTTTTTTTTGGGAAAATTTTTACTTGGAATTTTTAAAAAAATTTTTTTTTGGTTTTTTTGGGGGGGGTTTTTTTTTTGGGTTAAAAATTTTTTGGGGAAAAAAAAAAAAAAACTTTTTTTGTTTAAAGGGTTTTTTTTGTTTTTTAAAACCTTTTGGGGGGGGGGCCATTTTTCCCCTTTTTAAACCCAAAAAACCTTTTTCCCCCCCCTTTTTTTTTCCGGGTTTAAAGGGTTTTTTCCCCTTCCCCCGGGGCCTTTTAAAGTTAAAAAAGGCCCTTTAAAATTTCCCCCAAAAAAATGGGTTTTTAAAAAATTTAACCCCCTTTAAGGGGAAAAAAAAAAAGGGGGGGTTTTTTTTTAAAAACCCTTTTTACCCCGGGTTTTCCCCGGGAAATTTTTTTTCCCCCTTTTTTTTAAAAATTTTTTTTTTTTTTCCTTTTTTTCCCCCCTTTTGGGGGAAACCCCAAAACCCCCCTTTTTTTTTTTTCCCCTTTTCCAAAAAAAAAGGGGCCCCCCTTTTTAAAAAAACAAATTTTTTGGGGGGAATACCCCCCCTTTTTTTTTTTTTGGGGGCCCCCTTTAAAAAAAAAATTTTTTTGGGGGGGGGAAAAAAATTTTCCTTTTGAAAAAAGGTTTAAAAATTTTTTTTAAAAAACCTTTGGGAAAAAAAACCCTTCCCCTTTTTCCCGGAAAAACCCCCCCTTTTTTTTTTTTAAGGGGCCCCGGGTTTTGGGAAAGGGGGTTTTTTTGGGAAAAAAAAATTTTAAATTTTTTTTTTTTCGTTCCCCCAAAATTTAATTTTTTTTTTTTTTGGGTTTTTAAAAGGGGTTTTTTTAAAAGGGGTTTCCTTTTTTTTTTTTTTTAAGGGGGGGGGGGGAAAAAAAAAACCCCCCTTTTTTTCCCCTTTTTTTAAAAGGGTTCTTTTTTTGGGGGGGGTTTAAAAAAAAACCCCCGGGGGGGGACCCTTTTTTTTTAAAAAACCCCCTTTTCCCCGGGAAAGGTTTCCCCAAAAAAACCCCTTTTCAGGGGGGTTTTTTGTTTAAAATTTTAAAAAAAAAAAAAGGGAAAATGGTTTTTTTTGGTTTCCCCCCCCCCTTTTCCCCTTTTAAAAAGGATTTTCCCCAAAAAGGGGGGGGTTTTGGGGGGGGGGGGGGGTTTTTTTTTTCCCCCCCAAAAATTTCCCCCCCCAAAAACCCCAATAAAATTTTTTTCCTTTTTTTGTTTTTTTTAAAAAAAAAATTTTCCCCCCCTTTTTTTTTTTTTTAAAAAATTTTTAAATTTTTTTTTAATTTTCCTTTTTTTTAAAAAAACCTTTTTAAAAACCCCTTTTTTTGGGTTTTTTTTTTTTAAATTTTAAAATTTTTTTTTTTTTTGGTTTTTTAAAAAAATTTTTTTAATTTTTTTTTTTTCCCCCCTTTTTTTCCCAAAAATTTTTTTTTTTTTTTTTTTTTTTTTTTTTAAAGGGAAAGGGGTTTTTTTTTTTTCGGGTTTTTTTTTTTTTTTTTTTTTTTTGGCCCCCAATTTTTAGATTAAAAGGGGCCCTTTAAAATTTAAATTTTTTTTCCAAATTTTTTTTTAGGGGTTTTTCCCCCCAAAAATTTTTGGGGGTTTTTTTTTTTTTTAAAAAAGGGCCCCTTTTTTTTTTGGGGGTTTTTTTTTCCCCCCCCCCCCGGGGTTTTTTTTTTTTTAAAAATTTTTAAAACCTTTTTTGAACCCTTTTTTTAAAATTCCCCCCCTTTTTTTTTTTTCCCCCTTTTTTTTTTTCAATTAAAGGGGGTTTTTTTTTTTTGGGTTTTTTAGTTCCCCCCCCAAAAGCGTCCTTTTTTTTTAAAAAAAAACCCCTTTTTTTTTTAAAGGGGGGGGGGGCCCCCTTTTTTTTCCCCCGGGGGGGGTTTTTAAACCCCCCAAAAAAATTTTGGTTTTCCCCCTTTTTTTTTAAAAAAGGGGGGGGGAAAAAAAAACCCCCCTCCCGTTTTTGGGAAATTTAAAAAAAAGGAAAAGGGGGAAAAAAAAATTCCCCCCAAACCCCCCCTTTTTTTCCCCCTTTTTTAAAAGGTTTTTTTAAAAAATTTTTTAAAAAATTTCCCCTTTTTTAAGGGTTTTTGGGGGGGCCCCAAAATTTCCCCCTTTTTTTTCCCCCCCCTTTTTTTTGGGTTTTTTTTTTTTAAAAAAACGGTTTTTAAAATTTTTAATTTTTCCAAAACGGGGTCGGGGCCTTTCCCCCGGTTTGGGGAAAAAACCTTAAACCAAAAACCCCCCCGGGTTTTTTTTCCCCCCCCCAAAAGGGGCCCCCCCCCAAAAAGGGTTTCCCCCCTTTCCCCCCCCCCAAAAACCCCCCAATTTTTTGCCCCCCTTTTTTTTAAAAAATTTAAATTTTTTAAAAAAAAAATTTTTTTCCCGGGGGTTTAAAAAGGGCCCCCTTTTTAAAAAAAACCCCCCCCCCCCCCTTCCCCCCCCAAAACCCCAAACCCCCCCCCCGGGGGCCCTGGAAAACCCAAAACCCCCCCCCCATAACCCCCCCCCCCTTTTTTTAGGGCGGGGAAAAAACCCAAAATTTTCCCCCCCCCCCGGGGGGGGGGGGGGGGGCCCCCCCCCCCCCCAAAAAAAGGGGGGCCCCTCCCCCCTTTGGGGGTTGGGGTTTTTCCCCCCCCCCCTTTTTTTTTTTTTTTTTTTTAAAAAAAAAAACCCCCCCCCTTAAATTTTCCCCAAAACCCCAAAAAACCCCCCCTTTCCCCTCCCCCCATTTTTCCCCCCCCCAAAAAATTTAAAAAAAAAAAATTTGTTTTCCCCCAAAAATTTTTTTTTTTTCCCTAAAAAATTTTTTTTTTTTTTTTTCCTTTCCCAAAAAACCCCTTTTTTTTTAAAATTTGGGTTTTTTTTTTTTTTTTCCCCCTTTTTTTTTTCCCCTTTTAAAAAATTTTTTTTGGACCAAAAAGGGGGTTTTTCCCCCCCAAAAACCCCCAAAAATTTCCCCCGGGGGGGAAAACCCCCAAAAAACCCCCAAAAAACCCCGGGGGGAAAAAATTTTTTTTAAAAAATTAAAAACCCCCCCTTTTTTTTAAAAAAAAAAAACCCCCGGGGGGTTTTTTTTTTGGGGAAAAAAAAACCCCCCCGGGAAAAGGGGTCCCCCTTTTTTTTTTCCCCCTTTTTTTCCCCTTTTTTTTTTAAAGGGTTTTTTTTGGGAGGGGGGGTTTTTAAAGGGGTTTTTTTTTTAAAAAATTTTTTTTTTTTTTTTGGTTTTTAAAAGGGAAAAAAACGGGGGAAAATTTTTTTTAAATTTTTTTGGGGGGGGCCCCCTTTTTTTTTTTTAAAATTTTTTTTTTTTTTGGGGGGGGGGGGTTTTTTTCTTTTTTTTTTTTTTTTGGAAAGGTTTGGTTTTTTTTTCCCTTTTTAAAAAGGGAATTTTAAAATTGGGGGGTTTTTTTTTTTTTTAAAACCGGGGGCCCCGGGGGGGGAAAGGGCCCCCCCCCTTGGGGCCCCCCGGGAAAAAAACCCCCCTTTTTTAAAAAAAAAAATTTAATTTTGGGGGGTTGGGGGAAAAGGGGAAAAATTTTTCCCGGGGGGGGGGGTTTTTTTTTTTTTTGGGGGGGGGGGGTTTTTTTTTTTTTAATTTTTTGGTGGGGTTTTTTTTTAAAAAAAAAGGGGGGGGGGGGGGGAAATTAAAATTTGGGGGGGGCCCTTTTTTTGGGGGGGGGGTTTGGGGGGGAAATTTGGGGGGGGGAAAAAAAGGGGGGTGTTGGAAGGGGGTTTTTTTTTGGGAAATTTTGGGGGGTTTTTTAAAATTTTTTTTTTAAAAAAAATTGGGGGAAAAAAAAGGGGTTTTTTTTAAAGGGGGTTTTTTAAACCCAAATTTGGGGCCCCTTTTTTTTTTAAAAAACCCCCCAAAAAAAATTTTTTTAAAAATTTCCCCCCCCCTTTTTTTAAAAAAAATTTTTAATTTTTTTTTGGGGGGGGGGAAACCCCAAACCCCCAAACCGGGTTTAAAGGGGGGTTTTTTTTTAAAAATTTTTCCAAATTTTTTTAAAAAACCCAAAAATTTTTTTTTGAAAAAACTTTAAAAAAAATTTTTTTTTTTTTTTTTAAAAAAAAAAAAAAGGGAAAATTTTTCCCCTTTTTTCCCCCCCAAAAAAATATAATTTCCTTTTTTAAAAAAATTTTTTTTTCCCCTTTTTTTAAAAAAAATTTTTTTTTTTTTAAAAGGGGAAAAACTTTGGGGGGGGGGGCCCTTAAAGGTTTTTTTTTTTTTTAAAACAAAAAATTCCCCCCCTTTTTAAAAATTTTTTTTTTTTTGGTTTTTTTAAAAACCCCAAAAAAATTCCGGGGAAAAAAAAAAAAGGGTTTAAGGGGAAAAGGGGGGGGGAAAAAAATTTTTTTTTTGGGGGGTTTTTTTTTAAAAAAGGGTTTTAAAATTTAAAAAAATTAAAAAATTTTTTTTTTTTTAAAAATTTTAAATTTTTTTGGGGGTTTTTTGGGGGGGGGGAGGGGGAAAACTTTAAATTTTTTTTTAAAAAAAATTTTTTTGATTTTTGGGGGGGGGTTTTTTTTGGGGTTTTTTTTTTTTAAAGGGGAAAGGGGGCCCGGGGGGGTTTTTTTAAAAGGGGGTGGGGGGAGGTTTTTTTTGAAATTTTTTTTTTAAAAAAAATTTTTTTAAAAATTTTTAAAAAAGAATTTTAAAAAATTTTTTTTTTTTAAAAAAAAAAATTTTTTTTTTTTTCCCAAAAATTTTTTTTTTGTTTTTTTTTGGGCAAATTTTTCCCCCCCCTTTTTTGGGGGGGGGCCCTTTTTTGGGGGGGTTTTTTTTTTTGGAAATTTTTGGGGGAAGGGGGGTTAAAAGGGGGGGGAAAGGGGGGAAAAGGGGGTTTTTGGGGTTTTTTAAAAGGGGGTTTTTTTTGGGGGGGGGGGGGGGGTTTTTTTTTTGGGGGGGGGGGGGGGGGAATTTTTTTTTTTTTTTTTTTTAAAAAAGGGGGGGGTTTTTTTGGGGGGGGGGTTTTATTTTTTGGGTTTTTTTGGGGGGGGTTTTTTGGGGGGTTTTTTTTTTGGGTGGGAAAAAGGGGGGGGGTTTTTTTTTTGGGGGGGGTTTTTTTTTTTTGGGGAAATTTTTTTAAAAAGGGGGGGGTTTTGGGGAAAAAAAAAGGGCCCCTTTTGGGGGGGGGGGGAAAAAATTTTTTTTTGGGGGGGGGGGGGGTTTGGGGTTTTTTTAATTTTTAAAAAAAATTTGGGGGGGGGGGGTTTGGGGGGGGGTGGGGGGGGGGGGGTTTTTTTTTTTTTAAAGGGAAAAAAGGGGAAAGGGTTTTTGGGGGGGGGGGGTGTTGGGGGGGGTTTTTTTTTTTAAAAATTTTTTAAAGGGTTTTTGGGGGGTTTTGGGGGGAAAAAAATGTTTGGGGGGGTTTTTTTTTTAAAATGGAACCCCTTTTTTTTTAAAAAAAAAAGGTAATCCTTCCTTTTAATTTAGGCCCCAAAAAATTTTTTTAAAAATTTAAAAAAATTATTTGGTTTTTTAAAAAAAAAATTTTTTTTTAAAAAAAAAAAAAAATTTTTTTTTTAAAATTTTTTTTTTAAAAAAAGGGGAAAAATTTTTAAATTTTTTCAAAATTTTTTTTTTAAAAAAAAATTTTGGGGGGGGGAAAGGGGGGGGGGTTTTAAAATTTTTTTTTAAATTTTTTTAAAAAAAAGGGGGGGAAAAAATTTTCCCAATTTGGGAAAGGGGGGGGGGGAAAGGGGGGGGGGGGGTTTTTGGGGTTTTTTTTTAAATTTTGGGGGGTTTTGGGGGGGGGAATTTTTTTTTGGGAAAAATTTTTTTTAAAAAAATTTTTTTTTAAAATTTTTTGGGGGGGTTTTTTTGGGGGGGGGGGGGTTTGGGGGGGGGGTTTTTTGGGGTTTTAAAAGGGTTTTTAAAAAAGGGTTTTTTAAAAAGGGGGGTTTTTGGGGGGGTTAAAAAAAAATTAAAAATTTTTTTTTTTTTTTTTTTTTTTTGGGAAAAATTTTTTGGGGGGGGGAAAAAAAAAAGGGGGGGGCCAAAAATTTTTAATTTTTTTTCCCCCCTTTAAAAGGGGGTTTATGGGGTTTTTTTTAAAGGGGGGGGTTTTTAAAGGGGGGGGTTTTTTTTTGGGGTTTTTTTAAAAAGGGGGGTTTGGGGGTTTGGGTTTTTTGGGGGGTTTTTTTTTTCCCCCCAAAAAAAAAAATTTTTTTTAAAAAAAAATTTTTTTTTAAAAAATTTTAAAAGATTAAAAAAAATTTTTAAAAAAAAAAAAGGGAAAGGGGAAAAAAATTTTTCCCCCCCTTTTGGGGGGGGGAAAAAAACCCCTTTTTAAATTTAAAAAAAAAATTTTTTTTTTTTAAAAAAGGGGGGTTAAAAATTTTGGGGGCCTGGGGGTTTTTTTTGGGCCCCCCCCCCAAAAACCCCCTTTTGGGGGGAAAAAAAAAATTTTTTTGGGGGGGAAAAAAGGTTTTTTTAGTTTTTTAAAAATTTAAAATTTTTTTTTTTTTTTTGGGGGGGGGGTTTTAAAAGGGGGGGGGTTTTGGTTTAAAAAAATTTTTTTTTTTGGGGGGGTTAAGGGGGGGAAAAAGGGGGGGGGAAAAAAAAAATTTTTTTGGGGGGGGGGGGGGAAAATTTTTTTAAAAATTTTTTAAAGGGGGGAAAAATTTTTAAAAATTTTAAAGGGGGGGGGGGGGAAAAAATTTGGGGAAATTTTTTTTTAATTTTTTTGGGGGGGGAAAAATTTTTAAAAAAGGGGGAAAAAAGGGGGGGGTTTTTTTTCCCCCCCCCCTTTTTTTTAAAAAAAAAATTTTTTTTCCGAAACCACCAATTTTCCCCCAAAAATTTTTTTTAAAAAAAAAAAAAAAAAACCCCCAAAACATTTAAAAAAAAAAAAAAGGGGTTTCCCAAAAAAAATTTTTTTTTTGGGGGATTGGGGTTTTTTTAAAAGGGGGAAAAAAAAAATTTTTTTAACCGGGGGGGTTGGGGGGGTTTTCTTGGGAAAAAAAAAAAAACCCGGGGGCCTTTTTGGAAAATTTTTTGGTTTGGGGGGGTTTTTTAAAAACCCCCAAAAAATTTTTTAAAAATTTTTTTCCGAAAAAATTTTTTTTTTTTTTTAAATTTTTTCCTTTTTTTTTTTAAAAAAAAAATTTTTTTAAAACCCCCCTTTTTTTTTTTTTAAAAAAAAATTTTTAAAAAACCCTTTTTTTTTTTTCCGGGTTTAAAAGGGGGGCCCCCCAAAAAAAAAAAAAAAAATTTTAAAATTTTTTAAATTTTAAAAAAAAGGAAAAGGGGGAACTAAAAAAAACCCTTCCAAAAAATTTTTTTTTAAATTTTTAAAAAAAAAAAAAAATTTTTTTTTTTTTTGTTTTAAAAAAAAATTTTTTTAAAAAAAACAAACCAAAAAAAAAAAATTTTTTTAAAAAAAATTTTTTTAAAAAAAAAATTAAAGGGGCGGGGGGCCCCCCCGGGTTTAAAAAAAATTTTAAAAAAATTTCCCGGGGGGGGTTTTTTTTTAAAAAAAAAAAAAATTTTTTTTAATTTTTTTTTGGGGGGGGGGTTTTTTTTTGGGGGGGGGGGGGGGTTTTTTTTTTTTAAAAAAAGGGGGGGTTTTGGAATTTAAATTGGGGGTTTTTTGGGGGGTTTTTTTAAGGGGAAAAAAAAAAATTTTTTTGGGGGGGGTTTTTTTTAAAAAAAATTTTGGGGAAAAAAGGGGGGTTTTAAGGGGGTAATTTTTTTGGGGGGGGGGGGTTTTTTAAAATTAAAAAAAAAAAAAAGGGGGGTTTTGGGGGTTTTTAATTTTTTTAAAAAAAATTTTTTTTTTTTTTTTTTGGGGGGGGTTTTTTTTTTTTTTTTTAAATTTTAAAAAAATTTTTTTTAAAAAAATTTTTGGTTTTTGGGGTTTTTTAAATGGGTTTAAAAATTTTTTTATTTTAAATTGGGTGGGAAAAAAAAAAAATTTTTTAAAAAAAAAAATTTTTGGGGGAAAAAGGGGGGAATTATGGGTTTTTTTTTTTTTAATTTTTTTTTTTGGGGGGGGGTTTAAAAAAATTTTTTTTTTTTGGTTTTTGGGGGGTTTTTGGGGGGGGAAAAAAAAATTGGGGGGGGGTTTTTTTTTTTTTTTTGGGGGTTTTTTTAAAAAAAAAGGGGGGTTATTTGGGGTTTTTTTTGGGGGGAAAATTTTTTTTTTAAAAGGGGGTTTTTGGGGGGGGGAAAATTTTTTTTTTTTTTTTGGGGGTTTTTTTTTTTTTTGGTTTTTGGAAAAATTTATAAATTTTTTTTGGGGGGGGGTTTTTTTTTTAATTTTAAATTTTTTTTTTTTTGGGGGGGTTTTTTTTGGGAAAAAAAGGGGGGGGGGTTTGGGGGGAAAAAAATTTTTTAAAAAAAATTTTCCCAAAAAAATTTTATTTTTTAATTTTTTTAATTTCCCCCTTTTTTAATATTCAATTACCATACAATTTTGTTGTAAAAATTACGACGTTTATAAGTGACGCTAAAACACCTATTGTGATTTCTATTGGATGTAGAAAACAAAATCAACAAAAATTTACCTGATCTACAAATACAATTATGGTAATGGCATAGTTATTAGTTAAGCATATATTTATGTCTTTATATAAAATTAATTCAATATATTCTAATTAGTACTCGGTCTTAACGGAAACCTCTTTTAGAAACGCGTTATGATGACTTTGTTGAATTTATTGTAAAAGTAAATATGTAAATACAAATCTGGTACGCTGGACAGTATGGTGTATGTTAAGTCCTACTTTCTTAGTTTCTCTTTCAAAATAAAAATAAAGTATTATAGTTATTAAGTTTTATTCGAGGATAAAATCTAAATTTCCAAATATTTAAATATATTTTGTACTTCAAAATGCGTGAAAACCTTTTAAAGTGGTATTAAGGTTGATTTTGTTTGCGAAACTATTCTTATTTCTGTTGTATGATAATTCATTATATAACAGTATATTTGAGATTCTACTATTCCAGCTACTTTAGGTCTAAGACATTTACGATGCCGGACTAGAGTTTTCATTGTAATCCCGATCAAAAAAGTTGTACGTACATTGGGCTGAACAGTTATTTCGGTTAAAAAACGACTACTTCCTGCCAACGTAATCTACTTCCGATCCAATATATTTTAGTGCAAGTAATCTATTGAGAGGATAATGTACATGTATAAAGGATTTCACATTTATAGGACATTAGAATTTAAAAACAAAATATTGTTCTTTAGTAGCTGCAACCCTATTTCAACCGATATGCGTGGTTACAATTCAAGAAGAGTATTTATTCTATCTTTTAAGAATATAAGTAATATTTATTTTAAATTTTATCGCTCTATGTCATCGGGAAGTTGGAATAGCAGATATAATTTTTTTTATATTAATATGTATATAAAATAATAAATGCTAAAAATACAAAAAATTCTTTGTTCATGAACGTATCCCAACAAAACATGTTTTTCAGTTCAACTCAGGTCTACACTAAATACTAACAAAACTACGTAAGTGACAGCGAACGCCCACAACGTAAGTGGTGTTGATAAAAAATTCCTTCATGTTATGTTTAAAAAACTAACAAGTAAAAAAGTTTTTAATATGTTTGGAGAGGCCACAGCATATACTGGGTCCAAAATAATAGAAGCCTCTTCTACCCACTCCCAACTTCACATTCGGAAGTTGAAGCCTTCCATCTTGGTGGGTGCTTCTTTGAGAGACCTTCCCCTGATAGAAGTGTTATTCACTATGGTACTTTGATTTTTAAGTTTGAGAAGCATGTGACTCATCTATCTGTATTATTCTTATTATTATTTCTACTAATGTAAACTTTATAATTCCTGTTAGTCCAACAGCTGCATTATGAGTGCTCTTTATTCGTCAGCGTTATTATTTGTAAAATGTTTTTTTTTTCTGGAGATGGCAGAGTTGCATAATTTAAAATGATTTATTGTGTTATAGCTCAGTTTTAATGTTACTTATTCGATTTCTGAGTGATTCCATGATTATTAAATAAGACCTCCATCATTTAGACCTACTGACAGTAAACAATCGCTCAACCCAATTCATCTGACTGCTAAAAACACATATTGTAGTCTGCTCAATCAGTACTGTTCAAAGCCACAGCCAACATGTTTGCACACAACATTAAATATGCTTAATTCAAGTATCACGCGGTTTGTGGCAACATACACGGCAATAGCGTCTAGCGTGACACTGACGGTATAAATAACATGATTTAATGCTATCGCGTATTTTTGTACCAAGATGACATCTGTTTTATATGAAATGCCAAAATTATATCATTACCGATCTTTACTAATGCAATTCATACTTTAAGTATAATTTCTATATTGCCACAACGCAACCAAACATTATTGTGTTTAATACGTCCTAGGGGTTACACATTCAGTGATAGATTTTAGTATAGTGCTCCTATATACTAGTATTAATAAAACTTGTTTCAGATGTTTTTAAATGTTGGATTAAATGAACAAAATGTAACATAATCATGCGTAATTATACCCTTACCCGAATAGAATAGTATACTCCTCCCTACCCACCCACATACAATTCAACAAAAATGTTTTTTACATAACCTTTTTAAAAAATGTTTAAAAACAACTCATACGTTTATTGAATAATTATAATATAAGGTAAATTAAAATTTGATAATTGCTAACTAATAATTAATGAGTTTTCATATAAACCAACCATGAACAATGTTGTAAATCTTACATACAAATATTCAGAAAGAGTATTTTACTTGAAGACATTGCAACCCGTAGCTTCTCGAACGATTCGCATCGGAAGCAAGCTGAACTACCAGGAACAATAATGTATACAAGCCCCCATGTATAAAACAAAATATGCTCGAATATATTCACTTGTTGGATCAGTTTTGTATGCAACAATTATGGTTTTTTTGTCATTTCATAAACGACAAGAGTTGACTATTAAATAATTTAATAGTTTTAATCTTATGATGATATCAGACTAAAATCATAATTCAAGATGTTGAGAAAGAAAGCAAAATATTTCACCGAAATCTTCGAAAATGTTGATTGCCAACCTTTCTCATAGCATAATTTTCAGTTTTTTTTTTAAATAACTTAGAATTCCAATTTGATATATATAAAAAAAACACGTATATTACAATTTAATGAAACTGCGCACTCAATAAACATTAATTTTTCTAAAATTTGAATTTGAAAAAATGTGGTAGAAAATAGTAAATACATGTGGAAATGTTATTCCTGCATTACAAACAAAGCTTGAATATTTCAGTTTATTCACAAATCAAAAATAAAATAAAAATACAAAGATTTTTATTTTGATTGGCTTTGTTTAAATTAACAAATCTTATAAACAGATATATTAGACACGTATGAGGGAATGTTGAGTTAGCCAAGAGTAAATTTAACTTCTTGATATTATACGGATTATATTATTACATTGTTCAGCTAAGTTTCAAGATCTAAATATTGCAAGTGTCTCTGTTTCTCTACATGTTTTAAAGTGCTCTTATGCCACGAAAGTGTTGTCTTGAATACTGTATCATATTGAGCACTAGTTACAAAGCCTAAATATAACCAAGCACTGTTCCATTGAGAAACGTTTGTATATTTATGAAAAGGTCAGCTGAGGGAAAGCTAAATGAACAGCTCACAATGTCGTTATCTTTATACACAGACAATTCAAAGCAGTAATCGAAGATTGGATTTCAACCGGTGTTGAAAGTGATCAAAGCCAGCAGCAGTTGTAATTATTGCTTTGGTATCGCCTTGAAGCTGAGAGCTCCATTACTGCCTCTGCATGTCGATTGGTTCCATTCCAACATTTTATTTGCAATATGTATATTTAAAAGAATTAAAAATATCGTAGTTAAATTAAAAATTAAATTTTAAATTCTTTAATTATCCCAACTATTATTTCAATTCTGTTGAATCATTACATTATCGTTGTCAGGATTTCCAAAAGAGGGGACTATACCGAAATTTTAAGTAAGGAAATAATAAATAATAAATAAAAATGCCTTTATTTCAAGCGTCTCTCAGTGTACAACTGTTTTACAGAGTAACTCAAGTCAAACTTAAAATTAAAAACTACACATTATTTTCATGGTGCACATAAATGGTAACAAAAAATATAATTAAGACGTATTCATAAAATGAGATTTTACTCAAGACTTAAATGCTAGGATGCCCATTTTGTTTGAGGTCCCAAGGGAGGTCATTATAAAGAGTAGGGCCAAAATAAGAAAACCTTTTCTACCCACCTCTAGTCTGACCTTTGGAAAAATGGAGTAGCGCATCCTGCCGGGTGCTTCGCAGAGCCACCCCCCCACGAGCAACGAGTCTTTCCACCAGGTACTGAGGCTCCTGCTGTACCAAGACCCGGTGGATGAGGTTGCAAGTCTGCATCCTACACACGGCATCAGTTGGCAAAAGACCGGCAGCCTCACGATAGGCAGATATACGCTCCCGTCTACGAATGTTGTAAACGAAGCGCACTGCGGTGTTCTGCAGCCTCTGCAATCGGGACATTTCCTCCCTGGTAATGCTGTTGCCGTATGCAGGAAAACAGTAATAGAGCACTGACAAAACTAATGACTTGGACCAGCTGCAGCTTAGCAGATTCTGGCAGTATTGATCGGTACTGTACAGACCTCGCAGCCTTCCTAAAGCCAACTGGGAAACATGAGTGATGTGATCTGAGAATGTGAGGCCCCTGTCAAGCATCCACTCCCAAAGTCTTGACAGTATCACTCACCATCAACATTTTGTCACCAAAGTTTAACGTGCATATCTCCAAGCAGGATTTTTTTGACAGACAGTTTGGCGGGGCAATATGAAGAATCATGCATTTTTCAGCGTTCAACTTGAGACCATGCTTCCGTGACCAATCATCTATTCTCTCCAGATCAGAGTTTACCCCTGCGAAAACTTGGTTAATGAATCTGACTCATAAGAAAAATGCAATTGGACAGTCATCAGCATAGGCATGCACCTTGCAGTGACTTACACAGTTGGACAGATCTGCAGTGTAAAGGGTGAACAAAATGGGCCCCAGACAGCTCCCCTGCGGCACTCCCCTTTAATTTCTCAGGGGAGGTGAGATATCGGTACCCAGCTTCGTCACCTGCAGTCTTTTTTCCAAGTAAGACTTGGAACCAGACAATTGCACTCTCATGGAAGCCAAAGTGCTTCAATTTCGCAAGGAGCAAACTATGGCTTATGGAATCAAATGCCTGCGAATAATCAAGCATGATTATAGAGCTACACCTGCCGGCGTCCCTCGACCCAAAAAACATCTGCAAACATATTCAGCAAATGCAGTGCAAGTGCTGTGGTTCTTTCTGAACCCTGATTGCAATTTTGGAAGCAAATTTTTCATAATTAAGGTGTTCAACAATCTGGCGAATTGCTAATTTTTCGAGTACTTGGACATTGCTGGCAAGACTGAAATTGGTCTTAGTTTCACTGACATTTGAGGGATTATGTTTTTTAGACAATGGATGAACTATACTTTTTTTCCCATGACTGTGGGATAACTCACCTTTTTTCAATGACGTATTCATTAAGTGAGTTATAGCTTCGATGGCATATGGACTGACGGCTTTTATCATTGCAAATGCTTAACTTGTCCACTCCAACGGCTCTAGAGGTTATTTCATTTATTACCGATCTTACTTCATACTCTGATACTTCTTTGAATTCAAAACTCTTTTTTTCGCTCATTGTATATCTCTTGGTTGTATGAACTTATCAGATCTTCGTTCACTTGATAGAATGATCCCATATTTACAAAGTACTCATTCATTTCACTGACCTTAAATGCTTTTGGGGGGAGATTATTATTCTTTTTTACCAACAATATCGCTTTTGCTTCAGACACCACCTCCAAAAAGCTCTTGGATCCTTACAGTCTGCCAGTTTATCTGCGAAGAAGTTCTTTTTTGCGTTTCTTATAGCCCCATTCAATCTATTTCTCGCTTTTTTATACTCCGTCCACTCAAAACTTTTTATTTGTGAATTAGAAAATGAGTCGGTTACAAAATCTTTTATTTTTATAACTAAAATTGTTAATTTTTAATATATTTTTCTTCACAGTTATATTTTGTAACCGCATGAGACTCAAGGTATATATTAATATAGCTACGACATTGAGAGAGTGAATATACTGAAAATATGTACTCATCTCTTAAAATATACAAACTTTAATAATTTATTGCACAGAAGTCATTCTCTCGTTTAGTAATGAAAATGAAAACCTTGTATAACTACACTTAATCCTCTCTACACTATCATATTTTGTAAAATTATGATATTTATTAAAACATTCATAGCTTCCTTTACATGGATTTTTGATAGCAGTCTATTGAATTTCATGTCACCTGAGTTTATAAATAGAAAACCCCGTTTTATAGGATAGATAACACATTAGAAATGTTTAGGCTAAAAACTTGATATTTATACATATAATCTGAATTATTTATTTTCCAACTGATAACTTACGTTAAATAAGGAAGTTTATGGTGAGTTAGTGATTTTGTCTCCAGGAATGCACTGAAATGTTAATAAAATAGTGTTTAATAGCTATTAATAACATAGCGAGATTTATTAAAAGTAACGATGAAAAGGAAAGAGCAATAACTGGAAAGTGTTAATAGTGAATAGGACACAAATATAAATACAGCTATTTAACATCCAGTATCCAGTGACTGACCTGTATAGTTGCATTAACTGTTTCCAGAGATAATAACTTGTATACTACAGCTATTCCTAGTAAGCGAATGCTTAAAATCTCAGCTTATCACCTCTCAGATCAGGGTTTTAATTCTGATTTGTCCTCAACGTTTCACGTGCTAAAAATAACTGTATAATCTATAACGTTATAAACAGTTACGGACTACAAGATAAGCAATACATAGTTTAAAAACATAACAATTCATTTTAAAAATAATTACGTTTAAGCTGTATACCATACAACGTCGCAACATCGGGAAGCTTTGCCCTTAATATTATTAATTATTAAATTTCTGTATTATAGGAATACTGGCTTAAAGAATACCTCTTTAAACACAAGGCAGTGATACACAGTACACTTCCAATATGTAGTAGTACACAGTGTATATCCAGGAGGCAGTGATACATAGTGTACTCGTACATATAATATATACAGTGTATATCCAATGGGCAGTGATACACACCTTACATCCAATAGGCAGTGATACATAGTGCACATCCGATAGGCAGTGATTCATAGTGCACATCCGATAGTACAGTGATACATAGTGTACTCGTACATATAATATATTCAGTGTATATCCAGTGGTCAGTGATACACAGTTTATATCCAGTGGTTAGTGATACACAGTGTACATCCGATAGGCAGTGATACATAGTGTACTCGTACATATAATATATTCAGTGTATATCCAATGGGCAGTGATACACAGTTTATATCCAGTGGTTAGTGATACACAGTGTACATCCGATAGGCAGTGATACATAGTGTACTCGTACATATAATATATTCAGTGTATATCCAGTGGTCAGTGATACACAGTTTATATCCAGTGGTTAGTGATACACAGTGTACATCCGATAGGCAGTGATACATAGTGTACTCGTACATATAATATATTCAGTGTATATCCAATGGGCAGTGATACACAGTTTATATCCAGTGGTTAGTGATACACAGTGTACATCCGATAGGCAGTGATACAAAGTGTACTCGTACATTTAATGTAATGGGCAGTGATACACAGTTTATATTCAGTGGTCAGTGATACACAGTGTATATCCTATAGGTAAAGCAAACACAGTATATTAACATATGCATATAGTATATTAACAGCACCATACATAGCAATTTGCAAGTTCTAACGTTATTGATACTGAAGCCCTAGCGATACCTTGATATGTCAGAGGTGTCACATATCCTCCTCATGATGGCTCGCACGCTTTGTGACAGAAGCTATACTCAGTTATTTTTTTTTAAATTGGATAATCATTTATATTATGACGTAGTCGTTTCTGTAGTATATTTTTAGCGTCTAAGCTTACCACTTAAGCTCATATACAAGGTTCTTAGTCTAAAATGAAATAATAAGATACACTGTTCTCAGTTAAACTTAATGTGAATGCAAATGTTACGTTTAGCTCCATTTTATCTTCTGCTTTAATTTGTCAATCGTCTGAAATCTAACGTTATGACAGACTTTTATTTCCTGGAATCTGGAATAAACGTCCGTCTTAAGAGATAAAAACATCGCCGAGGAAGAAGCTCAAAATAAAATGAAAATGATCCCAAAATTCACATTGATTCAAATCTTTTTACCACAGATTTGTTATATGAAGACAACTCGGGTGATTCTCCGTTATTTGGAATCATGCCAGAAATATCGTAGTGCGGTTGTAGTACTATACTAAGGATCCATTACTTCACATCGATTAAGCTCCACATGTATCTCAAATAAAAGATGAATGAATGATAAAGAGCATTAAAAAATATTTGATAAAATAAATTTTAGCACTAACACTAAGTTAAGGAGTCTTTATATCAAGGCCAGATCTATTGGAATGACAATAAACAAAGTTTTTACTTTAGAATAGCTTTTATTTATAAAATGTGTACTCTTTGAAAATATATTTAGCACTATATGTTACAATATTGTAAGTAAACAGTACAAATTACCTATATATTTAAAGCCTGTGAGTGAATAAAGCCAACATGAAGATGAGTTAACAGGATGGGTGCACCGGTAAATAATAACCAGTAAAAGATCAAAGTCGCGAGCTAAAGTTATTATTTTCAAAGATAGTACAAACTAAGGAGACTCATGTAGAATCTATTTCATTTCACAATGTGGAATTCATATTCATTTGAAATCTGGAAATTAAAATGTAATCGTTTAATGGGTGATTTATACAATAATTTTCCGTGTCTGATATTTAGATTTATGATGTAATTAAAATGAACGAAAAACATAATTTAAGGGTATTGAAGATTTTACAAATAATAAAACGTCAGCCACAAATAAAAATACTCAGATTGCGAAAGGCTCAAAATGTATTAAAGTTAATTATAATTGATTAGTCTGGGCTGCTATTTTAGCATGAATTCTAAAAATTTCAATTGGCTCAATTTCAATTTTACTGGTATAATATGGAGACCTCTTGTTTGCATTGTTAGTTTCATGTTATCGGACCTTCAAAATAAGGGATCAATAAATAGGGCTTATCATTTGAAATTTTCTAGTTGCCCCAAAAATGCCCCATTTTAGGTTTGGAAACGAATTAGTAGTCATGCTAGGAAAGTAGTTCATTACGTGCCATAACGATGTGCAGAGAGTCGTATTTATTGTATTGTGTTACTCTATTGACAGAGGTCTCCATACTTTCTATGAACTCTGTATACTGCTGAAGAGTTAAACTACCTATCGCAATAACTGGTTGAGTATATTAGACAGTAGTATAAAATAGTAATTCATTAACATACATAATCAATAAAAATATGCGTGTTCTTTATCCTTCGTTTTTTACTTTTTTTTATTCAAAGAAACAGAGAAGAAATAATCTCCTACAGCAAAATATTATTATTTTTAATATATCATAAAGTATTATAAATTGTATACATTCTAAATAATATCTAAGACAAGCAACACTAAATTAATTCCTTTATTACATACATATTGCTATTATATGGTTTTCTTTAAAAACCTTTCTGATAGTTTTAATATTTTTTTTCTTTGTTCTTCCATATATTATATGCAAACTCCAAAACTCTAATCAGTAAAATAGTTATATTTGTTATTATCGTTTTTTAAGTTCTCTTCGATATTGATTAAACATATTAAACACCAAAACTTCTTCTACATGTGAAACCCATATGTACCGAACTACTGTTATAGAACTGCCATATAGAGAAAAATATAAATGTTTCCAAAGAAATTTGCAAATACTGCAATAAGGTATTATGAAAATTAAATATAACCAAACTAATTCTCGTTGGTAGTTTACATACCATTAGATATATTAGAGCCTGAAAGCTTAGATTAGGTCCTATAATAATAGTTAAAGAATATTTCATACACTAAAATTGCTTGAGGGAAGAGGGTTGGTTGTTCCAAAACAGTTCATTTAATTTTGAATAATCCAGGGAAACTAATCCAACTCAAACCTGTTACAACAGGTATTTTCTATCCTTGAGTAGGCAGAAGAACTCTACTTTTGGTTGTTTCAAAGATCCTTATTCTTTTTGTCACGTATAGTTAACGAAGTAACTTTACAAAAGCTTGCTACACGGTTATGGGTCATACTTTTAAAGATAAAGAAAAATTTGTATTATAATTAACTATTAGTCAGTCGAAGACCGAACATTGAAATAATACTAGCAAAGGTACTCTAGTTTTTAATATAGCTTAATACAAAATATCAAGTATTTACTTTCGAGATATAATGTGGACAGATAGATGATAGATATAAAAGTTAAATTTATCAAACTCCCGAGTGATGGATAAGATTCGATAGTAATCCGTCAATTATAAAAAAGGAAATTATTACATAATGTATTAAAAAACCTCCTTAGGAATTCTACATTTTGAAAAACTGCGAAATTTAGTGTGCAAATGGTATTTTTTAACCATCCGACTAAACAGCCTGTCGTGTTACCACACGGTTCTCTGATGTTCCGTGTGAAATTACAACCCTTGCCAGTCGCGTGTCACTAGTAATCAAACATAGGGGAACTAATGTGTATTAGAGGGTGTAACTATTTATTGGCCGAGTGTTTAGTGAAGCCTCTCCCGCCAGCTGCTGACAAGCGAAATCCGATTTATTTCTGTCTGTAGCTAGGAAAACTGTAAAACGACGACTTAACCTACAGCATCGCAAATTCGTGCGAAACTTTACTTCTATTTTCTTTACGCGCTGAAAATGGTAAACATTGGTTTATCTGGAGTTATGTTTTCGTCTGACAAAAAGTGTCTTGGGCTAAATATTTCTTATAAATATCATGTTGGGAACGAGATAAACACTAAATTAGTAAACAGTAAACAGTTTGAATGTATTGAGGATGCTAATAATATTTTTCAAGTATATTACCAATATATGCAAAAAAAGTTTATTTTCTTTAAATACTGGGTTTAAAAAAATCTAATTATTTTAGTTTAATTTGCAAATGTAATCTCATTGTAAATATTAGGTCATTTTTGACTGTGTCTTATAACGGTTGTTAAATACGGGATGAAGCTTATGTGTGAGGATGTTGTTCGCCAAATCGAACCCGCCCCACGATTATCCGCAGTCAGATCGTTACTAGTGGTTCGAGGAGTCAAGTCTAAGAAAGCTTCAGATACCAGCAGCTGCAATAAATGGAAGGTGAATTGGAACTAAACTCAACATTCAAATTGATTTAACTCTTCCTACCAAAACTACGCTGTGTAGAAAATTCGGCTGCCCCACCGGCTTCGAAATAGTGTCAGAAAAATCGTAGTGCACAGAACTGTGCACATGATGAGACAACGAGATTACCACTTTACCTAGTTATAGGTAACGGGACGTTGTAAAGGTAGTTTTGAGCTTCTTCGTCGCCAACTTTCTTTGGATCTCTTGAGACGAAAATGACACCAGATTCCATGAGTCAACTCTGAGACAGTGTCAGATACCAAACGCTGAAATAAATGGAAAGTGAACTAGAGCTAAATTAAACATTTAAAATAAATTATCCCTTCCAACCATGGCTACATTCTAGCTAAACGATAAGACCAACACAGTATCTCTTTGAACCCTATAAAGGTTTAGTTAGGATAGTAGATGACATATATGACGATAGAAAGATGATGAAAGCTTAGCCTAGAACTAACATCAACATGCGATTTAAAAATAGTTTATTCACATGGATTTTTAAAATTCAATGTATTCTTTAACCCACGTATCAAAGTACTAAATACAAAATGAGTGTAAAGTTAAAGTCTTTAGAAACACGATGTTGATAATAATTGCACTCTACATGAACACAGTGTGAACATTGAGATGATAGTAATAGGAGTGTATTTAACTTCAACTTAAAAATTAGTTCACGAGTCGTAGTAGTTAATTCGATTTTGCGATGAAGATTGTAAGCTGTTTTTATACATTTTTATTAATAAAATAAAATCTAAAACACACCATAAATACTGCCGTGTAACTTCACCGAAAATGAACCACAGAGCCCAAAACCACCCTAATATATATGTTATATATGAAAACGTGTGCGACTTGATTCTAGAATCCACGGACTAAAATACAAATTTCGTCAGTTTCTACATATCTTTGAAACGTAAAAACAATTTGACTTATATTTTTATAAACCCCTTTTTTATACGTTTAATTATTATTATATGTGCAAATAGGAAGGAAAGTTGACTTTTTTACTTACTAATTACGTTTCTTTTCATTTCCAGTTAATTAAGCCCTCATTACTATATTCTTCAGCCAGTACTTGAAATAAGAGTTCAGACAATTAAATAGTTTTAATTACTGCTTTACCTAATTGATTTTTTTTTACTTTTTCATTATTTATAAGTCCGTTTACATTGCCTTTCATAATTATTTGCGTCTTATAATACTATTTAGCAAGCCCTTTCTTATTTTCAATTTTACGTCACAAAGTAAACAAACCCATTTGATGTGCTACATTTATCTTCTATTTCAATTTGCTATAAATTGGATTCCAATCTCAAACATAGAACAGTTGTCTTATTAACCAATTTTTAAGGCTCTATACTGTTTGGTATGGCATTTGTTTACAAAGTACATTGTTTTGTATATCATATTTGTATATTTACAATAATGAGAGGAGTAAGCAGCTTTTTTAATGTGGCAGACTATTCCTTTTCTTCTGTGAAAGGGTTCAGCGATAAGGGTAATAAATTAGAAAGAATTGTTAGCAGAAGTTTACGGCCTTAAATCATGCGAACACGTCAAGGTCTCGCTAAGGTCTGGAACGTAGATAAGGAATAAACTACTCGTAGCAAGTTTTTAAGGTTCATTAAACGAGTCTTGTTTTGGAACACACAATGCGCTATTGTTTAAACCACTCAGTTGTTTTGCGAACCAATAAAAATAAATATTTAATGGTATTAATTACGGTACTTTATTATAGATTTAATAGTTCTTATTCAAATATAAAATCATATTGATAAATAACATAATATGAATAAACTTTTAACACTTTTAAACTTTTATTTTTCTTATACGATGTACATTTCGGAATCATTGATTCCATCTTCAGGTACAAAATAAGGTTAAGTTAATTATAAAATAAATAATTAAAATCAATTTGTCATGTGTTTTTACTACCTTGGTCGCTACATTTGTTGCATTTAATTATATTTGAGATTATTGTATATTGTTTAAAAGTCTATCGAATAATAAATTTTTTTTAGAAAGTCTTTGTCATTTAATAATATATTATGATTAATTTTGGCACTTTTGTAAATTTTAAAATGTTCTAAAGTAGATAATAAGCGACTTTTTTTGCTTGTGTGTAAAATTTCAAGATTGTTTTCGATGTTAGTGTATGTATGGCCGGTGTGATTTAAATGGTCTGCATATTTTGAATTTGATGATGTTTTCAATGCTTTTATGTGTTCATTAAATCTAATTTTGAATGATCGGCCGGTTTGTCCAATATAGTGGGATTGAAAATCGTTGCAATTTAATTTGTATACTCCACTATTGTTGAATTTTAAATTTTGATTTTGGTTTGTTGAATTGCTTTTGTTTTTTATTAAATGTCCAAGGTTGTTCGATGTTTTGAATGCCAATTGATATCCTTGTTTATAAAATGATTTGTTAATTTTGTGACAATGTTTACCAGGGTAGTCTGATTGAAGGTATTTGATATCTCTTTCTTCTTTCTTCTTATTTTCTTTCTTTTTGTAGTTCTTCAATAATATATCAATCATGCTTGGTTTATATCCATTGTTTTGGGATATGTATTTAATAATGTTTAATTCTTTATAAAAATCTTCAGTTGTCATTGGAATTTTGTGTAATCTGTCGATCATTGATTTGAATGCAGCCATTTCTTGGTGATATGGGTGATTCGATGAGGAAGAAATAACTAAATCTGTGTATGTCGATTTTCTGTAAATTTTGAAATTGTTTTTTTTGTTAATCTTGGTTATAGTCAAATCAAGGTACTTTATTGCATTATTTTCTTCAATTTCACTGGTAAAATTTAGATTATGATGGATTTGGTTTAAGTAGTTTTTGAACATGTCTAATGTCTTTCATTTCCTTTGAATAGACATATTATATCATCAACGTATCTGTAATAATAAATTATTTGTGTTAGATGTTTGTTTTTATCGCTTAGTATGAATTTGTCTTCCATGTTGTCAAGGAATATATCAACCAATAATCCGGATAGTGGTGATCCCATTGGTAATCCTTCATGTTGTATGTAGTAATTGTTGTTAAATGTAAAGTAATTTTGTCTTAGATTGATATTTATTTATTCCGTATATTAAAATATTAGCATTTAAAAAATGTGAATGTTCAAAAGGTTTTATAAGGACTTGCGTCGTATTATACTGTTTAGAAATCCTTTTCATATTTGAAATTTTACGTTACAAAGTAAACAAACCTATTATATGTGGTAAAAAAAGTGTAGCTGTACACACTGTGGGTTCATCTAGAAGGTATAAACCAGCCAGAATTAATCCTTTTTGGGGAAAGTTAAAAGTTAGAAGTTACCTAAATGAATAGAGCGATATTTTTCTAACTCAGATATCCATATAAGAAACACCCTTACCTCCATTGAGTGAAGCTGCATGCTTTCCATTGGACTAAATATTTTACCACAAGCAATAGATTTTAGGGACTAGAATTCAAGTTATGAATGCTCTCTATATATGAATGATCTCAAAACTAAAGTCAAATATAATAATTTCTTAATTTTATATTATTATATAAAACTTTTTCGTATCTGTGTGTGTGTGTTTTTTTTTTTAACATTGACCGATTTTACTGGAATTTTGTATGGAATTTTTAGAATCCCTGGTTAAAAATAGGCAAATTCCTAATGAAAAATCCATCTGGACTACGTCCTACTTTTCTTTAAAGTTACAAAACATCCTATCGCAGTCATTAAAAGTTAAAAACATTAACTGAAGGAGCCTGTTACATGTAATAAACTGTTGTGTGTAAATAATATGTAATGGCAGCACAATAATATGTTTAATTGTTAAAAAATATTTTAAAATGTTTTACATATATAATCTTTAAAGCACAGAGTAAGCTTGTATCAGCCCTTCTGGTCCGAATGAATCATCTTTGAATTAAAATTTGATTTTAACTTAGACACGATTAGAAAACATTTCAACAAGCCTGTATTTATAGCTATTTATTAATGTGTATTATTTTAGAGCTAAGCCATCATTAGACACCGTTGTGTAGAAGAATGTTCTTGTAGATATGGTTATGGGGGATTGGTGATTTAGAAATTAAGATAATAAATTGTATGGATTAATAGTATGTATTAATAATACGTTTTAGCTAAAATTTCTTTGAAAAAGTGAAATATTTGTAAGATATCTACTTGAAACAGAGAGAGAGATAAGTCGCAGGAGTGCAATGTGTTAATGGAGAATGAGATGTTTGACATTGACGGATTGGTAAATCTCATGAGTAAAACATTTCAGCTTTAACATAAATTGTATGTGGTGAGATATTTATGTATTGCAGAAGTAGTAACCTATTCATTTAATGTTGAAAAAGATTGGTATAAAATTAGTATTCACTTGACTGCCATTTGATCAAAGCTTTCCTGATTGTAAGTATAATTTTAGGTTTTCACCATCAATCATGTACGAGTTGAATATCTAAAGAGTAAAATATATCCTAAAGAAAAATTATTCCATATCAATACTATATAAAATATAATAATAAATGTAGTGTGCAAGATGCTGGAGTTAATTGTAGGGAAGCAATTAAGGAGTAATTATATTATAATATTCAATGCATTAATACGCCATACTACATGTCGATTAACAGGCTTTATTGAAGTTGCACGAACATTTTCAAGACTGTATGACAATTTATTTATAGATATGGGCTGCTGATGATCGGTCAATCAGACTAACTATACATGTTACAGCCACCAGCCAGAAAGAAGAGAACATCTGCCAGATTATTGACTAATATAAATCAATAAGTCAAGTATAAACAAATTCAACGTAATGTAAAGTCTACAAGTCAGCTTGTCCAAGAGACCAGTTTAAATTAATAGACCTGCGACCGGACAGATATAAACCCAAGTGCATTTAAGAAATATAACATTTGGTGATGCAACTTTTAATACATCGAGACGCACGCATCAATATAAAACTCGACAAACTTTCTGCTGTGTATTGCTGTTAATTAACTTTTCAAAAATATTTGCCAGTAAATATAGTAATATTTTATGATAGCTGAATGAATTTAATTATATTAATTATAATAACGGAAAATGATTAAAAGTAAAAATATATGACAATTAAAGACATAAATAGTGTATTACAACAAATCCGCTTCACTTCTTAATCAACTAAATTACGCAGGGAGATTAATTTTTGTCAATAATTACACTTTTATACATTGGATAATATTTTATTAATTTAAATGGATATTTAGTTGTTTGGAATTCTTTAAACTGTAACATTGTTCCTTAGTTAGATAATTGACTTATGATTTGGACACTGTATGTTGTAGAATTACATGAGAATGATCTATGCTGAGATGATTTGTATACTGCCACGATAGTATGGTGATAGGTTTTAAGTGGTTTACAGCCTAAATGTTACGGTAAGGCATCGCTTCTGATCTCAGAGGCGAATTATTTCATTACTCTAGAACATTTATCTTACGGATGTTCAGCAGAGTAAACGACTTAGCAGTAACAGTTTGAGAATCATCACAAACAGCTGGGAGTAAATGGCCGTATAAGTCCACTCCATTAGTGACTTGGCACCCTTTCAGAAGGTAATTATAAAACGGTCTCTTCGACTGTTAGGGTGTGCGTGCGTGTGCTCGGTAACTGTTGGGGTAATCTGGGGTGGCAATCTAGAAACAAATTGCATAAATTATAGTGGGAAAGGGTTACGAACGGAAATGGTTCGGGTCTGCAGTCGGAGGGAGCATTTGGTCGCGGCGGGGTGAAATCCTCTTTGTACACTGTAATAAAGATTCACCATAGTAGTTATAGAAGTAATTGCAGTATATATTAGTGCGAAACGCATTACAGGCTCTTCAGCCACCTTACAATGTTGTTTCTTGATACAAATTAGGCTCGTATTAATACTGCAAAAGTACCTTAAAAGTGTTTATTACTTTATTTTTTAATTACCCATTTAAAAGAAAAGTACTGTTTCGTGTTACGGTGGTAATTGTATTGTATTTTGGTACTGTGCCAAATATTTGCTTGTAATGCGTATTTATAAGTCAATGAAAGTTTTGTCACAATGTTATAACAGTGTATTTGCAATAAAAGTATTAAAGACATTAAATTAATAAAGGTAAATTCAAATTATAATATAACCATAGATATAAATCCTATGCATACTATGGTAAAATATTTGAAACTCTTTTATGAAATAGTGTAACGCTTAATGGCTTTTAAATGTAAAGTTTAAAACAAACTTTAAATGAAAACCTAATTTAACAAACTTCTAAAAATATTAGTTAAGTTAAAAACAGTAGCTGATTATTTAATTTCAACGTAAATATGTAAAGAATAACGCGTAGATATAACATGTTATTTATCTGGACATATACTGCAAAACAAATATAAATACACGTTAAACACGTTACTTTTTTATAAAGTATATAAAGAATAAACATTTGGACCAAAGAATAATAATTCGATATAATTGAAATAACAAACAAAATGATATTTTTTTGCCGTGTCACACACACACACACGCGCGCGCATGGTAAAACAATATCATTTTGTTTGTTATTTGAATTATATCGAATTATATATATATATATATATACCCGAAACGGATCAAAAACGACCATAAACTGATTTATAGCACCGTGTCTTACTCAAATAGTATTTTGAAACATTTGTTAATCCTTGGAACCAACACCTCATATACTAAATTAAGATTGTTAAAAATCTTTAAAATTAGTTTTTATTTAATTAAGGGTTTTGTCATTTTAAATAAGTTTAGGCAATTAAAACGATTAGCCAGCCAAATTGTGCGTCTGAAAGCTTATTAATAAGCACTATAACTAAATAGGTTACTTCAATACTACTATATGTAAATAAACTGTAAGCATATATCAATTATTTATACTTAGATTTTATATTATAACCTAAATTGCAGTTGTTACCACATGAGGTTAATTATTGCCCGGAGGAAGAGATCAAATTGCAGATATCGAAATGTAGTGTTACGGATGTTTTATTTATCTTTTTATGGATCACTGAAGAGTAGCAAATATTCGAAAATCATGTTTCGATCACAATCCCACCATTGTGAAAAAAACTTAAAACAAATTTATTTTTTACTGTTTTAACTCAGGAGGTGCTATACTCGTATATGGCACATAATCATAGTAATACTAACTCTAACCAATACTCTGGATACTTAAGTATATTTATTGACTCATTATTGTGTATATTTATTGTATTTATTGTTCAGTAAGCAAAATAAATATCTATGATGACTATGACAATTATTAATATTCATTGTAATGGCAAATATAAATTATGGTTATTTAACTCCTAATTGTTGTACATATTTTATATCTGCCTATTTAAAACGTATTATTGACTGCACATGCGTGTTCTATGTATACCTTGTCGAAACATTGCTTATGCAACTAACTTCTTGACATATGTCGATTTTTATACATATCTACCATTTTACAGTAAAGTAAAGACGTCTGAGATGAGATATTTTTTTGATTGTTTGTTTTCATACAAAGCTTGAACATGTCAATTTGAACAGCAGTGACACTTTATAAACTACAAAGAATATATTTTACTATTTTATTTATATTTACACGAATTACCGATTAGAATGTGATCAATGGTACATGGATCTCATGTGCAGTAGTTCACAAGTTTCTGTCAACTCGCTTTCTTGTCTATCTGTTTGGTACAAGTATTATATTGATTATATCTTGCGAAGACATAATGTCTTGAAAATAATACATGACAGTGCGATAGTATGCCATTTACAGCTGTAAATGATAAACGCTCATTTATTTTTATATGACTGTTTTGCATATTTTGAGGAAAGTTACCACAGAAAAGTATTCTGTCACCTAAAATCAATAGATATTTGTCAATAAATGTATTCGTTTTAAACTCTAAGACTGTGTACCTAGATCGTATTCATATATTAAACATTACCCATTATGAATTTTAATTAGCTGAGCATTTGGAGGAGTCTCTTCTGCCAGTTATTAACGAATCAGGTTTCCTTTTGTGTTTCCCCGTATGATAGACGATACTTTTCGATTCAAAGTTGCATTCCGGCCCAAAAATTTATTAACTATTTGCGGTGAACGCGAAGGCACCCACATTGCAGTCTGGGGTGGATTTATCTCTATTAAATATTTTTATAGTTTTAAATAGAGTTTTCGGAAGTGAAATTTAAAGGTAAATGGAAGGAAGGCTTGTGTAGACTCTGCAGTAACTATGATAAAAAGAACCTTCTTTAAGAGACGAGCAGTTAAGTTCGATCAGTTCTACTATTAGTTTCTATTAGGTGCTCCTCTCTTATAAAAGATCTTATAACACCAAATCATGATTAAGGTATGGAGTTAGTTCGCTATAGGTCAGTTCGTTCTCAAGATAACTTAAGGACAAAAAATAGACATAGAGACATAAATTCTATTTTGAAATACCCTTCAGTGATAAGCTTTGCTAATGCTCAATAAATTAATAGAAAATAAACATATAAGTAAAATGTATAAATAACTGGTTGCCAGAAGGGAGTAAACGCATTAATAGTTCTAAGCAATATTTTCCACAAAGTACAGAACATTAGTCTCGACCATCAATCACACGCCTGAGCTAAAGTCAAACAACAGGGAAACTCCTTGTTAGGGTAATTGGCCTTGTGTTAATGTTAACACAAGGTAATACTGGACTTGTAGATTTTCATTTCACAAAGAAAACACTACATCAGATATCCTATTATCTGTGCATTTTCAGTACTCCCAAACTTCTTATATTTCATTTGCTAAAAGTAATTTCTCGTGCTTATATAAAGATTATAATAATATATAGTAGTAACAATTATTTATCTAAATTTTATAAACTTTTCATATATCTTAAGTTTGAGTGAAATACACCTTGCAGTTTAGTCGGAAGAAAGATAGATTTCATACGTGGACGTCTTCTCGAAATTTTAAACTAAAGATACGTTCTTAGTTGAACTATTTAATTTACGACACACTGAAAATAGGACAGTAAATCTTAATTTAGGTATGGAAATATAATCGTAAAACTTTCAAACATCTTGTAACATTGTAACAAGCAAGTAAATATAGTGTTAAAATGTGGACATTATTTACTTTTAACTAAACACTCATGGGTCAATATATCACAAGGTTGGCGTGTTCCTACTCGTAACACTTTTAAATATTTAGAAAATCAATCAACCTGCAACGAAAAACTTATATAATTATAAAAGAATTGTAAAGAAAGTTATTTGCTTATAGTGGTTAAATTATATATTTATAAAACTGCTTAGTGGACCTCATCTTGAATAATTTTAAGTTACCGATGCTGCCATATTGGAAACTATTCCTGTTTAAGACTAGCTAACAAGCGATTTGTATGATGCCATATTGGAAACTATTCCTGTTTAAGACCAGCTAACAAGCGATTTGTATGCTGCCATATTGGAAACTATTCCTGTTTAAGACTAGCTAACAAGCGATTTGTATGCTGCCATATTGGAAACTATTCCTGTTTAAGACTAGCCAACAAGCGATTTGTATGCTGCCATATTGGAAACTATTCCTGTTTAAGACTAGCTAACAAGCGATTTGTATGATGCCATATTGGAAACTATTCCTGTTTAAGACTAGCTAACAAGCGATTTGTATGCTGCCATATTGGAAACTATTCCTGTTTAAGACTAGCTAACAAGCGATTTGTATGCTGCCATATTGGAAACTATTCCTGTTTAAGACTAGCCAACAAGCGATTTGTATGCTGCCATATTGGAAACTATTCCTGTTTAAGACTAGCTAACAAGCGATTTGTATGCTGCCATATTGGAATCTATTCCTGTTTAAGACTAGCCAACAAGCGATTTGTATGCTGCCATATTGGAAATTATTCCTGTTTAAGACTAGCTAAAAAGCGATTTGTATGCTGCCATATTGGAAACTATTCCTTTTTAAGACTAGCTAACATGCGATTTGTATGCTGCCATATTGGAAACTATTCCTGTTTAAGACTAGCTAACAAGCGATTTGTATGCTGCCATATTGGAAACTATTCCTGTTTAGGACTAGCTAACAAGCGATTTGTATGCTGCCATATTGGAAACTACTCCTGTTTAAGACTAGCTAACAAGCGATTTGTATGCTGCCATATTGGAAACTACTCCTGTTTAAGACTAGCTAACAAGCGATTTGTAAGCTGCCATATTGGAAACTATTCCTGTTTAAGACTAGCCAACAAGCGATTTGTATGCTGCCATATTGGAAACTATTCCTGTTTAAGACTAGCTAACAAGCGATTTGTATGCTGCCATATTGGAAACTATTCCTGTTTAAGACTAGCTAACAAGCGATTTGTATGCTGCCATATTGGAAACTATTCCTGTTTAAGACTAGCTAACAAGCGATTTGTATGCTGCCATATTGGAAACTATTCCTGTTTTAAGACTAGCTAACAAGCGATTTGTATGATGCCATATTGGAAACTATTCCTGTTTAAGACTAGCTAACAAGCGATTTGTATGATGCCATATTGGAAACTATTCCTGTTTAAGACTAGCCAACAAGCGATTTGTATGATGCCATATTGGAAAATATTCCTGTTTGAGACTAGCTAACAAGCGATTTGTATGCTGCCATATTGGAAAATATTCCTGTTTCAGACTAGCCAACAAGCGATTTGTATGATGCCATATTGGAAACTATTCCTGTTTAAGACTAGCCAACAAGCGATTTGTATGATGCCATATTGGAAACTATTCCTGTTTGAGACTAGCCAACAAGCGATTTGTATGATGCCATATTGGAAAATATTCCTGTTTGAGACTAGCTAACAAGCGATTTGTATGCTGCCATATTGGAAAATATTCCTGTTTCAGACTAGCCAACAAGCGATTTGTATGATGCCATATTGGAAACTATTCCTGTTTAAGACTAGCTAACAAGCGATTTGTATGCTGCCATATTGGAAACTATTCCTGTTTAAGACTAGCTAACAAGCGATTTGTATGCTGCCATATTGGAAACTATTCCTGTTTAAGACTAGCTAACAAGCGATTTGTATGCTGCCATATTGGAAACTATTCCTGTTTAAGACTAGCCAACAAGCGATTTGTATGATGCCATATTGGAAACTATTCCTGTTTGAGACTAGCCAACAAGCGATTTGTATGATGACATATTGGAAACTATTCCTGTTTGAGACTAGCCAACAAGCGATTTGTATGATGCCATATTGGAAAATATTCCTGTTTGAGACTAGCCAACAAGCGATTTGTATGATGCCATATTGGAAAATATTCCTGTTTGAGACTAGCTAACAAGCGATTTGTATGCTGCCATATTGGAAAATATTCCTGTTTCAGACTAGCCAACAAGCGATTTGTATGATGCCATATTGGAAAATATTCCTGTTGGAGACTAGCTAACAAGCGATTTGTATGCTGCCATATTGGAAAATATTCCTGTTTAAGACTAGCTAACAAGCGATTTGTATGCTGCCATATTGGAAACTATTCCTGTTTAAGACTAGCTAACAAGCGATTTGTATGCTGCCATATTGGAAACTATTCCTGTTTAAGACTAGCTAACAAGCGATTTGTATGCTGCCATATTGGAAACTATTCCTGTTTAAGACTAGCCAACAAGCGATTTGTATGCTGCCATATTGGAAACTATTCCTGTTTAAGACTAGCTAACAAGCGATTTGTATGCTGCCATATTGGAAAACTATTCCTGTTTAAGACTAGCTAACAAGCGATTTGTATGCTGCCATATTGGATACTATTCCTGTTTAAGACTAGCTAACAAGCGATTTGTATGCTGCCATATTGGAAACTATTCCTGTTTAAGACTAGCTAACAAGCGATTTGTATGATTCCATATTGGAAACTATTCCTGTTTAAGACTAGCTAACAAGCGATTTGTATGCTGCCATATTAGAAACTATTCCTGTTTAAGACTAGCTAACAAGCGATTTGTATGCTGCCATATTGGAAACTATTCCTGTTTAAGACTAGCCAACAAGCGATTTGTATGATGCCATATTGGAAACTATTCCTGTTTAAGACTAGCCAACAAGCGATTTGTATGCTGCCATATTGGATACTATTCCTGTTTAAGACTAGCTAACAAGCGATTTGTATGCTGCCATATTGGAAACTATTCCTGTTTAAGACTAGCTAACAAGCGATTTGTATGCTGCCATATTGGAAACTATTCCTGTTTAAGACTAGCTAACAAGCGATTTGTATGCTGCCATATTAGAAACTATTCCTGTTTAAGACTAGCCAACAAGCGATTTGTATGCTGCCATATTGGAAACTATTCCTGTTTAAGACTAGCCAACAAGCGATTTGTATGATGCCATATTGGAAACTATTCCTGTTTAAGACTAGCTAACAAGCGATTTGTATGCTGCCATATTAGAAACTATTCCTGTTTAAGACTAGCCAACAAGCGATTTGTATGCTGCCATATTGGAAACTATTCCTGTTTAAGACTAGCCAACAAGCGATTTGTATGATGCCATATTGGAAACTATTCCTGTTTAAGACTAGCCAACAAGCGATTTGTATGATGCCATATTGGAAAATATTCCTGTTTGAGACTAGCTAACAAGCGATTTGTATGCTGCCATATTGGAAACTATTCCTGTTTAAGACTAGCTAACAAGCGATTTGTATGCTGCCATATTGGAAACCATTCCTGTTTAAGACTAGCTAACAAGCGATTTGTATGATTCCATATTGGAAACTATTCCTGTTTAAGACTAGCCAACAAGCGATTTGTATGCTGCCATATTGGAAAACTATTCCTGTTTGAGACTAGCTAACAAGCGATTTGTAATGCTGCCATATTGGAAACTATTCCTGTTTGAGGCTAGCTAACAAGCGATTTGTATGATGCCATATTGGAAACTATTCCTGTTTGGAGACCCTAGCCTAACACAGCTGAATTGTATGTATGCTGCCATAGATGGAAATTTTTATAAACTATTCCTGTTTGAGGCTAGCTAACAAGTCGATTTGTATTCGATATGTGCCACTTTTGGATCTATAGTTGAGCTTATGTACCAAGTTACTTATCTATGAAAAAATACATTAGCTATTGTGTTTACAAAGTTGGGTTGTATCGCACGATGTCTATCACATACATCAAAACACAAACGAGCGCTTGCACACACACACACACACGCACACACACACACACACATTTTGAATTATGGTAATTTTGACTTATGGAGATCAAGATCATTGAAAATATCAAAAATCTCCCACATATTCAAACTCATGATCCCGCAAGATCTTTTAATTTGTATTTGACATTGCTCGATAAAATATATTTTATTAGCCCAAGTTATACAATTATAAATAGATAATTTTATCTCTCCATCAAGATTTATGAACTGTTGGAACAATATAATAATGAAAATTACCTCAACTACAAAGAAAACTAAACACTTTTTAAAATAGTATATATGTGCAATACATCTGCAAAATAGTAAAATATATATCTGTAATATAGATGTAGATTTCGGAATGTCAGCCTCTGTATTATGAATATATTTACCATGTTATTTTTACTAATGTATGACCTACGAATAATACCTTAAATGGTTAAGAAAGAGTTTAAGGATTTAAAGATTTTAGGATCTTACCTAAAATTGAGGACGCCTGAGAATTGCTAAAATTTTACAATATTAGTTTAATTTAACTATTTTAAAATGAAACGGTACATAACATGTTATTATAAAAATGAATATGACTGAAAGTTCATAATAAGGATTGTTACTCTATATATGTCCGTGCAAATGTCTGCATTAATCAAATATGAGGTGAATAGTGGATGAAATAAGTATGGCTGGTACGCTAAACAATGAAGCATTCTACATTCTATCAGATACAGGCTTTTGGTGAGAGCCAACTGTCATAACACTCTTCATGCAATATCACTATATATACTGGGTGGCGCATATGTCATTTTCCGCAGAAGAAAAATTTAAAGGTGTTATAGGTTAATTGAATAAAACACTTTTGGGCAAGAAAACAAATTCATTATATTAAATTACTTTCATATTACCAATGTTATAACAGTTGTTCGAAATGTCTACGTTGATTTGTGTACACTACATACCACTACTGAGAAGAGAATAACAATTGTTTGGCAAAATACGTTTATCGTTATTAACAAGTTCAAATGCATTTCTAATTAGATTTCATAGTTCGTTAAGATTTTCCGTTTTTAAGCATACACAGTCTCCTGTAAAATACTCCACAGTGATAAATCACATCAGGTCAAGTCTGGCGAGTGCGCAGGCCAATCGATTGTACCACGGCGACCAATCAATTCCTTAAATGTGTTATTTATAAAATCTCGAACTTGGATACCGAAATGTTCTGGGACACCATATTTTTGCCAGATCGAATGAATATTGGAAACAGGATTGTTTCTGAGCTCGGCAACTATTATTTATTGCAGCAACCGTAAGTAACTTTCAGAGTTAACATTTCCTTGAAAAAAATAAGGACCAATGAGTGCAGTACTCGAAATAACTCCCCATACCATAACACCAGGCACATTGTGTTCTGCTTGGAATACGTTATGAGGATTTACATCTGACCAGTACACGCAGTTATGCCGATTAACGTGAACGTTTAGTTTGAAACATACCTCATCACTCCAGAAAATTGATAGCAAGAAATTTGGATCAGCCTCTGAGCGGATAATTATTGTCTCACAGAATACCAATCGCCTATTGGTACCATCCTCGTGAAGCGCTTGGAGCAAAGATAGGCGGCATGGCTTAAATTTTAATTTCTTTGACATTATTTGCACGCTTCTTCTTGATATTTCTAGATTAGCAGATGCCTTACGTGTTGATTTACCGGGGTTGGATATAAAAGCTTGATCAAATGTCTGCAGGTTTTCTTCGTTGCATTTTAAAACGCTTTCCTGTGTTTTCAAATTTCTCATTTTTAACTTCCGCATATACTGTCGAGTGTGTATTATGACACCACATAATTTTTCAATTATTATAGCAGTATTTTTTATTATACTTCCACCACAACTGAAGGATGTAAACTCGTTGTTGGGTTGTAAACCTTTTAAAAAGCACGCAAAACAAATAACAGATGCAAAGAGCGTCACTTTTTACTAACCACTGGAACAGACAAAAATTAACTTACTCCGTATTGCTACCAATTTGACATTATTACCAACCTATGGAAACAAAAGATCCCAATTTATGGGGAAACTGACATTTGCGCCACTCTGTATATGTTTGATGTGATAAAATGAATGTTACATTTTATGCAACTGCCAACATCGCTTGATAAACAATATTAAATTAAAGCAAAATCAATTCATAAATTGTACATCTTTCATAAAAAAACCGGAATAAGACAAGAATTTATGACTTAAATAAAAGAATAGCTTTTAGAATATGCAACCAGTCCACGATACTTACTCTGTTTTATGGTAATATATATATATATATATATATATATATATATATATATATATATATATATACCATATATATATGTATATACATTTAATCTATAATTGATAACTTTAGCAATAAAGCATGACTAGCTTATGGAAAATGATCATGGATAACTGTAGGCTGAAATTGTATTTATCATGATGGTTGTGTTTTCAGTGTCATTTCAAACGTCTCATATAAAACTGAGGATGGATAGATTAACACCCACATTCTGTTTATCTATTCTTTAGTTAAACATTAAATAAATATTACAGAACGTATTCCATTGATAAATCAAATTTATAAATAAGTAGCTGTAATTAACCCCGGATGTCTCATCAATGAAATTACAGTACCTTACTGCTAAGATAAATACTGAGATTTTAAAAGGCTCAGATTTTGATTTTATATGTTTAGAAATACTGATAAATCCTTTACTGAAAAAGTGATTTATTTTATCAATAAATGCATTTACACAAATATTTTACTATCTCGCTATTTATAGGTGTAATTACGCCAGGCCATGGTTAAGGCTGAATGCCGAATTTCAAGTACATATCTATTTCACAGGCTAAATGCATTGTTATTTCATAGAATTGTACACAATTTATTTCCATATTTTTTAGTCTCCGGTTTTGTTGTTGCAATCTTAATTACGGATAAAGCAAACGTAAAAGTGTCCGTTAAGGTTCAGCCCAATCCCATGGAGTAACTTGCACTATTACCAAACACGGTGTTGTTTATATCAAAATGGAGCTAAACCTAAGTTTCATGTAGATATATATATATATATATATTTATATATATAATATATTATATATATATATATATTAAATTTGCATAAATGGCAATAGCCTTATTTAATTTCAATAAACATTGAATCGCAACAAGTACTTGCTCCGTCGGGACTCGAACCCGGGATCTCTCACTTGCCGGGTGAATGTGCTACCATTACACCACAGAGCCTTTACATTTTACGATTCAATTATTTTGTATTTGGCCGTATCTGTCCAATATGAGTTTAAATAACCAAACTTACATATAATCAGAAAGCAAATACCTGTCAAATGACTTTTATTTACATTAAATTTGTATAATTGCAATAGCCTTATTTAATTTCCACTTAATTTTCAATAACCACCTACGACAGAATTAGGTCCATCGTCACAATCGTAGGTGGTTAGTAGACGAATGAAGACGTATTGTGATCTGTATTCCGTAGTTCAGTTTTAATGATTAGTGTTTTGTATTGTTTTTTGATTAAGTGCATGTTTATAGAGTTATTGAAGTTGACAAACAACATGGTGGTTGTGATTCCTGACTTAGGCGTGCCACAACGCTTTGGTACGATTTGTTTATTTTAACTTAGTTTGTAGTTATGTGTTAGGTTAGTTCTTCTTTACCTGAAGAAGAGTCAGATTGCAGAACTCGAAAGGTAGTGTTACTGATTTCTTGTTTCACTGAACGATGGCAAATCTCCGAAAAAATCCAGATTCCTTCACAATCCTTCCATGGTCAAAAATTAAAAAAGAATCTGTACGATATATATATATATATATATACTAAGAAGTTTTTCAAATTTTTACTGTGAATCCTGCCAGGTATCAATTTTTCATATAGATAAGTGTTCATATAAATAAGAAAACATAATTAAAGCATGGGTAAGAGTAAAAAATAGATGTGGGTAGCCTTGTAAATGTTTATGTCTCTAAACAAGCACTTATAATTTTAGAGCATATAATACATCTCTTTATGCTTTCAAATCTAATATCAAAATTTGTTATAAGAAATTTGTGAACGGTATCTTTAACAGTTATCCTAATTCCCTTCTGAATCGCTTTCCTCGTTTTTAAGAAGTAACAGTTTCCAGGACAATCTAGTGGGTCGACATAACCAGTGGACGTGGAAGATATATTTTCACTATTCCTTACACCATCGAGTTACTAGGAACACCGTTGCTGTGAACATAAAGTGCTCTAATCAAACTTTGCGTCATTCAATTTGTTACAGTACATCACATCTTAAAAATCAATTGATATTCACGCGTGTTACTGAGATATAATGGACTGCAATCGTCTGAGTTAGAGGAAGAAAATTTATAGAAGCCTTAGCGATCTGTTTCCTTTTCTAACTTGTAAAATGTTTCAATTATTCGTGTCAGACAATACATAATGTTTAGTTATGTTTTTGACAGAATGCTACTCACAGTGTTGAGGTCAGCAACCAAAGCCAGAACTGCATTGTTTCCGTGGTAAACGAAGGACGGATCAACTCGTGTTGTAGCGGCACAACATTGTTTAGCAATATCGCCACCAGTCTCCCTTCCCTCGTTTTAATTAGGCAACTTTTTACTCTCTTAATGGCGCCGACAGCAACGAGCTAATGGCCGGTTCCCTGTATTCACTAATGTAATTACCTACTTCAAAGGTGGGTGCATCAACAGTAATTTATTGTAATGGCTCTCAATTTGCATGTACTATTATACTAAAATGCAACAAATAAAGTATGTTGTTAATAAATACGTAACACTTTCTATGACAACATATAGATAAGTCCATTATGTCCATGTAAAGTAATGACGTCATAATAGAAAATCTCTGATTTGATTAGTGCTGTTCGTATTTACGCTTATGATTATGACAAACTTTTGATGTACGTTTTAATTTATTAGCTTAATATACGAGTGTTGTCCTGTCAGGGCAGGATTTAACCACAACAGCTTGGAAAATGGCTTACAAAAAAGACCAGAAATCAAAAACAGGGGACGAATTCTTGGCCTGTATAAATTATAAATATCGGATAAAAACCAAAGTAAAAAATAGATTTTTTACTTCAGTATTTTTGAAAATAACCCCGTTTTAGTGAACTCCGACAACAATAAATAAACAGTTTATAAAATTTAAAGTTTTTATTGAAGATACCAAGGTATTATTTCAGCCACCAAATTAATTGCCTTAACTAATAAAGGAAACAACTTTAAAATGTTTTCAATATACCTAGGCTTATTTTTAAAATATCTCATAATAACCAGCATTTATAAAATATAATATAAATAATAACGGATGTGCAGTTTTGAACTATTCCTGAACTTAAGAGAAATGATTATGTAATAGCGAATTAGATGATTCATTATTTTAGTGATTTAAAACACGAATGCAAAAATCCAATCTGGTAAATTATAACATGAACCGCCTATGCGTGATTGGCAGCAGGCATTAGTGTTTCCGGTTAGTCATTTGATGATCAAGCAAGACCGGAAGTTACATTCTTGCTGTGATCCCTCCTGCTGTATTGTAGATGTGTTAATATATTACATAGATCCTTATATACAATAATCTAGGTCTGCTTACAAATTATCCAATAAAAAACTTTTTTTGCCATGAAATCGTGTATTAAATATTTTAAAAACTCTAATAAACAGTTATAAAAATATTTCCTTATTTATATATTTAGTTATTGAAAACAAAATTAAATATTCCTAACAAATCCTCAACGACCATATCGTATCAGATTATAGAAGAATGTGGAAGGGTTTTAGTTACGTTCCGAATTCTATTGATTAAGTATAAACTGTCCATATAACAGTCGTTAGTAATGTAACTATACTTTTTTTGTCTATACGTAATTAACAATTTTTATCTTTAATGAAGGAAATTTGAAGCATATGAAACAAAAAATACGAGAAATAAAACAACTTTAAATTAATTTTCATTATAAAGCCAATGCAAACTATTTCCTTTAAATAGCTGAAGCACATAAGTTTATGGCCTTCATAATATTAAATATAGACAGTATCAAAATCTTAATGCAGCTATAATATTAAGAAATACTAAATGTAAAAATATAACTCTTTTGATTAAACCAACGAAAACCTCATCCAACGTTTTGTAATTACAATTATGTCACGTTTTCTTCAAGTGGAATCTGAAACGTTATAAACGACTTGGATTGTAGATATTAATATTCCAGAGTATTAGTATTTAAATTATCATTAAGACATCCAAGAGGATATAAAATATTTTTTGATTAGTAAGCTCCTAGTGAATATTAAGTACAATTTATTACTAAATTGTTTAACTATTGAATATTATCTAGTTTGTCTAAAATAAAAGTCACAGTTCTAAATAAAAATAATGGATTTATTTTAAGTTGGCAAATTTATAAGTTCGACGTTTCAGAATTTTCATCACTCTATTTTCCACAAAGAATTGACAAACCGTTTAGTAAATTTAAAAGTTCCTTTGGCAAGAAATAAAAATATTAATCAAATATATCAAAACTAAAAATCAGAGCTGTCTTCTAAAATAAAATAATAAAGTTTTAAAATAAAAATCAAATACAACTTGGAAATAACTCAAATAAAAATGTTACTTCTAAGTACACTCACAATTAAAAAAAATATAAATTTAAACTTCTCTTTACAACTCTCTCAAACAATTATTTTATGTTCAATTTAATTTCCAATTAATAATTCACAATTAAACAGTTCCAGTTAAATATTAATAAATTACTACTTTTCCAAATCTCAATTAAAGTTATTAACGAAGTTCAATTTTAATTCACTTTCCATGCAAGCATGAACCAAATGTAACTTGTATGATTCTATTATGCTCTATTGTTCCTCGAGAATAAGTTATTCTGATTGCTCTGTAGTTTCTATGAAATAAATTTTTCCTATAAAAAAGACAACAAAATTAATTTAATATCAGATCAGGAAGACTATTTCAATAAAACGTACAATAAAATGTGGTGCTTACCTCAAAATCCCTCGCGGAAAAAAAATTAAGAAACACGGTGCACTGTAATTAACTTACTCACGAAAATAACCAAAAGAAGGGCGAAAATTATGAACGGGCGCTTAAATACTTTCCCTTTCCAACCAACCTTGCAGGACATCCGCGATGCTCTCTCATTGGTTCAGCTGTATCAAATCAGGAGAACAATAGTCGCACCAAGACAAGTTCTAATTAATTCAAGGCAGTCAACCTGCCTTCCTAACAATTTAAAACTACCAGTACTAACTTGCCAAAGGATTACATGTTCGTTTTTACCCTGACTTTTCACAATCTAATCCTAAATTAAATCCCAATATTTCGATCCCAAAATTTTTATTTAATTTAAGTTTTAATTTAAAAAAATAAATCAATGTAGCTTTAAAAATTCTACAAACGTGCCTCATGATTGTTTCTAGAAGTAATCACATGATCTATTATTAATTGTATAACTTATTGAACAATTGTCATAAATTGTGAACTTCTTTTGTAATACCTAGTAATAACAATTTCTTAAAAACAATAGTACTTAATCAAAACTACATCTTTATAACCTTTCAATCCACGTAATGTTAGAGTCACTCCAAATTACCTGTAAGGAAACTAGTTTTGCAGGTTCTTCATGAAATAATGATCAATATTGTCGTTATCACTCATAATTTATTGTTTCTTGATTATGTATAATGAAATGTTTCTATGAAGAAGGTCACAGTGGTTTCATTTTTATTCCATTTCAAATATTTTTTCCAACGGTTCTAACGAAACGAATCTTTCCTTAAATGCCTTTTACTGTTTTTGATATGCTTTTTTATGTTTTACGGTTACGGTTCGGAATATGGTAAACAAACATAAGTTTGTGGGTTAAAGCCTTTGGGAAACGTATAGATCTTTAGACGGAAAATCAGTATTTGTATATAATTATCCTGGACCCACATTGTTTTATAATTCTAAAAAGCCTTAAAGGTAACACAAAAATCATCCTAGTCCTCTTACTGTTGTTTTAGCGTCGTCTACCAGACCATAGATCTGCTGAGGGAATACTAAAAAATGTATAGGCTATTTCTTATTCACTAAAAAGTAACACTACAAAATATGTTTACTTGGGTTTCATATAAAATCATTATCATATAGTAAAAAGTTTTATCTGAACTTTCTGCCCTCACAATTAAAATATACGCACGTACGCTTTAAGATTTGTAATAATAAAAATATTATTTGCTTATTGACACATTAAATTCCGTACGCAGAATTTTGTAAAGTTTATATAAAGAATAAAGTATTATTTGGACTAAAATTACACCCTAGTAAACTTGAAAAAGTAAACATTTTTATGTGATGGAATATTTTTAAAATGCTATTAAAAAAGTAGGTAAATAGAATAGATGGATTCCAGGATTATCACAGATAGTTAAATTTCATTAATCTTATTTAAAAATACAAGTTACATTAACTATGGGCATATTTTGAGTAAACAGCTTTTACATTATATGTATTGTTAAGAATCTGTGTCATTTTGTTCACATAAACACCATATTTAGTATTTAAATATTTGAAGGAATACAACATATTTTTTGTGACAAACCATGTCTAAAGTGCCTAGCATATTTGTAACAAAGAAACTCATATTCAGAATTAATGTAATTGCTAATAAAACTAAAATATCAAAAAAACGACGTAAATTTAAAAGCCACATTTTTATAAATACCGACTATTATGTATTAAATATATATATATATACCATATAACTATTTAGAAATAGAACATTGAAACTGTTATACTTTTCTTTTTATTTTAAGTTTGGTCTTGTCGTTTTGATGATCGGTTTCAATATATTTACTACTTTCCTGAAGTTATCGTCTAGAGACCCACAGTACGTTTAATAACTCTCCGCTTAAATGAAAACATAACTTTGAAATTAACTGCGAATTAAAATGTTACTAAATGTTTTTTTAGTCAACTATGTTATGTCAAGTTTTTCCTCCCTCATATAGAACTCGTAACATTTTTTTGAGGCTGCGTTCTTGCGGCGTTGTGTCTTTGTTGTAATATCCATATTCCTCTGTTAATGCGATATTTAAAAGTAATTTAATAATTTGCTATTAAAACTTTTCTTAGTTTTGGAAGAAGATATATTCGCGTGACCTGAGAAACGAAGTAATTACTATAATTCTAAGTATCATTCTAAGTTTAAATGGAAACTTTTAGTCCCTTACATATAAACCATACTGTACATTAGTGATAAAAAAGTATTTACTGCATGTTTTCAGTGAGATTAAAAAGTATATTTAAATTTTTTTTTATGAACCGTAAAATATGCTAGACATAAGTGTAATATTATATAAATCGTTATTTAGGTATAACAGATTACTGACTATTGAACATTTCCGTTTCACGGTTTCCGTACTTCAGTCACAAGAGCTGTTTGCGTGTCAGCTCTGTTCGGAGTTTGCATGATGAAAGCACGTCAACCATTTCACTAACAAGCATTTCTAATTTATTATGTTTATACTCCGTGTCTGCGCGCCAGCTTTACACCAGTTGCCTCACGCACTCAACCGAGACCACGTGGTAATAATTAGTTTCAATACAGGTGATGACGCATCAGGTCTCTAATAATCATCTTCATACGACTAACTGTTTACATTCGTACATTTGTAGTCTCACACTTTTGAGTATCGTAACATCACCTGTTAGTAAATGCTCAAACGTCCATATACGCTAATAATGGGTGGTTCAAAAAGAGCGCCGGTTTTAAAAAGGACCGGTAAATTTTATTTTATCGGTTGGCAACAATGTTTGACTTTGATTCTATTTCTGACTACATTCCGATTGTTGACGCAGCTCATATTTCTCTCATTAGTGCATTCTGTGTCTAACCATGGAAAAGTTTACTTGTGCGCAACGAGTTGTTAATAGTGAAAACGTTTTTATCAGGGGAAGTGGAGAGAGTTATGCGGCTACTGTTAGGCGACTTCGCGGTACTCTAGGACGTAATTGAAGCACAGAATGAATCAACAGTTTCGCAGACTCAATGAAAAAAGTTTCAAGAAACGGGTTCAACAGGTACGAACCTCAAAAGTTCTGGACGTCGTCGTTGTGCCCGAACTGAACAGAACATTGAGGTGGTATCGTGACATGGTGGCTGTTAGCCCAGCGAAATCAATACGTCGCCGTTCTCAACAGTTGGGTTTAAGATGTTCTTTCTGTACGGAGAATTCTTCGGTACGATCTCAAATATCACCCCTATAAAATTTCAGCTGACGCAACAATTGAAAGTGGCAGATCACCAGAAGAGACGACAGTTTGTTAATTGGGGTATTAGGAAAATCGCAGGAGGAAGAAAACTTCGCAATGTATGTCATCTTCAGTGATGAAGCTCACTTCCAATTGAATGGATTTGTTAATAAACAAGAACTGCCGTATCTGGGGTTCAGAAAACCTTCGCATGATTAACGAAAGGGAAATGTATCCGCAACGAGTGACAGTTTGGTGCGGCTTTTGGTCGGGCGGCGTCATCGGCCCTTATTTTTTTGAAGATCAGGAAGGGCAAGCTGTGACATTGAATGGAGACCGATACCGTTTACGATGGTTAGGGAGTTCTTTCTCTGTGGCCTCATTTGGATAACATAGACATTGACCAGTTTGTGGTTTCAAGCAGGATGGGTGCCACAAACCCGTGAAACAATTGTGTTTGCTCCGTGACCGCTTTCCAGGATCGCGTCATTTCTCGTAATTCCGACCATCAAATGGCCACCAAGGTCGTGTGACTTAACACCTTGTGACTTTCATCTTTGGGGTTATCTAATGTCATTAGTTTATTGCAATAAACCCCGAACCATCAATGAGTTGAAGGAGGGGAAATTCGACGGGTTGTCGGCGCCAAATTGAAGTGGAAACTTGTCGTGCAGCCATGGTATGGCTAATTTTTCATGGACAGAGTTGTTGCGTGCCAGCGTAGCAGAGGAGGACACATGCATGACATTATTTTTCATACATGAAATCGGGAAGGTTAGATATACATATGTATGTATTAGATTTCAGGATTTTCATTAAAATAAATCTCTTAATTTGATATATCAAAACCGGCGCTCTTTTTTGAATCACCCATTATAACCCATAAGGTGCCTCGCTGAGATTGTTCGCTAAATGTTACGTCTGTAGATACTTCGTGTTACTTGTATTACTATGTAACGTATTACAAAATGAAATATTTTTTATAATTTTGTTTGCATAATTACTCCAGGGTTTTTTCGTTGCTATCATAGTTATTCTGTGCCCATGTGAAAATTATCGCTAACGCTCATTCAAATCATAAAGAGTGACTTACATCATATTCCAAATCGATGCTGCTCATAAACAAATGACGATTTATAAAAACATATTAAGACTATAGGTTAGTTTGTTCTCGAGATATCATACGACCGGGCAAACACGTACACAGAAATGTAATTTTTCCATCCCCTTGAGTGATACGTTATGCCAATAATACTCATAAACAAATGACGATTTATACAACATATTAAGACTATAGGTTAGTTTGTTCTCGAGATATCATACGACCGGGCAAACACGTACACAGAAATGTAATTTACCCATCCCCTTGAGTGATACGTTATGCTAATAATACTCATAAACAAATGACGATTTATAAAACATATTAATAGTATAGGTTAGTTTGTTCTCGAGATATCATACGACCGGGCAAAACACGTACACAGAAATGTAATTTTCCAATCCCCTTGAGTGATACGTTATGCCAATAATACTCATAAACAAATGACGATTTATAAAACATATTAATAGTATAAGTTAGTTTGTTCTCGAGATATCATACGACCGGGCAAACACGTACACAGAAATGTAATTTTCCCATCCCCTTGAGTGATACGTTATGCCAATAATACTCATAAACAAATTACGATTTATACAACATATTAAGACTATAGGTTAGTTTGTTCTCGAGATATCATACGACCGGACAAACACGTACACAGAAATGTAATTTTTCCATCCCCTTGAGTGATACGTTATGCCAATAATACTCATAAACAAATTACGATTTATACAACATATTAAGACTATAGGTTAGTTTGTTCTCGAGATATCATACGACCGGGCAAACACGTACACAGAAATGTAATTTTCCCATCCCCTTGAGTGATACGTTATGCCAATAATACTCATAAACAAATTACGATTTATACAACATATTAAGACTATAGGTTAGTTTGTTCTCGAGATATCATACGACCGGACAAACACGTACACAGAAATGTAATTTTTCCATCCCCTTGAGTGATACGTTATGCCAATAATACTCATAAACAAATTACGATTTATACAACATATGAAGACTATAGGTTAGTTTGTTCTCGAGATACCATACGACCGGGCAAACACGTACACAGAAATGTAATTTTCCCATCCCCTTGAGTGATACGTTATGCCAATAATACTCATAAACAAATTACGATTTATACAACATATTAAGACTATAGGTTAGTTTCTTCTCGAGATATCATACGACCGGGCAAACACGTACACAGAAATGTAATTTTCCCATCCCCTTGAGTGATACGTTATGCCAATAATACTCATAAACAAATGACGATTTATACAACATATTAAGACTATAGGTTAGTTTGTTCTCGAGATACCATACGACCGGGCAAACACGTACACAGAAATGTAATTTTCCCATCCCCTTGAGTGATACGTTATGCCAATAATACTCATAAACAAATGACGATTTATACAACATATTAAGACTATAGGTTAGTTTGTTCTCGAGATATCATACGACCGGGCAAACACGTACACAGAAATGTAATTTTCCCATCCCCTTGAGTGATATGGTATGCCAATAATACTCATAAATAAAAAATTAATGTAAATATATCTTCGCATAACCACAGTTGTATTTTCGGATATAATTTAAAACAGCAAAGCAAATTTGTACAAGACCAGAGCTGAGTAAGTCACGTGCTAACAAGAAGTTAATTAGGTCTAACAGCGGCGCACACTGGTACTAACGACCAGTCGTTAACTGAGAGAATTTACCGTTTCGTATTGTGTTTTACTACTCACACAGTAGATCTAGCTTAGTCGTTTGTTAACCACTTTTCTCTTAGTATGGATGGATGACTAATTTGTCTAATTTCGGTTAATTAAAGATAAGTTTTTGTAAATCATCTCTAGTGCTAAAAATACAACAACTCCACTTCTGTCCTACTGTAGGGCATGTTATGTACTAAACAATTTTGCGGTGCTCTGATCCGGAAAGTCGTAAATTGTAAAGCATGTCAACAGAGTAGCATCACGGAAACAAGAACACAAGATCGAAATATTGCTTTTTTGTAAATAATATTTTAACTGAACATAGTTCCACTACGTAGAAGAAGTAGTAATGGAAATTTTATTCTACTAACAACGTTTTTATTCAGTATAAAATGAAACACTTTAAAATTATTATGCTTTGATAAAATAGCATCATTCTTGTGCACTTTACTTATATTTAATGTTAAGTAGAATTTTAAATCGGATTAGTTTGATCTCTAATCACATCTTATCTACTGATTTAAAGTTAGTTTTAATTTTTATAACACACATGGGACAAAAGACCTGATTGAGCTTTTGGCCCTAGCAGTGAGGATGCAGCGTGATCTTCAACCAATGAAGAAGTTTCAATCAATTTTAGGATTCTGCAATCGGATTAGTTTGGTTGTATGATTTAAAACAAATTTAGTTAAAGCACCTAATATTTCTAGAATACAAAGCAATAAAATTTTGTTTGTAATTTCCTGACAAATTTTAAGCATTCAATAAAGTTGTTAACGTATACCTTATTATTAGTAGAAAAGAAAATCAGATAAAGATAACGGTAAGAATATTGTTTATTCACAAAAATGAAATCTTTGCATTGGTATTTTTACTAAAAAGTATTAACCAAATATAATTTTTCTTAACTATAATATATATTCAAATGTCATGGTAACCCATTGAATCATAAATTGGGGGGGGGGGGGGGTGGGGGGGGGGGGGGGTGGGGGGGGGGGGGGGTGGGGGGGGGGGGGGGTGGGGGGGGGGGGGGGTGGGGGGGGGGGGGGGTGGGGTTCTCAGTAGGAAATTGATCTATAATTAAATATTCTACTAGATGATACTTTTTAATTTCTGTATCAAAATTATTTGTTGGAGGAGCCTGTCACCAAAATTGTTATCCATTCTTAGTTCCCTGTTTCCTTAACTGTGCTTATCTTATACTGATAGTCACAATTTGTTGTTAAAGGAGTCTGCTTCTGCTAGTCCTAGTTTTCTATGTATCCTTCACTGTGCTTGTCTTACACTATCAATAGGCACAATTTGTTGCTGTAGTAGCCTGTCACTGAAATCATCACTTAATCCTAGTTTCTAACTGTACTTATTTTACTCTATCAATAGCCCTGCCACGAAAATTGTCACCCAGTCCTAGTTTTTTATGTTTCCTGATATAAGTTTTTTCATACATTTTCAATAGGCACAATTTGTTGTTGCAGCCCTATTATTTAGCTCTGAAAACTCTGCTGAGGATGTGAAGCGGAGACATGTCAACGGAGTCAACATCCAGTCTTAGTTTCCTACGTTCTAGTCATCATTGAGTTACCAAACATGTGGCCGTGCGTTCACTGATGTTTTCGGGTATGAAGTGAATGCTTGTATTTCTTTTAATTACAGTCTCATTTTTATATCTGATTTATTTTTGGATGTTCTGGATATAATAATAATACAATTTTCACTTCACAGGACTTCTTAAAAATGAAATCCTATTTTTTTATGAACTTTTCTTCTAAGATAGTTTTTGTTCTTGGCCACATAGCTATAGATTTTGAGTAAAATATGAGTTTTTGTTGACTTTCATGAATATCGTATCTGATTAAAGAAATATCAAGATATGGAACATTGTATGTCTGTTGGTTAAGGTATTCTCATGGATCCATAGTTCTATCTTTAAATATTTAGTCAAAGCTAAGATAAAACAGTTTCATAGTTATGGTTTTTGTTTTCTTCCATGGAACTTGAAGTTTCGTGGAGCTAAACCTCATATTTTGTTTAGAACTTTGCTATGTTTGAATTGAAAGTGTTATTCAGAAAGTAGTAATGTGGGTAGTTCAATTGTTAGTATATTCAAAACCACATATGAGGTCCTCTGGAAAGCTGTAAAAACTGAGATACGATATTTCATGAGACAGCTGATCTTGAGGCTCCACACTAACACTTGTAATCGTAATAGTTTAGTTAGCTCATTTGTCCTAGGAAGTTTTTTATTTGGTTAGCTACGATGCTAATATTTATTCCAGGAGCATCAAAGTGTTTGTGTGGGTAATATTGAGAAATCTGTTATATAATGTGGTATATAAAACTGTAAATAAGAAACCTATCTTTAAATTAATGTTTTGGTCAACTCTGTATGAATGTATTTTACAGAGTTTAAAATATGAAGCTTTTTGATTTTTAGTGTATCAAGAATTTAATGATAAACAAGGATAAGTGTTTGTATAAAGTTCTGTACGGTATGTTTTTCATACTTTGTGATCTTATCTATTTAGTATTGTTTGTTAAGCATTTAACAGCAGAAAGCTATCAGTTCGATATGTTAATTGCTATTTGATAAATCATTGCCATTATGGATTATGGAGTAGATAGTAAGAGTTGATCTATTTACTACCTATAACAGTTGTCTTATATACGAGAGTAAGGATATTTTCTGTTATTTGTTTGTTAAACAAAACATACTAGTTTTAATTAATATTTTTGTTTTTATATATGAAATGATATCAAACATAAATACAGTAGAGTGCTGTTTTGCCAAACTGATTGAGATTCAACCCTGTTCGGAATTTAGAGACTAACCAAAATGATTACAAACATGAGATTTACAATTCAAATCAGAGTAATTAAATTACATTACAGCCATGAGACTAAGATCTGTCTGCTAGGTAGTTTGCAAGGTGAGGAAAGTTTAAAAATGTTTATTCATATACATGTCTATTGTCAATACAAGGTTGATATGGAACAGTGAGAGTTCCAAAGGTGTCAGAGTTATCTGTAAATCTTTACTAAATAATCTAGAGAGGGAGGAGGAAGTGGTAAGGTTGAGGGCAGAAACTTTTTCCTATTCGATCTACCTGTCTTAATCAATTATCAAATTTGGATTACTATATAAATTCATCAAACATTTATAATTTTATTTAAAAGGATAGGCCAATATCCTTTTTGCCTTGCTCAGCCCATTCTTCAAAGACTGCAGATCTGTGTGGAGAACTTAACGAGCACAGTGAAGGGAGATTCGGTACAGTACCAGATGGTTATTATTGATAAACATTGCACTGGTTGGCTAGAATTTGATCTCATGCAATCTCTACTCCAGACTCAAAGTTCGCCGTAGACCATGCAGCCATCAGCTCTCCCAAATAGTTTTGAATTGCCTAGTTCTCACTATCAAAAATAAATGTATTTTCCAAATGTTTGGAACAGCATTGTCGACTTTCTCCTGAAAGAAATCTATGGATGTAAAGATACTAAATTTAAAAATAACTTGATTTTGTGTCATTTTTTGAAGCTATTGGATGTTTAAGAGGCATTATTTGGGCAGTTAAAATTTGTTGAATTGATGAAAAGAATTAAAAACAGTATTTTAAACACACTATTCCCACATAATTTAGAGTTGGTGGAATACCGACAACTGACTATTCTAGTACGTATTCTGTGCCTTTAATTTGTCTGCGTGTTGTTATCCAGTGACTCAGATTAACAATTTCAATATTTATCTCTGTGCTCTCCCCCACTGGTCTGCAAGGAGATGGTCCTGTGAAAGAATGTGTTGTAGGCATGTAACTCAGCAGTTTGGTGAGGAGCACTGTGCCTCTTGTTCTGTTGTGTTTTTGGATAATTACATTTTAGATAGTTGACAAAAATTATATGAACATACAAGTATTTTAGCAAAGAAAATCTTTTTTGGTAACTCATCTAATTTACAGTTTATTTTATATGTGTGTGTTTTTAATATAACAACTATAAATAACTGCTTCGTGTTAATTTTGATGTGAGTGTTTATTAAAACTAACTATTAATTTTTGTATTAAATTATGATGATTGATTTTTATTTAGATTTTGATTTCACTCTATTTGCAGTAAAATATTAAAATTTTAATAATGTGGTAACATTATTTTGAAAAACAGACTACTTTTTGAGTCTTTGTTAATAATTTACTTGTTATCTCTTCTATTGTTATTACATGTACATTTTTCTCCATTTTACTTATTTTTCTTCTTATACTTTTTAATTTGTTATAACAATTTTGTAAATATATTGTTAAAATAAATTGTACCATTTAATTGTATATGCTTCTGAACTTGTATTACTGTTCGTATAAAATTAATTATTTTTAATTAATTACCATATTTTCAGAATATTGTTTTTGAATTCTGTTTAAATGAAATAAGACTGTTTTACTATTGAATATGTAGTTATTTTGTATGTGACATTTTAGATGAGTTACCAACAATACACATTAAGGCATAGCTGGTTGTGTTTAGTTTTAGAATACTAGATACACTGATAACATAATGTATTTATATACTATTTTGGAGTCCTAAGGTGTAGTTATTATTCACTTTAAACTGTATCAGTTTCGAATTTGTAGTTGCAGTCCGCTTAAGTTTTTTTTTAAATGTTAGTACTGTTATATATTACAAGTGTTCAATATTGTAATGTATTGTAAGTTTTATTTTTATGGGGCATCATTCTTTATTTCTAGGAAGGTTTGAATTATTTATAATAGCTTATTTTACTTGTTTTATATGATTATTCTCTTAATTCTAGATTCGTAATACATAAAATATTCATATTGTCTGTGTAACTGAACTTCTTAGTTTATCTTGGTTATTGTAAGTTAACATAATACTATTCATGTTTTGTTCAAGTTGTATACATTGGGGTATGTTTTGAATAATCTTTTAAAATTAATGGGTGTAGTGGAAAAAATATAATTGTTTGATAATTCACTACTGTTTAATTTGGCTTATTATATGAGTTTTCAAATAAAAAGTGTAAAAACCTTATGCAAGTCTTAAGTATTAAAAAGGAAATTAAAAACTGATTGTATTCATTTAACATATTTCTAATTCTTTTTTAATAGTTTGAGTTACTGTGTTATTTAATTTTAGTAATTTTCCAGTGTTCAATGTTTTGAATTGGACAGTGGGTTGGAAGTTCTAAGGTAAAAGGATCTATTTTGTGTTAAAAAATGTTATCAAGGTTTTGTGTTTTTGCCATTTGGATTTGATAGTAAATTATATGGAATATATGATTATTTTAGCAAAAGTTCATGGATTTTCTACATGTTGGAAAGCGACAAAAACATTTAGAGTTTAATGGTACAGAACAATAATTGATACATTTATAAATATGACCAGTTTTTCATTATTACATATGGAAATTTTTACTGAAATGATCAATGAAAATACAGTGTACTTAATATCTATCATGAAAATTGGTTAAAAATTAATTTTAATTTATATTAAATATCAAATTTATATTACGAGGGTTATCCAGAAAGTAGATTACATTTACATATAAACAAAAAAAGTCCAAGGAAAAAATTGTATAGGCACTTATCAAAGCAGTGAAATAGTTTTGAAATTCCATTGTTATAAAATTCTGCCGCCTGAGACTTCAACCTGGTAGTCACACCCTCCTGCAGTTCCACGTCGTCATCCAGGTCTTCTGCGCTGCGTTGCAAGCCAGGTCTTCATTGCTGGTGGTAGTTGTTGGGTGCAAGGTCTAGAGTGTAAAAGACGGGTGTGGAAACACCTCTCACTTAAAAGCATCCAGGACTTCTCGAGTCTGATTTGTTGCGTGTTGATTTTCAGTATCCATATTGCACAAAATTTATGGTAACCTGACTTCTGTGTAACAATTTTGTGTAACAAAATCTTTAAAATTTTAGAGATATGTGAGAGTTTTGTTATTGGGAATCAGTGGTCTTTAATGTTCTCATCGAAATTTCATTGGTCACAATGCTTGGCCATCTACTTTGTTCATGATCATGCACATTAGTTCAGCATTTTTAAATCTAATGCACCACCGAGGCATTCTACCTTCAGTAATCACATCGTTCCCATAAACTTCACAGAGTTGGCAATAAATCTCAATTGGTTTACTGTGCTTAGCCAACAAAAACCACATTACCAACCGCATTTCACAACTCGTGGGGTTTTCAATTGTGTCACACATTTTTAACTGCTAGTGTAAAACAACAAGGGTAGACAGTAACCTCTCACTGGTATGGCTGGATGCTACTGAACAGAGAAATGCCCTGACATCAAAATAGCCGCGAGAGTCCTACCACTAGCGGTTACTGTGCGAAACGTAATCTACTGTCTGGATAGCCTACTGTCCGATAAAAATTATCATTTTTTTAAACATTAAATCCATAGATTTAAAATCATTTTTATATCTTTTTTTTTTTTGTAATAATCAAAGTAAGTTTTTTTAACTTTGTGTTTTTGGTACAGCAGTAATAAAGTAATAGGAAGTTATTTCAGGTACTAATTTAAGCTTATTGTATTCAAGTAAAATATCGATCGAGTGCTAGTGTAGTCTTGTTTGTTTATGTGAACATTTATAGACTCTGTTGTTACAATAGAATATGTTTGTCACTAAAAGATCATTTATTATTAATGTTTACACTTTTTACAATCCTGGCTGGAATAAAATACAAGATTGAAAAAGGAAAACTCAGTCAACCACAACAAAAACAAAATAGAATTACTTTAATTATAAAAATGTTTGTTATGTATTTTTGTGGCATTTAAATTGCTTGTGAAATATCTCCTGGTAAATAAATATTATTTTTTTTATTAAAAAGCTTAATGAATGAAAAAAGCCAAAGGCGTTCAGAGCCAAGTATTTGAACGTGGCTTGTTCATTTATCCACAATCAAATACCGAACGGTTTTAATTAACCTTATACTGGTCATTTACTTATCAACTATGTTTTCGTGTTTGTAAATTTTATGCAAGATTGTGAACTTGAAAGTAGTAACAAGAGTATATAATCATTAGTTATTTGACAGGTTTGTTTCAAAGTTATATATTTTAAGAAGGCCCGTCTGTTTACTTCGTAGGCTAAGCCGCTTGCTGTGCCTGTTTTCCTATTTCCAGAATGGCTAAGATCATTACATAAACAATGGTTGACAATTTTGAATAACTAAAACACTAAAATAGCAATTTAGAAATATAGACTATTATATTAACTATTAAAGAAGGTAATGAAACATGATTTGTGAACACTAAACATAATATTACACATCAGTGTAAGTTGTGTGGTTACTAAAAAATACAAAATTTGTTTTTACAGAATTCCCATTAGAGTACATGTATTACAGAATTAGTCTTTTGATACAGTATAATTAACACCATAGTTCAAAAATAAACATATTTAGTTGTGGAATATTATTTTGTAGATTTTATAACTTTTAACAAGTTGACCGCAGCAGGTGCTGTAGTGCCCTTGCTGAGATTACTTAACACGTCATCAGTATAGCAGTGAAGGTGTTACATGTCCCATAGATTAATAATAATACAACATATTGCATAATTCAGTACAATTCTTAATTACAAACTTGTCACTGATTTGATCTCAGAAAAGTGTATTTTATAAGCAATACTTAATGTTTGAACTATGAAGTACATTATGTAAGTAGTATCTTTTTTGATTTTTTTTCAACATTTTTTTCAGCAATAATTTGGTGATGAAGAATTCAAATCTTGATATTGATTTATCTAAAATATTAACTTTATAGATAGTTTGAAATGTTGAATTGAAAAATACAAAATGTTGTAATGCCTTGTTATTTGTAAAGCAAAAGTTGAATAACAGCTCATTATGACTGATATTTACACTTGCTTTGTTTTAAACTGTCAATGGTTTTGTTGATATTATTATATCAAAATTTAGATTTTGTATATTAACTTATGGCTAAACATGCAGGATATGTGAAATTGATCTGATAGATGGCGGCACCACTGTTGGTGACATTCATTTTTCTGCTTCTCCTTTAATTTTCAACCGACTTTAATTTTGAAAACTGATTTGTAAACTAGACAATTATAGAATTTGATTCATAAAGGTAGAAAATTTATTTTATTTATAACAACAAAATTGTTGTACACGACTTCTATTTAATCTTTTTGGTCATATTATTGTTCCCCACCGTGCTGATTCATCATCATCAAGAAATGAAATGAAAAATGCCTTTATTTATAGAGGCAAAGTTAGGACTAAAAAGTCATCTCTTCCACTTAAACACAAATAAAAAAAAAAAATCATTCATATTACAATGTCATAACTTGCATGTAAAACTAAATTACGTTTAATAATGAATTGTGATACAACATACAATTTTACATTTAAAAATTAAAAATTGAGTAAGATATGTGCAAATACCATCTCTTTAAAATGTTGAGTCTGGATATAAGTTACTATAATTTATCATGTTATCATATGCTTTCATATATATATAAAAGAAGTCATTTGACAGGTATTTGGTCTTCCGATCATATGTTAGTTTGGTTATTTAAACGCATATGTGACAGATACGGCCAAATACAAAATAATTGAATCGTAAAAAGTAAGGGCTCTGTTGTGTAATGGTAGCACATTCACCCGGCAAGTGAGAGATCCAGGTTCGAGTCCTGGCGGAGCAAGTACTTTTTGCGATTCAATGTTTATTGAAGTTATATATATATATATATATATATATATATATTTGATCATATAGTTTAGAAATCAGTGTTCAAAATTAAAATTGGTTGGATACTAAGGGAAATGATAGAAAAATAAATTTGCTTCATTTTGGTGCTGCTCCTTTGTGACTTTGTTTGGAACTAATCCCAGCACGATTAGCCTTAAGCTCATGTGTTAGTAAAATAACGATGATATAAGTTTGAATTATGAGGACTAAACACCGGCATTATATATCTAATAAATTGGAAAAAAAATCGGCAAATTTACCTTTGAAACCACCTCTTAGGGTCTGCTGATTTCAAAACAAACACTTAAAAAAAGTATCCACAAATTTTGGATTACACTGCAATATTTCTCAACTAGTAGATCAGGCCAAGGCCAGTGTTTTTATTATAAGGTGTATTTTTTAGAATATGTAATATTGTTAGTCATAAATAGGCCTACATTATAATTTCATACAGTTCATGTGACAAAAATATAGTGTTACGAATTCAGTTGTATAGTTTTAATAATAGCTGTTTTTGTAAATTAATTGCATTACATTGTTGTTTGGTTTACAAAGCTAGCTTATTTTTTTATGTCATGTTGACTACAACCAGGATAGTTTTAGGCATGGTGGAATTAAATAATGTGTTACAGTAAGAAGTACGATTTCGGAAAAGTTTTGCATTTGATATTAGGAGCTATGGGGTGCGTTCTATAATAGCTGCTTCTATTTGTAAAATTGCAATAAATAATACTTGCTTTTGGCCAAAATTAAATTTATGTTTTATTCTCAACTAGCTCTGTTTAATAATTGAATGAAGAGTTTTTGCACGAAATAATACAATATAATAATAATGATTATTATTACCAGTTAAATTTAGGTTTTCCGTCTCATACACTATAAATATTATGAGCTGCAAAGATTTTGGTATTTTTCAATAAATTCTGAAGTTTTAGATGGTACAGTCATAATAATATAGACACCAACAATCATAATACAGTAATATTGGCTCTATTAACTTTATAATTGTAAACTTTATTTCATACAATTCTAGTTATTAGCCTTGATGTATCCTTCAAAAATATACAGTTGAACAATTGTTCAATTTCAGTTAGAGGGTCCTCTTAAGTTTTTAAATTTAAATCAGTGTCGCCTAAATGCATTGAAATTACTTGATCAATTGACATAAGAGTTCACTTAGCCTTAAGTCATGACACTGGTACCAAAGCCTAAGAACTACCATTTAAGTTTTCCTGTTTAGAGTTTTTGTTAACACAATTAAATCTCTTGAGATGTCTCGGTATCCCTAGAGTGAGTCAGTCAAAAGATGATAAATGGAAACTGCCAATAATGTACATTGAACTATACAGATAGTAGAAGAGGGTTGAGGTGTATGGTGATTTTAACGAAACAATGAGCCAGTAAGACTCAACTACCAGTATGGCTCTTTTATCACATGCTGACAGCTTTTTATCATATCTTCATTGTTGAAATTATTTTTTTCTTGATATAAGGTTTCTCTTATCCTTCAATAATACTAAGGAAATTCTGCAAGTACTTTTGTTTTGTTAACAGTGTTTCAACATGGTGTGAACCTGAAACATTGGAAAACATGTTTATTGGTATAACTCTTTTTTTATACTTTTGAACCAGAACGTAAAATTAATGTTAGAAAAATAAAAGTAAATTATTCTTCAAATCGAGTCATTTTTTCAACTAAATTGAATAAAAATATTTTAGATTTAAAAGTTATTAGGAATGTCAATCAATAAACAATAACAATCAATTGAATAATTTGTAATAGTACTTTTAGTTTAAAATTTGACAAAATATATGTAATAACTTGTGTGTGCTTCTTTTACTAGATTTAGGAACAATAGACAGATTATTAATTAAAATTGTATTAAAATGTAGTGATTTATTATAATATAACTAATCCAGTTAGGTTTCACATTGACAACCAAGTCACTGCCAAATGGATGCATTTTAAACTAATGACCATTTGAGCAATAAATAACAGGACAGTACATGACACCATGTTATCTCAAGTGAAATTGTGTTTGTAAACTTGTACTATTTTCGGTTGAAGTAATTGTAACTATTCTTATTTTATTATCATCATATTTAATATTTCTCTTCTCTTTCCCGTATTATTATATTATGCAGATGTTTGGGATTAGGAATATTTATTCTATCTTTTTTACTAGAATTTTATTTTTACAGCTGTCTACAAATACAATGGACACATGTACTGATAAGTACAATACACTTACATTCTTTTACAGTTTTATTGCAAAATCATGGACCAAATATTTTATTACAATCATAACATATCTATTATGGTTGGAAGGGTTGATTCAACCAAACAAAAAGTTAAAGATAAAACAGCTGTAACTAATAAATAATTGTTTAACTATTTAAAAAATGGCATCGTCAAATTTCTTCCATGGAAAAAAAATAAAAGAATTTCCTCAACAAGCATTTAATTTTACTACTTACACAAATAGAGAGGAAAGTTTAATTGTTGCTTATTATTGTACATGTTTTACTATGTGAAAATATTTTTCATTGTTACAAATCTGGACTTTTGTGAATAAAACTATTATTTAATTTTAGTCAAAAGAATCTCTCGTAGAAGTTTTCACTTAGCTGTAGAAATACAGTTAGCTATGATTGACCTGTAGCCCCAGCCGAGGTCATGTTGTGGTGTGTGCATCGACACAGCTTATTTAATTACACCATGGTTTTAGATATTATAGTAGCCATATGTAAATATTATTAAATGTAAGTGTGCGACTCTATAAGTAATCTCTTATCTCTGTGATAACATGAGAAGTGCTCATTGCCAAGGCAACCAACCAGTGCGAGATCTCTGGCTCGACTGACGGCTATATTGTAAATACATGTTATTTATTAACTAGATATTACCTGACTTCACAGACAAATTTATAACTGGAATTTTAAAATATTTTTCATATTCACATGCCCTGTACTTATTTACATTGTTTTATCAAAGCATGATTCATTTTGTTGCATTCAGTGTAGTAGTAGATTAAATTTAGAGAGTACATAATTTTCTTTTTGTGTAAGCTATGTTCATGAGATACTGTGATTAAAGTTATACAATAATATGTTGTTGTTCATTCATTGCCACTATTGTCTGTTCATTGAAATAAAGTATCTAAAAGCTGCTGACTCCTCTGACCTTTATGCAAATAAAAAATGTTCTTGTTGCATCCAGAAGGTTATGGTTGAAGATGGTACAAACTCTCACTGAGGTTAGTATTGAGTAAGACCAGTCCACAGAATTAGTTATTGTTGTGCTAGATTGCTAATGGTAGTAACAAACCTGGCTGTTGTACTGCACTGTGAACAGTTGTTTCAGTATGGTTGAAGATGGTACAAACTCTCACTGAGGTTAGTATTGAGTAAGACCAGTCCACAGAATTAGTTATTGTTGTGCTAGATTGCTAATGGTAGTAACAAACCTGGCTGTTGTACTGCACTGTGAACAGTTGTTTCAGTATGGTTGAAGATGGTACAAACTCTCACTGAGGTTAGTATTGAGTAAGACCAGTCCACAGAATTAGTTATTGTTGTGCTAGATTGCTAATGGTAGTAACAAACCTGGCTGTTGTACTGCACTGTGAACAGTTGTTTCAGTATGGTTGAAGATGGTACAAACTCTCACTGAGGTTAGTATTGAGTAAGACCAGTCCACAGAATTAGTTATTGTTGTGCTAGATTGCTAATGGTAGTAACAAACCTGGCTGTTGTACTGCACTGTGAACAGTTGTTTCAGTATGGTTGAAGATGGTACAAACTCTCACTGAGGTTAGTATTGAGTAAGACCAGTCCACAGAATTAGTTATTGTTGTGCTAGATTGCTAATGGTAGTAACAAACCTGGCTGTTGTACTGCACTGTGAACAGTTGTTTCAGTATGGTTGAAGATGGTACAAACTCTCACTGAGGTTAGTATTGAGTAAGACCAGTCCACAGAATTAGTTATTGTTGTGCTAGATTGCTAATGGTAGTAACAAACCTGGCTGTTGTACTGCACTGTGAACAGTTGTTTCAGTATGGTTGAAGATGGTACAAACTCTCACTGAGGTTAGTATTGAGTAAGACCAGTCCACAGAATTAGTTATTGTTGTGCTAGATTGCTAATGGTAGTAACAAACCTGGCTGTTGTACTGCACTGTGAACAGTTGTTTCAGTATGGTTGAAGATGGTACAAACTCTCACTGAGGTTAGTATTGAGTAAGACCAGTCCACAGAATTAGTTATTGTTGTGCTAGATTGCTAATGGTAGTAACAAACCTGGCTGTTGTACTGCACTGTGAACAGTTGTTTCAGTATGGTTGAAGATGGTACAAACTCTCACTGAGGTTAGTATTGAGTAAGACCAGTCCACAGAATTAGTTATTGTTGTGCTAGATTGCTAATGGTAGTAACAAACCTGGCTGTTGTACTGCACTGTGAACAGTTGTTTCAGTATGATTTTCTTTCTTGTGTCTTTATTATGCTTGTTACTAATTCCAGTAATATTTTACTGCAGATGTAAATATTGTATGGGTGTTAAATAGTAATGACAAAAGTATAATCTATTACTGCAACTGATAGCAGTGACAAATTAAAACATTTCAACTAATGTGTTGTGAATATTATCTGTAAATTGCTATATAACCCAATGAAGATAATTAATTGTGAATATGTGCACAAATTGTAATATAAATTTCCTTCATTTAACATTATAACACGGAATATTTACAAACTGTGGCAAAAAACCTAGTGATGAGCACTAAAATGACTAATAGACTGAGACTGCTACAACCTGAGGAAGTAAGTGAGCGCAGTAGTGAGTATTAAATCTTGCAAGTTGCATTAAAAATAGTGCTCCAGGCACAAAGGGCCACTGAAGGTCAAGGAAATTATCAAGGGCAGTAAGCCTTGTTGCAGGGAAGTGGGAAACATTCTGATCAGATTTGTTCTTTGTTTAAAGTTCCTTATTGACGGATGATTTAAAGAGGACCCAAAAGTAAGGGATATTTGCCATCATACGTAAAAAAAAGAAATGTTTCTAGTACTGGAATATTATTTCTTCTTTAGGTATTATGCTTTAAATTCAAAACACTACTCTAAGCACAAAAAAATAAAAAATATGGCGATAACAAACCATAGTTAAACTTAAATCTAACTTTGACTTTGGTCATTTGATGTGTTCAAGGAGAAATGGAATGACTATAGTCTACAGGTTTACAGAGGGTCTAGTCAAAGACAGTCAGGCAAAATGTTCCATGTGAAGCTGGGGAGGCTTTTTAGGAGATAATCCTTACTGGAAATATTGTAGACGTGACAGTCAAGTTTCTATCCTGAAAAGTGTAAGCAACAGTCATTCTGAAATTTTGCATGAAATTACTTGACACTAAAATAAAATATGCTACGACAAATATGGATGTTTATGTTTAAAAATTATTATAGGGCTTCATTGTGTTGCTTCGTATTCCCACTAAGGGCTGGTTTGGCAGTTGGGGTTTATTTAAACTCCATTGTTTACAGCATCAGCAAAACTGGAGTGTACCATTTTGCTTCGTGAGAACCCCTGGGTTTAAAAAGTTCTAGACTTTTGTTAGATCTGTATGGGTTCGGCAGCCAGGGATCTATGAAACTCTCAGGTTTCAGCTAAAGAATAGAGTTTAATAGTGTCATCTGTTTTTAACAGTTTAAAATCCCTTGGCATACAAGCCTTTACAATGAAACTCGAGTTTACCGTACTTAAAGCCATTCTAGAGTTGTCAGTGATACAATAATATGGATTATATTGATTATGTAGAATATGTAAGTGTTAATGTCACCTTATATGCAAAATAATTATGGTCAAAACCCTCTAAACTTATTTTATGAATGGTATACATTTTTAAAAGAAGTCACCAAATAACTTGTTATCATACTGTCACCCAGATGACGTTTCACCAGTCAAAATAAAAGAGATTAATCAAATTCCAATTCAAGTTTCTTTATTTCTGTCACTTAAAAGTTGAAATAATGCAATAAATAACCATGCACACCTGCAAGCACTCATAAACACTCACGGTTACTTGCAGGGAGAATATGTCATAGGTTTAAAACTTAAAACTCACAATAATATTCAAGTCTGAATTAATTTTTCCTTCAGGAAACTATAAACAAACCGATTTATTTCAATTATAAAATAATAGTTTAATGTGATACATTAATAATATGACATTTAAATTTATTTATGGTTGTTAAATTTTAAGTTTAACTCTACACTGAGCATACTTACGTAATAATATCCTGAAACTGAGCCTGTGGAGAGAGCTACCTAAAAGTGTACAAAGTATATACTTTAAATGTCCAATGATGAATGTCAAATAGTAATACCAAAAGTATAATCTAACTATTACTACAAATGATGCCAGTGACAAATTAAAACATTTGAAACATTATCTTTACATTTCTATATAACCTGATGAAGATAATTAATTGTAAATGTATGCATGAATGGTACTATAAATTTTCTTCATTTCACATTATAACACGGAATATTTACAAACTTTAAATGTCCAATGATGAATGTCAAATAGTAATACCAAAAGTATAATCTAACTATTACTACAAATAATGCCAGTGACAAATTAAAACATTTGAAACATTATCTTTACATTTCTATATAACCTGATGAAGATAATTAATTGTAAATGTATGCATGAATGGTACTATAAATTTTCTTCATTTCACATTATAACACGGAATATTTACAAACTGTGGCAAAAAACCTAGTGATAAGCACTAAAATGATTGACTGGAAACTGCTATGACCTGAAGGAGTAAGTGAGCGCAGTGAGTTTGCTATCCTTGCAGTTAAGTTTTTTTGCCCTTAGAACATCCTCTGTAGACAATGTTTTCCAAACAAATACTGAATCAACCCTACCGAAATTCACTACCAAGCCTATGGCAGAAGTATCAGTGGGCAATATTTGATTTTTAATATCCTTAACAGAGTCTAGACAGAAGTTATTAAAAGTTGATGGAGATATCTGAGTTACATTAGGCTTCCTATTCAGAGCACAGTTATTCTTAATAATATTCCAGGCAGCTTTGCATTTATTTGAGCTCTGGTCAATGTACTGGCTGTTGTAAGAAAGCTTAGCCTCAGAAATTTTACTTCTATAGTGGCTTTTCACTTCAGTTAATTTTTTCTTAATATTAGCACTAGGGGGATTTTATATAAGTAATGAAGGTCAATAAGTTCGGCTTTATAGTTTGTAGCTCACTTGTATACCAATTTTGACTCCCATTCAACTTGCCTCTTAAACCGCTATATGTTTTCAGAGAAACAAGATCAGATATTACATTTGTTATAGTGGTAAAAAAGCAGTAAATAATAAGAGGCACTTAAATGATTACGTTGCAAAAAAAGATCCCAATCTATGCTGTCAAGTCTATCTATAAGTAATGCGACTTTTCGATCTGGAATAATAAGCCTAGGTGTTTTGTACGTTGAATTAGGAATATCCTCAGTCATATCAGAACTTATATTATTACATTTTATTACAACAACTAAGCCATCATGATCAGAAAAAACAAAGTTTCTAAACGGATAGTAATCGGCAATGCTGTCAGTGCTGTTAGTAAAAACATTATCAAGACAAGCATTGCCTCTGGTTGGAGCATTACTCAAACAATAACAATTGAACTGTCTTAACAAATTTATGAGAGCAGTAACACTATTACGATGAGGTTGAGTGATATCAAAATCAGCGTTGAAATCTCCACCAACCAGAATAGTTAATTGCACCACTTAGATAGAAACACTAATAGCTTATCTTATATATCTAAGAATACATAGGGATCTTTGCCAGGTGGGCGATATAAGCTAACAATATTATTTTAAAGGAATCGAACGCAATAGCAGTTGCCTCAAAAATAAGCTCTGTACAGATATCACTTAAATCTAGTACTTTGAAATGATGATTCAAACGTTCAAAAATTGCAGAACCACCACGAACATGGGCCTTTCTGCAAAAGGCACTTGCCAGTAGGTAACCATTAGGCACATGCAATAACAATTCATCATAGGCCAATGCTCAAACACAAATAATATCAGCCGATAAAAAACTTGACTTACCAGACACGTCACTTAGAAAATTGTCCAGAAGGAGTGTTTTATTCCTCATCCCTTGAATATTTAAAAAAAGACATTCAAATCTAAATGAATTATGGTGGTTGTCGGAGAGGTTAGGTAAAGAGAAATAAACTAGCCTCTCCTTAGGCCTAAAAAATGTTTACTATTGTTTCTTTGTGGCGTACATATTCCTTCACAAGAACACCCTCGTTCCAAAACACAGGATCCAAGAGTCTGGAAATCTACCTCACCAACACCAATATTGAATGACTTGTAAGAGTCGTATTTAGGTTTGACTTCTTCGCAAACATAATTATTTACGCTCGAGCTGGAAAGATAGGATTCAATGTCAGATTTTGTTATTTAAATATCCAACTTGGATATAAAAATCCAAGATCGCTTCATTGCAGTTTTCAGCCTAGACCTAGTAACGCCTCCAATCTTTGTACCTAGAACAGGCTTTGGCCGAGATGTAGGCTTGCTGGCCAAAGAAGGTGTTAGTCACTGATCGTGGATTTCTTTTTGACATAAAAACTTGAAAATTATCATCACTTACTTGCTCTTTTCCATTAGAATGCGAAGAATCTGATTTCAAAATGGATTTATTCCGCCATGTTCTACTGTTTACAATTGTTGCATAGGTTAGATTGTCTTTGACAATGACATAAGGAGCTTACAGGTTGAGAGGGCCCGTCACAGGTCATACTGCTAGAACAGTCAGATAACCAATATCGGTTCGACAGTTATCGATTGCATCAATCGACTTTACAGGTTTTTTGTATATTCTGAACCGGTTTTGCTGGTAACATTTCTGAGCAAGTTTCATGAAGCTCATTTAACTCTGATTTTACCTCACTATATTGCTTGAATAACGTGTCCATTCGCTGACACAGCGCGACTCAAGCTTTGCCGAGTTTTTCAAGCTCAGTCAGCACAATATTTAAAATTGTTGGCCAATCACAGTTTTGATCAACTTTATCACTTTTACTAAACATAATGTTGAATTTAACCTCACAGCTTTTACAGAACCACTTAACATGGTCAGCTATGTCATTGATTACAGCATATGTTGAGTTTTCCATGCCAATAGATTGAACATGAAACCACTGTTTGCAGAAACCATCACAGCACATAGCTAGGTCGCCAGGAACAACATCTTTACAGAAACCGCAAAGTGTTTCTTTAGTTACTCTATTTTCGGTAGAATTCGTCAAGTCGTGTGTGTTGCTATTAGAGAACTTACAACGTCGAGTTTGCATATTGAAAGTTTACGGTTGGTAACTCTTCCTCGTAAAAAAAACGTTGAAAGAAAAAAAAATATGTTTGCACTTTTCCACTGATTTATAATAAAATATAGCCAGTCATTTAAACATTTTTGAGTTGAGGGCAACCTTATTTTGGTAGACATTCTCACAGGAATTCAATAGGAAAACAATATGGCATGATAACTTTTTTAGGACAGGTTCCAAGACCAGAAGAGGTCTTGTTTCAATGATAAACGTTTATTTCAGGAGAAATTGAATTAAACTTTTCCTTGTGTAATATTTGTATCTAGTTAGGTAGAAATTGCATTTAAGGTGGTGGTTTGTTTAAAAGCATATTTTAGGACACACCAGTATAATTGGTAGGCCTAATTAGACTTACTTTGGGATATTATCAAACAAGTATTTTTAAACTTTGAAAAAGGAAGAGTTCACATACTGCATTAGATCGCAATAGCTCAGTTTATACGTAATAATAAAAAAATATATATATCTAACTATGAAAAAACCGACGTCTTTATTGCAACTGTAAAACAAGAGACCTTGTGAACATAAAAATAACATAAATCTGTTTGTTTGTACAATTTAAAGTAATGATTTAATAATTGACGTAATTAAGGAAATACATGAGAGCCAAAAATTGACATGCAATCGGTCCGGTGTCAAAATAGAAAAATATTTTGTTGGAATCGGTAGATGAACCATTTAGTTCATAATAAAAAATAATGAACAATCTAAAAATTTAAAAGATTTTATTTATGTTTTATAAATGCGTTTTATGATACCATTAACACTGCTAAAATGTGTGTAAGTAAAACATATGTAATAATGTTGAAGATGGAGCTTGTATTGGCTACTATTAACTTAATTACATTTAAAACACACAAACCAATACTTGAAACCTTTATTTTTGTGAGGCCTTCAATAGCAAGGCTATCTTCGTCAAACACACCACAAAAGTAAATACAAAAAGTAAAATTGATTTTAAAATAGTTAAACATTATGTGATTTGAATATTAATTTGTCCTGTGTAGCGTAGTGTGTAAAATAAAATGTAATCATTACTGGAATTATACTTTATAATTTACATTTGATTGTACTTTGGTAATGGGTGGCCTAGCAACAACATAGAAAGAGAACTAGGGTTTTAAGTATAGGTTTGTGTGTTTAATGTAATTTAAAAAAATGTAATAATTTTTGCTTCAATTATTTTTATTAGGTATAAAGATGTTTTTTGTTACAGCCCACGTTACAGTGTTATCAAAATAAAGTTTGATAGTATAAATAAAATCCATAAATCATAAAACGTATTTAATACGATTGATTGGAAATATGGGTAGCTCTCTAGCTGAGGCACATCAGCCTTGGGACTCATTGACCAACCCGACCCGATTTGATTAGAGGTATAGATAAGATAAAGTATGCATCATCTGTCACTTTGTATGCAGTTCTACAACAGAAGTACCAGTTGATTACGGGACCTTTTCATACATTTCTTCCTCTTTCCACATTGGCCAATAGTCCAAATCCAATAATCCTCTTAATTGAAATAATAAAAAAAAAAACAGTTTATAAAAGTAATCCCTAGTCACACTTTTAGGCCCACTCTGATTATTCAGCCAGAAAAACAAATCACGATCGGATGTTCAAGAAGGGTTCGTCCAGTATCTTATGGAAGTAACGCTCACAATTACAGTTTTTGGCAAGGAATAGGTTTTTGGGAATCCATTCTCATAAGTTTTAGTCAATTTGGAACAAAAATCCACTCTTCTGCTTGGGCCAATTTCAAGAAGTCCATGGACTCTGTGTAAAACTGCATACAGTGAATTTTGATTATTCTATATTCGATAGACTTAGATACACCAGTGCAAAAGGTCTCTTTGCAAACTTTCGGGTCGGCTTGGGTTTGTCTAGATTTTAGAATAGCAGTACATGGATTTTCAGCCACTTCAGGTAGTTGCTGATAATACCTTAAGTATATTTTCGTAAAAACTTCCAGTTTCAAGTAACAGTACACTTTACTATGCGGTTGATAGGATCTAAGTAGGTTCAATCATTGGACATATAGCTTGAAATCTTCTACGTGCTTCTCTGTCATAATTAAAAGTAATAGAATAATCACAGTACTCATTTTCTGCTCGATAATAAACACTGTGGCACAACACTAGAACACACTGAAATAACAGTTTTCATCAATGTTAATCTGAAATACTTGTAGAAGGAATAGATATTTGTTTTGAAATAGCCAGATGTAAAAGCTCTTAGGATATCTTAACTGTCCTGGAGCTATAGGTCACGGCTCTGCCGTTTAAACTATGAATTGCTGTCCGCCAACCGCCAACTTGTTTCAATTGCAGATATGCCTATCAGTTTTAAAACACACGTTTGAAAATGTTTCCATTGTATACACGCATCCATACAAATTGTTTGATTTATTATAATATGGTGGCTATTAAAAGAATATCTTCATGTGAAACAGGACATATTATCAGTAGTTATAGAATATATCTATTTGGATCTTTGGAAGTAAAAATTAAATATTTAATCGACAGTAAAGTAAGGAAGATTTCAAAAATTAACATCTCAAGGGAGTCATGTAAGATTTGATTTGGAGGCGCTACTACTTATACATCTATATTCTCGACGTCATGTCGCCTTGTGCTGTCGATTGAAGTACGAATTTGTTCAGGTTAGGATCAGCTTTACATTGAATAACACAGGTTTTCAAAACTTCTGACGTCACAAGCCGGTTGCGTGATCTATATAACTTCTCTTAGTAAATTGGTGTTAATTTACTGTCTGACCACATGACCAAAAAAAAGATGAAGCCTGTCACAAAACATTACCTTCCAACTTCGTTTCTGTCACTAAAAATAAAAATTGAAACGGGACAAATCACGAACTAAACTCAACAAAGGATGTATCTGGGTGGATGTATTATATATTAAGTAATACTAATCTTAATACCGCAGGAGAGATTAGTTAATCTAAATAAAAACGTATGTTTTATAAAATTTCAACTTGAAAATGATCATTGCATTTATGATTTATTGGAAGCGCCTACAATAAAGTAAATAATTGTATTCTGGAGTACTGGTTGAGAGCTGAGTTCGAAGATTTTCTTAGTTTCGCTCTAAGTGTTAGAAAAAATTTGTATAACAGGTAAGATAAGCTATTTAATAATTATGTGCTGCTCTTTAATCGCGTAATCTATAGATTCTGATTGGAGCACATTTTTCAAAGAGCAATTCCTAAATATTTTGGATTGTGGCTACATTTTAAAACCGAGTATAATTTACATTAGGAGAACAAGAAACAAGCCAAGTCTAAAAATCACCTGTTAAATAGGTTTCAGAAAATGTAGAGAAAGCACTTGAAGACGCTTCATCGATGTCGTGCGATCATTACAGCGAAACGTGACTGTTATTTAAAGTTTCTCTGATGAAAAGAGAACATTTCTCGGGAAAATCTCTTTTGAAAATATGTCACCCTTGCTATTCAGCGAATTCCCTTTAAAACTGTTGTGGCTATGTTCGTGGTAGTCTGTAGAAAACGTATTTAATGTTGTACTGTTGATATAATAATCTCGCTAATCCAACGACTTTAGATAACTGGTATTTAATATCTCGTGGACGTAGAACGCCTGGCTGATGTACTAGATTTATATTCAGCACAATATAGCCCGATAAACCACAACAATAAACATATTTAATTCTATGAATATAACAGGTATTTAGATTATCAAGAATTGTTGGTTTATAAATACGGCTTTATATTCATTTTTTATCCTAATTTTGCTGTTTTAATGTTGTGATTCAAAAGTTAATTCAAAAAAATTATAGCTTCAAACTACACATAGAGTTGAATTGCTACTCTCTTATCGTGGCCAGTTACCTAGAGACAGAGAAATGTTTTCTAGCTTTTGTATTGAAAATAGTTTGGAAACCTTTGAGTAGCAAGAGGTAAAAGTAAAGTTATTTTTTTTACAAAAAAAAAAAAAAAAAAACACACACACATACATTAAGATTAGAAATTACGGCCTACATTATGATTGTTTGGAGAGAAACAACCAAATCTTCAGGGTACATTCTTACGTATTTTGTTGATAATTGATGAAAAATCTTTACCAGCCAGCCAGCTATGATTCTCCACATCGAGTCACAGGGATACAAATACCTATGGTGTGTGGTGGTCGTTCGTCAAAACAACAGCCGAGCAATAAATCGGGAAGAAATCTTTACCAGCCAGCCAGCTATGATTCTCCACATCGAGTCACAGGGGTACAAATACCTATGGTGTGTGGTGGTCATTCGTCAAAACAATAGCCGAGCAATAACGTTTTCGGGAAGAAATCTTTCTCTTATATTCAATCAGATAACATTTTACTGTTATTTTTGTATCGGGAATAGAAATTCAATCCTAGATGAAATTAGATTTCTTTATAAGTGGCTCGAAAATCATCATCGCGATACACGAAAACATGAACTTAGCAGGATTTTATCACGTGTCAGAAAAGATTATGGTTTTATTACTTACATTGTCTAATGAACCTCACAAATCCGTCCTCAGCTGACAAAGAGCTGAGATATTGAATTTTTAATATTTATTTTAATTATTAAAACGAAACATTCATGTTTGCAAGGTTTTCAAACTGATGAGTAATGTTGTAACATTGTGTGCAACGTGTGTAACATAAATTTATGAGATTGGCTTCCAAAGGGAAGAAAACAAAATCTCAGTAAAACAAATTTATCGGTTAACCTTGAAGCTCCTTTTCCCCCACATACTGTACAAGAATCAACCCCCTATTTAATTGCGGATTAAACATTGTTTTAATGCTACTTAATGTATGTTTTTGATATCCCTCACGTTCCATTATCGTATGAATTCCAAATGCTTTCTTTATTATCAATGCAAACTAAAAATTATATTTTAACGTTTTTTAGATATTAATTTCGTATGTCATACGTTTTCGAATTATTTCATGTTTACCAGATTTTATGTTTCATTGATCGTGACAAAGAAAAAAAATCAATTTCCTATTTATTATTGATTAATTAAAACGTACTTTAGAAATCAAAGATTTTTTATAAAGACAAAATAAAATAATTGTATAATTTGTCAATCTATTTGTCTAATTTCATTGATAATTCATCATAAAGTATTACTTGCTATTCTAAGGTAGTTTACAGAGTTTAACTTGTACAAACTGATTTATTAGCGCAATATTCAGCAGTGCTTTGCCTAAGTCGCCTGAAAAGACACGTTCGATCTAAAATCTACAGAGGAAGAAGTATTGGAGGTAAGAAATTAAATGGCATTAAAGAAACAAGCAGCGCTGTCGATAAATCAGGACGTAGAGTACATTTAATCTTGGGTAAAACCCGGCAGATCGCCGCAGTAAATACTGTTTATCCGCTTGTGATATATTTAGTGCTGAATTTAGGAGTTCTGCTCTCCTCCTTCCTCCTAGACTAGACATTGAGATACTCTGAAGCGTATGTACTTCGCATACAGTTAGTAAAACTTATATTATATAATTTGGTAAAAATTGTTTATAACAAATGTAGGAGCTATAAAAAGGGGTAGAATTTAGAATTCGGATAAATTTTTTGTGGCTTATAAAGTTTTCATCTTGAAAAGAAATGTGAAATTATGCATGGGATAATACATCAACGAATAATAGAACAAATCTCTCAAAAAGTGTTGTAATACGCTGAAGTGTAAAACGGGTCGAAATGGAAAAGTTACATTTTTTGCAGAACAAAATGGTCGATTAGTTTACAAGGACTGATTTTAGATTACTAATCCTTTCGTTTCCACATCTGAAGGTAGAGATGATTACCGATGAATGTAGTAAGCGTAACTGTGTTCCCAGTACAATTATTGTTAATAAGTATTCAATTTTGTTGTTCTCTATTTCAAAAATACTAATGATTAATCACAAAACTTAGTACGTAGACATCATACACGGACATGAAAAATTGGAATTTGAGTCTCCAAACTCAAAATGTTATGAATCTAGGGCTAAAAATTACTTTTAGGAACATATGGACATTTTGAGATTTAAGAGTATAATATATAGTTGCAATAGGTTGGAAAATTAAAAAGTGCAGAGTATAGCCTAACTCCTCATCATGCATTGTTACAGCCGGCTGCTACTTGATAATAAATTTACCCAACTGATATACCTTTTTAATTATCGACCTTAATATATTATTTATGTCATCCTCTAAATCCATTAACGTTGAAATATTTTGTTTTTATTTCTTGTTATTTACTTGTTTTTAATACTTTACAAAATGTAATGTATTACAATTAGATTTTTCTAAAATCCGTTCCATTTATCGGCACCATAATGGCTCGGGAATACGCACAAGATTACTTGCCGACGTATACACTATTGTCCTTAATGGAACTGTAACAGGTAACATATTTATATTTATTATTTTCATTTTCATATATAATTACTACCTCTTTATAAGTCAAGAGTTTGAGATAAGTGAAGGCTTACTTGAAGGATCAGTTGAATCAACTTAGAACATTGATACGTAGGCTAATAGCAGTTCGCAGCAGGAGGCAGCGAATATGTAACCTCGAGACAAGAAGAGTTAGCGATAAGTAAAGACCTAGTGTGAAGAATCGATTTAATAATTTCAGGACATTGACGCATATGAGCAGTTCGCAGCAGGAGGCAGCGATATGTAACCTCGAGACGAGAAGAGTTAGCGATAAGTAAAGACCTAGTGTGAAGAATCGATTTAATAATTTCAGGACATTGACGCATATGAGCAGTTCGCAGCAGGAGGCAGCGATATGTAACCTCGAGACGAGAAGAGTTAGCGATAAGTAAAGACCTAGTGTGAAGAATCGATTTAATAATTTCAGGACATTGACGCATATGAGCAGTTCGCAGCAGGAGGCAGCGATATGTAACCTCGAGACGAGAAGAGTTAGCGATAAGTAAAGACCTAGTGTGAAGAATCGATTTAATAATTTCAGGACATTGACGCATATGAGCAGTTCGCAGCAGGAGGCAGCGATATGTAACCTCGAGACGAGAAGAGTTAGCGATAAGTGAAGACCTAATGTGAAGAATCGATTTAATAATTTCAGGACATTGACGCTTATGAGCAGTTCGCAGCAGGAGGCAGCGATATGTAACCTCGAGACGAGAAGAGTTAGCGATAAGTAAAAGACCTAGTGTGAAGAATCGATTTAATAATTTCAGGACATTGACGCATATGAGCAGTTCGCAGCAGGAGGCAGCGATATGTAACCTCGAGACGAGAAGATTTAGCGATAAGTGAAGACCTAATGTGAAGAATCGATTTAATAATTTCAGGACATTGACGCATACGAGCAGTTCACAGCAGGAGGCAGCGATATGTAACCTCGAGACGAGAAGAGTTTGTGATAAGTGAAGACTTACTGTGAAGAATCGGTTCAATAATCTTAGAACATTGACACGTATTAGCAGTTCGCAGTAAACGACAGCGGTATGTAACCTCGAAAGGAGAAGAATTTGCGATAAGTGAAGACTTATTGTGAAGAATCGGTTCAATAATCTTAGGACATTGACGCATATGAGCAGTTCGCAGCAGGAGGCAGCGATATGTAACCTCGAGACGAGAAGAGTTTGCGATAAGTGAAGGCTTACTGTGAAGGATCGGTTCAATCAACCGTTTCCAGCTTCGTTTATTGAAAACATCCGTCAAATTTTCCAGTGGCGTCTTCCTCAGGACTGAAATTACTCAACTGAATTTCGCACCTTGGGTGGAGCGTGACAACATCTTGTCGATATATAAATTATTTGATTGATTAGAATTCGAAAATCTTTGTATACTCAAAGTTACCACAGGAGAGTCATCGTGTTTGCCCAAAATAACTTATAACATACTTCGCGTATGTGTGAGCGTCGATAAGAATAACCAGAATTGTAATTTAAGATAGAAATACTAATTTGGTTTGGAGTCCTCGACTTATGCTGGAGACATTGTTATTAGTTCAACCTTAACGTGCTTAAAACAACATGAATGTGACTCCACAACAAATTAAGTATTAACTGTATCTCCCTTTTGGGTGATACCAAAAGTTAACGCTTTTAAATTCTGTCTATTCATAAACCAAATACAAATTAAATAATCCAGTCTTTACAATTACTAATAAATATTGGAAAACAATGTAAGAAGTAGAAATAGATAATTATTTTACAAATTTAATTATGAAAAAATTATCATTCTTATTTTCGATAGTATATTGAGCCGATAAATGTAAGTTATATAATTTTTTGTTTTAATTTTTATCATCTGAAACACTATAAAGTCATATAAGCAAGTACAATTGAAAATTAAAATAAATCTTTAAGTGAAACTTTTGTTTAATAACATTAAACACATTGCTTTAAGAAATAAAAAGAGGAATTAATTTTTTGAATAATCAAAATTCTATGCAATTCTAAATTAAAAATTCTTTTCATTGGATGATAAATTTCAACTGATTAAAAACTAATTAAAAACTCATTTTTATTGGCTAAACAGGTTAAAGCATTAATAATTGTCTTTGGCTCGATGAAAAATGTTTAAAATATTCTATTTACTAAAATTACCTACACTAAACTGTCAGGAATATTCAAAAGTATACACATTGTAAACACTCTTATACGGTACTTTCATTTTGATGTATATTTATATATTATTCATAGCGAAAATAAACGGAGAAATGTTTGAAAATAGACAAGGGAAGGACAGTAAAGCGATGTTCCAAAATACTTATCCCTTTTAATTTATTCAACTCCAGATGTATATACTGATGTATCACCTGACTCTGATTCGCTTCTTCTGGTAATAATCTTCTTCAAGTTAACCAATTTTGTTTGGAGAAACCTACTGCTTGTTTTCTTTACCCAAACAGTCCTGATGTGAGAGTTGCAATTATTACGAACTCGGTACTCGGCGATCAGTGGTCATGCACAATGAAACTTGGATGTGATTAGCACCAATATTATACTTCTGAGACAGAACCTTAATGAGTAGTTATCCTGATGATTGAACACATTCGCGGTGTCAAGTAGTTGAACGCAGGGACCTCATAAATATCCTTGTCATTTATGTGTATCTCATTGTCTCTTAGGGACAATAATAGATTTTACGGCGTCCCTCAAGTCGTATGCGTTGTGCCACAATTCACAACAAAGTCATTACCACGATGGCACTTTAAAAATCATGAATATCGTACATGTAATCATGTAAAATTTTTCAAAATAATATATATATATATATATATATATATATAAAAATTCTAAACATTAAAAAAATTAAAGTAATTGACAACAATTTAATTCTAAAATTGGGCCAACATATAATCTAAATATTTATTTTCCAAAAACTGATCTTGTAATTCGTATAAGCTATGCAAATGGAATGTAAAGAAGGTTCGCGCCGCACTGTCTCAATGTCTAGTCTAGGAGGAAGGAGGAGAGCAGCACTCCTAAATTCAGCACTAAATATATCACAAGCGGATAAACAGTATTTACTGCGGCGATCTGCCGGGTTTTACCCAAGATTAAATGTACTCTACGTCCTGATTTATCGACAGCGCTGCTTGTTTCTTTAATGCCATTTAATTTCTTACCTCCAATACTTCTTCCTCTGTAGATTTTAGAAGGAATGTCGTGTATCTTTCTCTGTCAGAGCTTAGTCACAATGCCGTTATGAGACGTGAGATGTTACATTTTGTTAATTGCGATAAGAATATTTAGTCTCTACATTAATATGTCATGCATTTACTAAATATCTATTAATCAACCAATCTAATTCGTCAGTGTAATTAATGAAAATACGCAGAACTTGGTTAATGCCGTCCTTTATAAAATTATGAATACAATATAACTGTGCAGATAAATACACGGACGTTTGTTACAAAATGGACGATCCTTTTATCATAAGCAGAAGATTGCATTCGCTACTTTCAGCTAAATAGTTGATATGCATATGGTTAGCTGAAGTTGATTTATTAATTAAACACATGATTTGAGTTTAGTATAGTAACATGTAGCATAAGGCCGAACTAATCATTACTAAACAGTTAGTGTACTAGCTAGTTGATATGCATATGGTTAGCTGAAGTTGATTTATTAATTAAACACATGATTTGAGTTTAGTATAGTAACATGTAGCATAAGGCCGTACTAATCATTACTAAACAGTTAGTGTACTAGCTAGTTGATATGCATATGGTTAGCTGAAGTTGATTTATTAATTAAACACATGATTTGAGTTTAGTATAGTAACATGTAGCATAAGGCCGAACTAATCATTACTAAACAGTTAGTGTACTAGCTAGTTGATATGCATATGGTTAGCTGAAGTTGATTTATTAATTAAACACATGATTTGAGTTTAGTATAGTAACATGTAGCATAAGGCCGAACTAATCATTACTAAACAGTTAGTGTACTAGCTAGTTGATATGCATATGGTTAGCTGAAGTTGATTTATTAATTAAACACATGATTTGAGTTTAGTATAGTAACATGTAGCATAAGGCCGTACTAATCATTACTAAACAGTTAGTGTACTAGCTAGTTGATATGCATATGGTTAGCTGAAGTTGATTTATTAATTAAACACATGATTTGAGTTTAGTATAGTAACATGTAGCATAAGGCCGAACTAATCATTACTAAACAGTTAGTGTACTAGCTAGTTGATATGCATATGGTTAGCTGAAGTTGATTTATTAATTAAACACATGATTTGAGTTTAGTATAGTAACATGTAGCATAAGGCCGAACTAATCATTACTAAACAGTTAGTGTACTAGCTAGTTGATATGCATATGGTTAGCTGAAGTTGATTTATTAATTAAACACATGATTTGAGTTTAGTATAGTAACATGTAGCATAAGGCCGAACTAATCATTACTAAACAGTTAGTGTACTAGCTAGTTGATATGCATATGGTTAGCTGAAGTTGATTTATTAATTAAACACATGATTTGAGTTTAGTATAGTAACATGTAGCATAAGGCCGAACTAATCATTACTAAACAGTTAGTGTACTAGCTAGTTGATATGCATATGGTTAGCTGAAGTTGATTTATTAATTAAACACATGATTTGAGTTTAGTATAGTAACATGTAGCATAAGGCCGAACTAATCATTACTAAACAGTTAGTGTACTAGCTAGTTGATATGCATATGGTTAGCTGAAGTTGATTTATTAATTAAACACATGATTTGAGTTTAGTATAGTAACATGTAGCATAAGGCCGAACTAATCATTACTAAACAGTTAGTGTACTAGCTAGTTGATATGCATATGGTTAGCTGAAGTTGATTTATTAATTAAACACATGATTTGAGTTTAGTATAGTAACATGTAGCATAAGGCCGAACTAATCATTACTAAACAGTTAGTGTACTAGCTAGTTGATATGCATATGGTTAGCTGAAGTTGATTTATTAATTAAACACATGATTTGAGTTTAGTATAGTAACATGTAGCATAAGGCCGTACTAATCATTACTAAACAGTTAGTGTACTAGCTAGTTGATATGCATATGGTTAGCTGAAGTTGATTTATTAATTAAACACATGATTTGAGTTTAGTATAGTAACATGTAGCATAAGGCCGAACTAATCATTACTAAACAGTTAGTGTACTAGCTAGTTGATATGCATATGGTTAGCTGAAGTTGATTTATTAATTAAACACATGATTTGAGTTTAGTATAGTAACATGTAGCATAAGGCCGAACTAATCATTACTAAACAGTTAGTGTACTAGCTAGTTGATATGCATATGGTTAGCTGAAGTTGATTTATTAATTAAACACATGATTTGAGTTTAGTATAGTAACATGTAGCATAAGGCCGAACTAATCATTACTAAACAGTTAGTGTACTAGCTAGTTGATATGCATATGGTTAGCTGAAGTTGATTTATTAATTAAACACATGATTTGAGTTTAGTATAGTAACATGTAGCATAAGGCCGAACTAATCATTACTAAACAGTTAGTGTACTAGCTAGTTGATATGCATATGGTTAGCTGAAGTTGATTTATTAATTAAACACATGATTTGAGTTTAGTATAGTAACATGTAGCATAAGGCCGAACTAATCATTACTAAACAGTTAGTGTACTAGCTAGTTGATATGCATATGGTTAGCTGAAGTTGATTTATTAATTAAACACATGATTTGAGTTTAGTATAGTAACATGTAGCATAAGGCCGAACTAATCATTACTAAACAGTTAGTGTACTAGCTAGTTGATATGCATATGGTTAGCTGAAGTTGATTTATTAATTAAACACATGATTTGAGTTTAGTATAGTAACATGTAGCATAAGGCCGAACTAATCATTACTAAACAGTTAGTGTACTAGCTAGTTGATATGCATATGGTTAGCTGAAGTTGATTTATTAATTAAACACATGATTTGAGTTTAGTATAGTAACATGTAGCATAAGGCCGAACTAATCATTACTAAACAGTTAGTGTACTAGCTAGTTGATATGCATATGGTTAGCTGAAGTTGATTTATTAATTAAACACATGATTTGAGTTTAGTATAGTAACATGTAGCATAAGGCCGAACTAATCATTACTAAACAGTTAGTGTACTAGCTAGTTGATATGCATATGGTTAGCTGAAGTTGATTTATTAATTAAACACATGATTTGAGTTTAGTATAGTAACATGTAGCATAAGGCCGAACTAATCATTACTAAACAGTTAGTGTACTAGCTAGTTGATATGCATATGGTTAGCTGAAGTTGATTTATTAATTAAACACATGATTTGAGTTTAGTATAGTAACATGTAGCATAAGGCCGAACTAATCATTACTAAACAGTTAGTGTACTAGCTAGTTGATATGCATATGGTTAGCTGAAGTTGATTTATTAATTAAACACATGATTTGAGTTTAGTATAGTAACATGTAGCATAAGGCCGAACTAATCATTACTAAACAGTTAGTGTACTAGCTAGTTTAAGAGGTGTCTGGATATGATTTTAGTACCAGTTAAAAACTTGTTCAATAATACGAGTTTATTTTCAGTCGTAGAATTATGAGAAATGAATATAATTAATAAGCATCCAAAAGGTTTTTAAATTTTACTTTCATTTTTGATATTTTAGATATTCAAGAAACACAAAAAACTTTGTTTTTTAAATATTGAAAATGTGCCCACCTTGCAACAAATAATAAAAAGCGTTTGAATACGTATTAATTATATACTGTTTAACCCTCAAAGAGTACACTGGAGTCTACAGGACTCCACATACATTTCGTTTTCATATTTCTCAGTTTAAGTTTGTCATGGAAAACTTTGGTGCCCATGTAGTTTTATTTAGCATCACTAGGCTTCAAGCCTCACCACTGGCCTCCTTACTGGTCAGCTGTCACCTGAGTAATAAACAATTTTATTTTTATTATGGTACAGTGGATTCCTTTGTGTAGTTTAAGACGTGTGCCCTGTGTGTTGTGTTTTTCCTTATTTTCTATATTTGATTATATTGGTTGTAATGTCATTTTTGAGGCTATTATTGGAATAATTTACATAATTTTATTTATTGACCAAAGAACATGTTTAATGAATAGCTAATCAAAACAATTATACAATTTTATAAAAGTGTTTTGAATTATATAGCCTATATGTTTATGGTCATATTTTACCTATGTTTCCGATTTTGTGTAAGATTAGTCATAATTACGTTGGAATAAATACATGCATTTATTGTTTCTACGCATAATAAAGTGTTACCTGCTGTATAGGTTTGCATCTAAAACTTTTAAAAACTTATACATAGCTAGCTATATTTAAAGAGTTTACATTTTCTCCTCAAAATTACAGCATTTTGCGAGAAAAAATGTATAACTGTTATATTTATTCTTTTTAACTAATATATTACACCTTGCATACACTAATAGTCTACGGAAAAAAACCTATAGAAATGCAATTTATTTATATTTATATTTTTAACGTGTTTTTAAAATGGGGAAGACCCCTGTGTGTCTGTTGAAGGACAGAAATATATGTGTGCCTTTTGAAAGTTAAAACAAGACATCTCCTAGAATGCTACGGTCAAAATAAGAATGTTTAAGTGCATGAGGTTTAACATCGTTCTCATAGAGAAACACTCAAGGTTGATTCACTACAGCCAGTTAGTATGTGCGCATTTCACCATATACTTGACAAGGTTTTCCGTCTTGTACTTGCGTCTAATGTATTTAAATAAAAATATAATGTGAAACCTCGTATAATTAGTTTTTGTCAGTATGGTCAACCTAATGTACAAGTATAATTAGTCCAATTTTCTACTTCCACACACGTGAAATGTAATTAAATAAATTTAAAGGCGAATTCATTTGTTAATTGTTATTTTAATATTGTTGATATTTTCAAGATCAATAACTGGAACAAATTTACACTGAGATAAAATACTGGTTCAAAACTAAAGTGTTATTTAGCATTATATCTTAAAGCAATCTTTAATAATAATAAAATCAAGTTATGCAACTTAGTGTAAATTAGTAGAGGTGCGCGTACTAAAATGAAGAAAGAATAAAATCGTACAGTTTCGGAAAGGTTGAAATCTGTAATAAGGTTCAGAAAACGTCTCTCGTCACTTATAAGAATTCCGAAGGCTAGGAAAACTAATATATATCAGCTGACATAGACGGAGCAGTTTTCATCATGACGTCACCAGCAGCTGTGCCCAGAGACGTTTTGTATTCTCGGCAGCTGCTTGCAGTTTGGACGTAAACAAACCCTTTCTCACAACTGTCTAGCTTTATTGGATCCATGCAAGACGTATCTTCAGATATCTCGCTTAAAGAACTAATGGTCGCCTTATCAATGTATATATGTGTATAGTATGAATAATGAAATAAAGAATTCTCTTCTAGAAAATATATTGCTAAATTTTAATTTATTAGGTCAAATGTTTTTGAGAGAAAACGGTCCGAATCCAATTGTAAATACGTATCGACCTTCCCTGGAATTAAACCCATGACCCCTTGAATACAGAGCCGCAGCCTTATCCGTATGATACGGTGAAGGAAAGATCGATTAAAGGAAAGAACGTTGTATAGTAAGTCACACTGAATGTATTATTGAAAACACTTTTAAATACTATTGTTAATGGCTAAGCTACTTGGTTTACTATAGGTAGAACTACGCCACACCAGGCAAGTGTCACGTACCAGGCTTCACTGATGTTGAATACCAAATCTGTAACGCATGTAATTCTCTTGATATCCTGCAGGCAGATAGACTGAAAGATGTTACAGAAAACAAGTTGACTGAATAATTACACTCAGCAAAATTGCACCTTCAGTCTTGTCTGTCAACATGAGGTTTTGTGCCAAATTTAGTCTATGGATAAAATATTTCTCGAGATATCTTACAACATGATACATTAAAATGTTTGCTCATTTCGTAGTGATATTCAAACAATAATAGTTATGGTGGAATTAGTTTTCATTAAGTTAGTAATGTTCAAACAATAAAAGCTCTGGTGGGCTAGAGAGGGTATCACTAAGCGAGAGTGCGCTGAAACCATACGACCAACTTTTCTCTCCATTATTTTTCTTTTTACGAATACTCTATGAATAATAACGCCACATGTTTAAATCGCATATATGATTGTACGCAGTTTGTTTACAAATTGATCCTTTCTTCTATTTTCTCGTTGCCATCATGGGTACATAAGACCAATGTAAAAATATTCACTAACGCTCAGCTCAGTGCCATTGAGTGATATGCATACTTATCGTATTCATTTTGCTCATTTAGAAATGAAGCTTTATGCAATGAGCTATATTATGAAATGAAGTCCAGGTTATTTCCATTTCGAGATATCGTGCGAATAGATAGACACAAACTGACAGAATTTAAATTTTCTTTCTAAGTGACAGGCTTTGCTGAAAGTTCGGCCATTACAGGTATTATTATTGATGTATGCAATTTTTATTTAACCGGTAAGGTACACTTGCTGAAAATATTTCAATTTAAAACATTTACGATATCGAAAAATATGTGAAGCAATTGTGACTGGGCTCGAAATAAAATTGCAGACAGTGGCGAGCTGTTAAACGTAGTCCATTTGATTAATCTAGTAACAAACAGTTTAGTGATTCCAATCAATTCCAGAGTGTTTGCCAAATCACTCATCACAAGTTGACTTCCAGGAACAAAGTGCTGAGCAAACGCTGACCGGGGTACCTCTACTATTGACACTGGTCTCGTGGATACTTCCTGTTACACTATACGAGTATTTGTATGGCGAGTAATTAACTCACGGTTTATAACTGTCCATACTCACTATTTGATTCGTTCTCGTTCTAGTCAGAAGAGACTTGTAATTAAATATTCATAGACTTTTTTATACATTTTCTAATATCTTAATACAGGAGTTGTTTTGATTATTAAACAGTCCTCAATGATCAGTTAACCGTACTGTTTTCTTGTAATGCTTTCTTACTTCCTCTTTTTCTTCCCGCCTTGATTTATTTAAAAGATTTGACCATTACGAAAGTGTTAAAATATGTAATAGTGCAATAAACTACCATTCCTCTTTTAATTTGGTTTAATTTTAAACATTTAATGAATTTTATTTTAAAACGTCTGTTGAAACATAAAAAAATTGTGTACTGTCATATAGGCACCGACTGGTTACCAAGCATATAATTTCTTTCCTGCAGATTCGATTGTGTGCATTTAAAATTTTAAAATATTAGTCTTCCGAGTAACTATATAATAACTATAATTAATAAAAAAATCAGTTACCATTTTACAACTTTATGAATAATACAAATTCACACGATTTGACAGACGCGATGGATAACTGTTTATGTTACTTTTTTTTAACTTCCACCTCATATTTACTGGTTTCTTCGTGTTAAGTGGACATAAATTATTTCTTTAGTTTGTTATTGACAGTGAATGATTTGAAAAGATAGTAGTATTTTGTCCTGATGCCATCGTTATATTTCACAAAATTAGAAAACAAATTTTTGCAAGACAAGACACTTCTTTTCCATACTAAATTTTGCACTTGTTTAGTTTGAAATTATATTTAGTATTGCAAATGTGATATAGTTAAAATGTACATGTAGTTTGATTTTATTGTCAGATTTTCCTCCAGCGCCTCAGATGGAAAGATGTTTACATGGAGAGATCACTAGGGACGGAAGGAGGCCAAAGGAGATAAATGTGCATTGAGGTAAAGACTAGAGGCCAAGCTCAGGCCCATTTGTAAGCGGAATGGAGCAAGGTTTCATCCCGGCCGGAACCACCGATGGTCGTCATCAATAAATTGAGAGCTGTTTATACAAAGGCTCTTTTACTGGAGATCTGCCATTGATACAGATAATCCACGGTTTCATTCCAGTTAGTTCGTGTCGATTCTCAAACAAAACTATCATTGTTAACGTTTTTACAACAATATTAGTACACTTATAGTTGTTTATTCGGTTTTTAAATTTAAAGGGTGTAAATTAAGTACTGGATATATTCCAAACTGATTAAGATATCGATGTACAAACTTCACCATACCTATTAAACTACTTTTTTGGACTTTTTGAAGGATAAAAATATATCCTCCTCCTTTTCAAAGGGGGGTGGAGGGGGGTCACTTTAAATTTTCAAATTGTATCTGGATCAGGATCGTCGTATTGATGTTTTGTTCATGTCATTATGATTCGTTTGAATTTACCTTTCAAATGACATGTCACACGATAGGGGTTGATATTTAATAAATTATTTAAATTACTTCTCCAAATTATATTGTCTTCAACCACCTCAAGTAAATACCAGACAGCCGAAAAGAAATACTTCTGTCACACAATATATGTATAATGTAGGTCTCTATTCAAAATTCCACGTTGACATACCGAAGGGATTTTTTGGGACTTAAGATTCGTTGGCCAGCTTGGTACATCCATCGATTGTTTTAAACAGTGTATCAATATAGCAACCGTTCAAATTTAATACACTCAGAGCTCCATTATTTATAGACCTACAGAAAAAGTGTTATGGAATGTTAAACATTTTCTAACCATTTTGAACCAAACAACTTTGTTGCATCTCGTATGGTTTTATATATATTTATTGCATGTCAATTCCATAATAATTTTTCGATCACTACGAACTGGCGAAAGGAATGCTGAAACATATTCAAACTTAGTTAAAAAATTTATCCTGTAAAAATCTCAATTGAGATTATTGGCTAGATTGGTACAGAATTTCGATCCATTATGATGGCTGTTCTCATTAAAAAAAAGTCACAGCTCCGTTATTTATAACCTTGAGAACAAATAAATCGTGTAAATGGTGTTCTGGAATACTAAAGAAACGTTCTAGACTTTGTGCAATTAAAATATTTTAGTGTATCAAATAGGTAACGATGTATCGAGTACATGCAGATACCATAAGAATGTTTGATACCAAGAACAGGTGAAAGAAATACACAAGTTCATACTTGGCATAAAAACTGATCCTATAAATATGTTGGCAAAGATAATTGGCCAGGCCAGCTTGTAAACCATTTAGTACCAGTATGGCTGCCTCAAGTATCACAAGTCCTTTATTTATGGTTATAAAAACATGAAAAAGGCGTTTTTGAGTGCATGTAACATTTAAAAACTTTTTGTCGTAAAAAATATTTAATCTCAAATGGTTTTCTTGATAGCAACTGAGTATATGTCCCATGAGAAATAAATTATTAATAGTAAAATTGTTACCAAATATACTCACTTATTTCGTTTGAGCCAGAAAGACCATTTAAAAATGTTATGTGATGAATGTTATGCGACTTTACTGCATTAAAAAGTGCCCTTCTTAAAAGATTTATTAACAAGTAAGGAAAGAAGGTTAAATATTGAAACTACACATTTTTCAGTATTTTAACCAAAATGCTACTGCCGCAAATGTTTTGAAATGATTTTATTATTAAATTGAACTCTATGGTTATTAGATTTATTTGTTATCATGAGCCTAGCTCTATGATGAAATATTCTGTTTTACAAATTAATTTTAATGTAATGGCAAAGAATTAGTAGAAAAGCTATGAGTTGTTATTAAAATTAAAAACTATACATCTTTGTGTCCATTTGTTTTGTTATTATCTGATATATCAAATCTTGTGCCAAATAAGTCTAATTTCTTTACGCAACTAAGATAATAAGCATTGAAGCTTTGATATTTAAAGGTACTAGTTTTTCTGCAGTTACCGGTAAATTGAGGAAAACATAGTACTCACATTAAACAATTCAACACGAGACATTTTAAAGACAAGAACACTCATTAAACAGATTAATAATTACAAACAATCGAGTTATGTAGTTTTCATTGTAATAATTTATTAACAACTATAATATATTTTAAAATGGGGTTACATACATTGTTCGAGAGGTAAATGCACTTTATCAAGATTGGGCAAGGAACCTTTGTTCAGCTGAATCTGCTGTTCACCTTCCAAGAGTCATATAAATGTTAATACTTTTGGACCTTAGCCTCGGCTTGGATTTTAGTTCACGGCCGCGTTCTCAGTTGGGTTATAAATGCCTTTCAATTTAATTGTGCAGAAATATTACTTCGTGTTTTAAATTACATAAATACAAAAAGCTATTTTACAACCGTCCACGTAATGTCAGACTGAATATTTATCAATAATAAAACACTAATTTTGGGCAAAATCATGAATTGTGTTGTTAGATTCATCTGTACCATTTTACTGGCACATGAGGGGTTAGCTTTGAAATTTAAAATAAACTTTTGTAAAGGTTTAAAAATAAAAGTAAATCTTCTGAAATAAATAAAGTTCAAACTAAAATAAAACTTCTTCTTAAAAATAATTACTGGAATTAAAATTAAACTAAAAACTTCTTGATGACTTTTAAATTCAAACTTGTAATATATTCTTCACTCCCAAAATGTACAAAGTTAAGGAAACAGGATTTTTCCGGACATTTGCCATCGTTCAGTGAAACAATAAATCAGTAACACTATGTTTCGAGATCTGCAATCTGATCTTTTCTTCAGGTAAAGAACTAACCTAATACATAATATTACAAACTAGGTTAAGATAAACAAATATTACCAAAGCGTTGTGGCACGCCTAAGTCAGGAATCACAACCTACATGTTGTTTGTCAACTTCACTAACTCTATAAACATGCACTTAATAAAAAACTATACAAAACACTAATCATTAAAACAGAACTACGGAATACAGGTCACAATACGTCTTCATTCGTCTACTAACCACCTACGACTGACGAATGAAGACGTTCTTATATGTCATACCTTTGGAAGCTACTGTTTATAACAAGAAAGAAACTTATTCACGGTCGTGTTCGTTGTAAATTCTTATATGTCATACCTTTGGAAGCTACTGTTTATAACAAGAAAGAAACTCATTTACGGTCGTGTTCGTTGTAAATTCTTATATGTCATACCTTTGGAAGCTACTGTTTATAACAAGAAAGAAACTCGTTTACGGTCGTGTTCGTTGTAAATTCTTATATGTCATACCTTTGGAAGCTACTGTTTATAACAAGAAAGAAACTCATTTACGGTCGTGTTCGTTGTAAATTCTTATATGTCATACCTTTGGAAGCTACTGTTTATAACAAGAAAGAAACTCGTTTACGGTCGTGTTCGTTGTAAATTCTTATATGTCATACCTTTGGAAGCTACTGTTTATAACAAGAAAGAAACTCGTTTACGGTCGTGTTCGTTGTAAATTCTTATATGTCATACCTTTGGAAGCTACTGTTTATAACAAGAAAGAAACTCATTTACGGTCGTGTTCGTTGTAAATTCTTATATGTCATACCTTTGGAAGCTACTGTTTATAACAAGAAAGAAACTCATTTACGGTCGTGTTCGTTGTAAATTCTTATATGTCATACCTTTGGAAGCTACTGTTTATAACAAGAAAGAAACTCATTTACGGTCGTGTTCGTTGTAAATTCTTATATGTCATACCTTTGGAAGCTACTGTTTATAACAAGAAAGAAACTCATTTACGGTCGTGTTTGTTGTAAATTCTTATATGTCATACCTTTGGAAGCTACTGTTTATAACAAGAAAGAAACTCATTTACGGTCGTGTTCGTTGTAAATTCTTATATGTCATACCTTTGGAAGCTACTGTTTATAACAAGAAAGAAACTCATTTACGGTCGTGTTCGTTGTAAATTCTTATATGTCATACTTTTGGAAGCTACTGTTTATAACAAGAAAGAAACTCATTTACGCTCGTGTTCGTTGTAAAGTCTCATATTTCATACCTTTGGAAGCTACTGTTTATAACAAGAAAGAAACTCATTTACGGTCGTGTTCGTTGTAAATTCTTATATGTCATACCTTTGGAAGCTACTGTTTATAACAAGAAAGAAACTCATTTACGGTCGTGTTCGTTGTAAATTCTTATATGTCATACCTTTGGAAGCTACTGTTTATAACAAGAAAGAAACTCATTTACGGTCGTGTTCGTTGTAAATTCTTATATGTCATACCTTTGGAAGCTACTGTTTATAACAAGAAAGAAACTCATTTACGTTCGTGTTCGTTGTAAATTCTTATATGTCATACTTTTGGAAGCTACTGTTTATAACAAGAAAGAAACTCATTTACGCTCGTGTTCGTTGTAAAGTCTCATATTTCATACCTTTGGAAGCTACTGTTTATAACAAGAAAGAAACTCATTTACGGTCGTGTTCGTTGTAAATTCTTATATGTCATACCTTTGGGAGCTACTGTTTATAACAAGAAAGAAACTCATTTACGGTCGTGTTCGTTGTAAATTCTTATATGTCATACCTTTGGAAGCTACTGTTTATAACAAGAAAGAAACTCATTTACGGTCGTGTTCGTTGTAAATTCTTATATGTCATACCTTTGGAAGCTACTGTTTATAACAAGAAAGAAACTCATTTACGGTCGTGTTTGTTGTAAATTCTTATATGTCATACCTTTGGAAGCTACTGTTTATAACAAGAAAGAAACTCGTTTACGGTCGTGTTCGTTGTAAATTCAAGTCGTAAAAAATACTAAACCATTACTTTGTTGCTTCTTAAATTCATTTAAGGTTATTTATTTAAAATTCAGGTTATTTTAATTAAAAATATCTAGAGCAATTTTAAATTTCTGTGGTATAATCACAGATTTAAGAACAAAATTAATAATTTTAAATTTATCCTTTTTTGAGAAGTACTCGTATACGTATAACAGTCCGAAATAAAAATTGGCATTCAGTTATTAATATAGAATTAATAAAGGAAAACACGTCGTCAGGCTTATCCGAGTTAAAGGAATGTTTATAATAACAATTATTATATCCTTTTATTACTTTTTAAACTATAATATCATTCTATGATGTTCTTTTCCGTTCTGTTAGACTTACATCACTTAAAATAGGTAATTTTTAAATTTCTTGATTACAATATGGTGGTTAATACTTTCGTGTAGTATATATTGTAATGTTTTTTAAAGATAGGATAACGTGGTTATCATTCGTCTCACCCAGGTTGCTGCAGGAAAAATCTGGACTCCAGTTTTACTGAGAATTAATTGAAGTTATTAAAAAACAGTGTAACTTAATTAATTTATGAATAAAAATGAGTCGCAAAAGTGTTGCTAAACGCTAAATCTCGAGAACTGGTGGACCAGTTCGGCTAATTCTTTTATCCGGGGAAGGTTTATAAGAATAGAAGAATAATAGTTACCTGAAATATACAGGAATTTTGAAACAATGGTAGTATGCATGTCTCATATTCCAAATGTAACTTACAAGAAACAGCTTGTACGTACGTTAGGATGAAGTTTAGTAAATAGGCTGAAACATCTGTTTACGTTTAAATTTTATAAAATATCATATAGCGTAGTGCTTGATCAGTAGCGTAATGCAAATACAAATGTAATATCTAACTTTTACTCTAGATAGCACCAATGACAACTTAAAACATCTAATACATTGTAATTATTATATAAACGCTGTTCTAAAACTGATCTTAATGTATGTTTTTACGTACGTACTCCAAACTGATCCTTTACATTTTGATACGACATTTTAACAATAGCATAAGGAAAAACAGAGAAATGAACACTAACATGCCTCAACGATCCATCCTTTCCTAGATTACAGTATTAATAACAACAAGACTTAACAACGAAAGTAAAATCTTATAAACGATTATTTTGAAAGTTGCACAAACTTATAAGATTTTCACCCTTATACCGGAAGTAGATAGGAAGTAGGTAGGATTTCCCCTAAACCGTAATATTTCCCTTAACTCAGTCCTACTATGTTTGCTCATTTTCTTCATCAAGACAGGGTAAACTTAACTACGACACTGGAAATATCTGACATCGAATGTAGATGACAAGAGCCGGACACTTTTTGACCGAATCTTTTTTCGAACTTTTTTTCTCAGATCTACGTTAGAGTATATGTGCATATTCAAACGTAATGACAATTTGGAATATTCAGTTTATTGGTTGTGAGTTTCGCTTTATCATGTGTGTAAGTAAGACCGTTCAAGGCTCAGTGGTTTTCAAGCGTCTACAACTGCGAGGATACGGAATAATTATATTCCATACTAGACCTCACCACGTATTTGCACATGTTACTGTAACTTTAGATTATAATTTTTAAGTAGCTTTTCGGTTGTCAGACCATCTCAATCCATTACATTATTTTAGCGTGAACAAAAGTAGCTATGTTACATACTTAAAACGTTGTTATTATTAGCAGGAAAGCTCTATTTAATACCTTGAAATTTAATTTTCCTGTCTTGGATGTTTTGCGGTTTCAAATTAAAAACTGTTTATAAGGTTTTAATTTTATAACGAACTAGTTAAAGGCGAGGAAACACAGAAGCACATTAGCCGTAATTTGCCTGCAAAATGAGGAGGGGTGACCTCCTTTTGTCTAAAAGTCGCTAGATTGTGGACGTAACTATTAAATCTAGAATAAAAACAAGATGGATGTGAAAGACGTAAATGGGAAAGGACAGATTTATTTATTCATCCTTGTGTTACCCATAAAATCATTTTATGAGACTTCCCAGAATTATTTCATCTTTACAGTGTAATCACATTGTATATGTAGGTTACCCGTTATATTTTTGCAGAAAAAATAGTATATTTTCATTTAATAGTTACGCTTTTTAATCATTCGATCTGATATTTCACTGTAAACAGTTTCAAAAAAACACGCGCTCACGCGCGAATTCTATTTATCGTGTTTTCTTTGGATTTGTATTTTTTAATCTATATATTCACAAGGCTCAGGAACTCTAATTCGTATTTTATTTATCGGGTTTTAAAAGATTCTTCAACTATATTTTTAGCTTTTTGTGTACTCTTCTAATTATATTTTCTATAATATGCGTGCTATGTTGTCATGTGACAACAAAAAAGCATGTATGAGTAAGCATTTTATTTTGCGCCTTAAAGTCTATTTTAGGCACGCTTTTCGACAGCTGTAACAAAATTTTAACTAAAAAAAAATTAAGTTGTTGCAAATGGGATTAATTATTAACTTTAAATTATGTTTTTCAGACATCTCTTAGGGGGAGAAAATTACTGGCCATTTTTGATTTTGTGCCAGCACTAGGGTTTTACCTCTCTTATCATCACAAGCTTAGGTTTATTGATATTATAATGGGTGTCAATTGTTCAGACTTTTAATTTTGTTTGAGGTGGTCTCTTCATCCTTACAAATCCTCCAATCCATAAAAAAAATAATAAGAATTTAAATTCTGAAGTGATAGTCTCCTGGTGGTTTGAGGGGTCCCACCAGCCATTCAGGGTTCCAATTAAGTGCCTAAGTGGTCCTTGGATTCCGATGAAGAAATTTGTTGATGGTGCCTGTGACCACCAAGTGTTTCAGTTATTTGTGAAAAAAGAATAAATCCATCCTCAGTCAAGATTTTAGACCTTTAAATCATACGCTGCCACTGAGAGTACGAGACTCCTCTTGTATAATCTTACCGCCACAAGGTTTCTCTCTTCCCGCCTCCTTAAATTAAAGTTTCCTTTGTAACTAGAGTGGTCAGTTGGAATACGAGTATATGGTAGCCGTTATGCGTGTGGATCTCTTCGCGACCGTACAGGAGATATTTTGAACCGGCTATACCAGTTTATGTAGTTAAAAATCTCTCATTCCTTTCCTTAACATTCTGAGAAAATATTGTTTTCATTCTCCGGGGTGGAGGTGAAGGATGTGGCGTCTGCAAATTCTAGTTAGGAACCTTGCTTCTGGGTGCTTCTAATTTTTCTACTTGTTATTAGTTTTTTCGGTGAATAACAATTTCCGTTATTTAGTATCTACAGGATGTGGGTTACTCTCGCTCTTTTTACTCCGAGCCTTTGTAGGGTGAACATGAACTTCACATTTAGTGGATATCTATATTTTTCGGGCTGCTCCGCTACATCAACAGTGCAGTGCTTAGTATTGTTTCTTGCCTTCCTAAGAGGTCCAGGTACCTCTTAATTTAGTTAATTAGGTCCAGTGATCTTTTAAATTCAGTAAAACCAGAATTTGTAAAGTTGCAAGTATTGCGCATTGTTTTTCTGACTTTTGGATTTGATAATTAGATATCAGATTGGTGGTGCTATAGCTCTCCTTTCTTCCCATCTTAGACACTATTAGATAGATTTAGTACACCAAATTAGCATATTGTAATTGAACTCATGGGAACACTTAGCAAAAATGTCTGTTACCAAACTGAGCCCAAGATCTATTTAGTAATTTACTATACTATAAATAAATCATGCTGAGGGCTACAAATCGAACCATGACAACGGTACATGAATAGATAATGACGTAATCAAAGTATAATTTAATCTGTGGATAACTCTAAACAGATAATAATTGAACAAAATGAAATTGTGAAACAAAAAAAAGTGGAGATGGTGTTATTTCATAGCACAAGACTGACTGGTGAATGACATCATTGATTGCATTGAGATGCATTGAGAGGAGTGACGCCTCGGTGTCTACATCCTCGGAGAGTTTGAGTATGTTGGAACATGTCTGAGCCACCTGCGCTCCGATCTCACAAATATTGATTCATTCTTTATATTCTGCTGCTGCTATAGTTGTGTTCCAATATCTTACTGTACGTGTCAATGCCGAAATCGGCTTTATACACTCAGTTGAATGTAAAGTGATATTATTTAACTATAAGTATTTTACTGAGTCATGATGTCAGTGCACGGTTCCAGAAATAGATCAAGCAATCTTCCAACAAGATGATGCTCCTCTTCATTTCGCAAATCCTGTCAAGCGATTACTAAATGATAATTTTCATAGCCGTTGGATTGGTTGTGATTTGATTTTTTAGACTGACCACACCGATCCCCAGATCCTACAGGAACAAGTTTAAACTCGTAGCTTCAATATTGATGAGGAATTAAAACAATCAATTGAATAGGAACTTCTACGCATACAGCAGAATTTCTTTGTAAGAGCTTACGATTCATTTGTCAAGCGCTGTTATCAGTGTGTCGCTGTAGATGGATTACAGTTCAAATAATTGTGGACTGTAATTATAGGATTTTTACTAGGCTATCTTCTAATTTTCTCATTGAAATGTTTTATTTCTCTAGAATATGACAATAAATAATTTTACAAAACCAAACATTATGTTTTTTACTGGTTTTAAAATATAGTTTTTTCAAAATGCCACCATTTTGTTCAAACAATAGCTAGAGAGCTGAAATTATCACAGAATATTTTTAAAACCTATTTAATGAACTGTGTAGAGTTTGAAAATGTTCGGTGCATAAATGGGCAAGTAATGTAAAATTAAACTTTTAAACCTCTTCGTGGTACACCCGGTATATAAAATAAAATATAATATAATAGTTTTAACTAACTAAAATGTCACTACAACATTTAAGTTATTCTGTAAATAATATAAACTATTTTTAATACTTATCATTACAATAATTTCCTTATTCTTCCCCCTATCAAGAATAAAAGAGAGAGTCGACACAGTATAAGATCAATGTTCTTGATAATAAAAGTCGTCTTAGAGACCGCTCGGCCATCAACACTCACAATTATTAAAATTTGTTTTCACAAGTTATTTTTGAATTTTGTCTAAAGATTATTACATTAACAATGAGATTTGTCCGTAAATAACCATTTTTAATTTGACGCGGTTGTACAAATATAACATTTACTATTCATATTGTTTCTTTTTCAGTGATTTTCAGTGCTATTAAAAAAAAGTTTTTTAACAAATTATTAATTTTAAAATCTATGTTGGGTGATTGCTGTGAAAATAGGCCTCATCTTGGAAACATCGCATTCACTCAAGACACAAGCCGTGGAGATTAACTCTGTGTAGTTCTAGAAAATGTATAACATATCCCTAGACATCCTAAAACACAGAATTGTTCCCTGGGTAAACTGAGACCTCAAGAGACCTTGTTGGCGATTATCATTTTACAGCCCTTGCGGTACACTCAGAGAGATAGCATTCGTTATGTGTAGTTTTTATTTACAGTCAGTGTGGAGCCCCATGGGAATTTAATATCTATCAGCGTTTATTTTTAACATTGAACAAAAAGTTCAGCCGATGTAGAAACATTTGATAGTACAAAATGTGTTTAATCAGATTTATTAATAAATTCGCCATGTGAATGATAATCAACACATGATGTAACATAATTTATTCCATCTGTAATTTCATTAATATTTGTCGTGTGGTCCCTTCGTACAAAATAGGGAGGGGGATAGAGACCCAAATTGAGAGAGAATTGCAAACTATTATCTTAAGATTAATCTATTTGGAAATTACAAACATAATACTCATATGACGTTTTATACTGTAATAAAAATAAAAACTGAAGTATATTTACAATTTGCTAAACCACACGTTTTATGCCGAGGGCCAACTTATATAGTTGCACCCGGTTTCCGGCCTGTCTTGCAGATCCTGAGTGAACAGCTTGTTGACGACGATGCAAGTGAAGGTGGCCTGCGCCTTGCTGTGGTCTCGGATGAAGTACTGGCCATAGAACTGTATCCTGTACTCCACACTGTGACCGCGCCGCGTGGTGCGCATGTAGAACTGGAAGTGTCTGGGCGTTTGTTTGAGGATGCCTACCTCCCCAGGGTATTCAGGGGACCCTGCGTCATTTATCCAGTAGAGACCGATGTGGATGTGGACCACAGTCAACTCGCAGACCACTCCTACGTGCTGGTACTGTATCCCTTTAGCCTTCACAAACTGGTCGATTATTTTCCTATACAAATTATATTTCGTGAGTTAAATGAGACATCTGAACTAGGAATAGAACCAATGCGCATGCGCAGTCAAGACAAGAAGTCATGCCACTGTCAGACGTTCTAAAGCACGATCCTTTAGGCAAAAAATCACAAGAGGCAAATCGCACAAGTGAATGTATTATTCTGCTTCATCAAGGAGCAGTGGTAGTAACAATATGCTGAGACTTTATTTCTATAAAAGCGTGTGCGATTGTTTTAGACTAAATCTGTTATAATAGTAAATCTTATATTATGTACTCACAGCTTAAAGCAATCCATTATATTCTTAAGCGTGACGCGTTTCGACATCGATCACGACATTGTCAAACGCTCACTCAAATAAATAAAAAAACACAGTGGTAGGCCTAAAAACACAGAATGATACAATACGAAAAAAATTAATTAACATTTCGCCTAGGCCGGTCATTAATGTTAAAACAGTTAAATGTGGAGAAAAACATGACATTACAGTCGAGTATCCGACCATTCCAATCCCAGAACCAGATTTAAATAATAATTGTCTAATAGTAGTTTGATAACTTTTTGATGGTAATGTACCTCATTGCATAGTTCCAGAAGAACAATGTTACAATACGAGAAAATGATCAAACTAACTGTGTTTTCACATACGCAAATGGTAATAAAATTATCACCAATGAAGGAAATGAAGGAAAAATACATGGTTCAAAATGGAATAATAGATTCCGAAATGGCAAAATTACATATACATGTTTTACTGTATTCAATCCAAATTCAGTAAATGCTAATTCCGTTACGAAGACCACATTTACTGATAACCTAGAGTGAATAGTATGCAGATACAACAGATGAAAAAACACCAATTTAAGATCTAATTTTACAGAGCACGAAACAATAAAAAAGTTTTCGTTCTAGAAAAAAATATTTAAATTGAGATCTAAATTCCGAATTTCTCTTAGTATGTACATTTTGAATGACAAACATATGCAACTGTTTCTTGATATATTTGATATTGTATACATTTTTATTGATATGCGTCTGTTTTTGGTGTCTGGTCTTTATCAGATATAATCGAGCACAAATACAATTTTATAGATCTATACCATAAATTTACTTTGGCATTACTCGATACTAAATCCGTTTGGATGAATTTAGGTTACTTTTAGTTAAACTTTAATAGTTTTCCGATACATACACGTCATTTCTTCCTCTCTGGTGTAGATTCCTATAGCCAGACGCCCACGTTTCTCTCTTGTATGTGTTGTCGTTTTTGTCGATCTTAGTCCAGTCGTAGCAAGGAACATAAACTAACAGACCCGCACCAAGGGTCTCTGTCACAACGTGAAGGAGGAAGCAGCCAAGTAGTAGTACTTGCATCGTATACTTCTTGGAATATTCTGGAAAGTCGGTATAAGTTTAAGTTATCAGTGTTTTGTTCCCAATTATTCATTAAGGAATAGAGGCAAGAGGATCCTGTCTTTAATATAGGAAATATTCACTCAAAAGTTTGTGAAAAGCAACATATTTTTCAAACAATTTACATTTTTATTGCGTATATATTTAGTAATTTGATCAATAAAACAAGTTCTATAAAATAGTTTTTGAATCTTAAAGTTTTATACTCAAACTTAAATGGATTGTGTTCAGTATCAAATAATCAAAATATATAATAAATATGAACATTACAATATTATTGTGTTTACTTTAATTTTACGGAATGTTAATTTCTTTTTTTTAACAATATTGGTTTAAGCAGCTAAACGAGAATAAAGAGGTATGAAAATATTCTGGAACAAGCGATTGGATTTATACAGAAATGGGTTCTGGATAAATTTATCATTTTAACTCAGTCTACAAGTGGCAAGCTTATTTCAGCTGAGTAAAACCAAATCTTTCATTTGTTTCCATATTAACAGTTAAAAAAGCATAATGGTACTTTATGAAATATCACTGACCCCTTTTCCAGTAATGTGGGTAGCGTCACAAAATTTTATTATTATATAAAAATGAATTATTTCCAGTCCTTTAGTAAAAAATAAAGTCTTAAGTTTAAACACTCCATGGTGTCTACTAAAAGGGATTGCATTTAAAATAAACAATTATTTAATGTAATCTTTATTCAATTTGAACTGTAGCCGTTTAAAAAGATTTAATACAGAACAAAAATTAGAATGCCATTGAAATGCTGTGAAATGAGAGCTAGTGTTTATCAAAAAACTACTAAATATTTGTCTGCGTAATATGTTTTAAAATTGCCGACAGCATAACAAAATCAAGGTCAAAGTCGACACAATTTACTTCATTAATATTCACGTAACATATCCCTATGAAATTCTGTTAAAATATCTCCAAATTATTACTTGTGTCTAGGGATGAGTTGTTATTAATTTATTAATTCATAGTTTTTAAGGGACAGCCTTTCTTACACTCGTCATCCCGTAAGGTTCTTAACCATATAACTTAAACTCAACTAAATTTAAATCGTGTGTAGTTTTTTTTTTTTAATTAGAAACTGATTATGACAGTTATCTGACATGACAGGTCATCTGGTCAACCCTTATTGAGTAATTTGCGCAGTGTACAAAATGCGCTTGATTCTGGCTTGCAAAATATATTGTACGCATAAAACCCAAAGGAATTTATTTTAAATTAAAACAGTCCTATCTTGTATGCAATATCTATTTACGAAATAAGGTAAAAAAAACCGTGAGATAAGAATGTTGAAAATAAATTCTAAACTACAACAAAAGAGTATATACAATGGAACTTTTAACATATTAAACAGCGACAATTCCTAATTTAAATATGCTAAATCGTTATCAAACTTATACTTTCAAACGGTTTGTATAACTAAGTTTTAATTTCTTTCTATAAATACCTTATATTTAATCAAGATATGTGAAATAAACCTTATAAATATATTAGATGTGAGTAAAAAAGTAATTTCTTAAACTTAAACATTTAAGAACATTTTACCTGATTGAGCGTACCTGAAAGATGAAAAAGTAGAAGTAGGCAAAATGCGTAAAAGCTACTGTTTCACACTCCCCTGCAGTCTGTCAACAAGAGTGTAGACAAGTGCCTTATATCGTACTCTCACCTTCGTACTATTGTCATCCAACAAGTGTTTAAATTATGTTTTGAACACGTTCAGTCATCTAAAGATTGTGGAATGGTATTGCTTGCAGGTGGTCTCTTTTGTCAACAACTCGGTACTTTGTATTATGCTACCAATGTTAGCGATATTAGACTGGGATTTCACGTATTCTAAGCTTCTGCCCTCATAATCTAGTGCTATAACCCAGGAATGTTGCTAGACTTTGTCAACAACTCGGTACTTTGTATTATGCTACCAATGTTAGCGATATTAGACTGGGATTTCACGTATTCTAAGCTTCTGCCCTCATAATCTAGTGCTATAACCCAGGAATGTTGCTAGACTTTGTCAACAACTCGGTACTTTGTATTATGCTACCAATGTGAGCGATATTAGACTGGGGTTTTACGTATTCTAAGCTTCTGCCCTCATAATCTAGTGCTATAACCCAGGAATGTTGCTAGACTTTGTCAACAACTCGGTACTTTGTATTATGCTACCAATGTTAGCGATATTAGACTGGGATTTCACGTATTCTAAGCTTCTGCCCTCATAATCTAGTGCTATAACCCAGGAATGTTGCTAGACTTTGTCAACAACTCGGTACTTTGTATTATGCTACCAATGTGAGCGATATTAGACTGGGGTTTTACGTATTCTAAGCTTCTGCCCTCATAATCTAGTGCTATAACCCAGGAATGTTGCTAGACTTTGTCAACAACTCGGTACTTTGTATTATGCTACCAATGTTAGCGATATTAGACTGGGGTTTTACGTATTCTAAGCTTCTGCCCTCATAATCTAGTGCTATAACCCAGGAATGTTGCTAGACTTCTCCGATAAATAACAACTGATTTTAATTATGGATATAAATGGTTGCCTTTCTACTTGTAGCGGAGGAGGAGGAAGCCGTTATAAATAGACTATCTTATAGCAATTAATTGGCTGAGCGTCAGCAAAGCTTGTAACGCAAGGGGCTACAAGTTTATTAATATTTTTCTGTCAACACGACGACAATTCGAGAACTATGGACTTAAAATTTTGTATGAAATATCATTTATAAATAGGCAACGGCGATTTTGATAATGGTGGAGTTACTTCGTGGAGTTTGGCTGAGTAGTAGCTTTGATTATGTATCAGTCTATGAGAAGATATTGCATCGTATGATAAAATATGTTCCACTTGAAAACGTTGTGGTTGTGTACTATATAACGGAAAACGAAAGAAGCAGCCACTATAAATATATTGGCTATAAAGTTACTCCAGCTCTGCATACGATCTTCTGATAAATATCAGGCACTTTCTAAGCATTCTCTCTTTAAATGGCATAATAAACACTTCTGAAAATAGGTGATGATCACTGGTAGATATTCCAATTTTCTGCTCTATTTAAGAATAATTGGACTTTACATTTAAAAAGCAATATTTAGGAGGGGGGGGGGTGAATAATTTTTATAAGTACCAACGAAATACACACATTTGTCTGCAATATTTCATAATATTTGAATGAATAGCTACAAAGATGTCACTAAGGCTTTAACTACTTAAGGCCAGAGTGGAGAAATAATTATGTTTATAGTAATCTTAGTGAGAACATTTAGAGTCCTATAAAAGTCATGAATAGAAAGTAGACACTTATTATTTTATGTTCATCGTTAAGAGATTCAAACATTTTAAACAAATGGTATAGGCTCTTACTTTAGATTTAGCGCGTCAAGAAGGATTTCTGGTTCAAATCTATTATACTTCACACGCCATTGTAGAGTTTGCTTTGTTGCGATATATAATATTAAAATACTCGGTTTGAGAAACCTACTGTAGTTAAAATTGTCTACGTTCACCATTTGTAATCTTCTTCCTATCTAAACTAATCCAGGTACCCCAGTAGCGATTGCATTGTTGCCCGATCAAGAAAATATAATTTACGTTCGGTCATTTTAATTTACTTTTGGTCTAAGGTATGTCCTGTTACGTGATATTTATTATGTTCTTACCTCAACCAAGAAAATATATACATACAGGTCAGAAAGATCTTCTTCGGTAAAATATTGACTATTTCTTGCCATTGTAAACTATGTCTGCTATGAAGTATTTTTGGTGCAGTATTTGCGCTTGAATTGATGTAAAGATTAAGAAAATATATAATAAATTGGTCTGAAAAGTAAATTTGTTCAGTCACCTGTTCAAAAATCTTTCCATCGTTGAATAAAAAAATCTAATTATTGTAAAAATCCTGGTGGCCAGCTTAGATGGGTTCCTGTGTGCTCTCTGAGTTTCTTGCAACACTGTGATTTCTCAAACAGTTTTGATTTATACCCATTGTATTTAATATGTCGTCACACAAAGTTAATAGATCAGGTGACTTGCAGGCTATAAATAGCTACTATTCTACCTCTCTAGCCATTGAGAAAGTTGAGCGGACAACCCTACCGTACTGCGGCGGTGTTCCGTCTTGCTACAACTAGACTACAAGAAGTTAATAGATCAGGTGACTTGCAGGTTATAAATAGCTACTATTCTACCTCTCTAGCCATTGAGAAAGTTGAGCGGACAACCCTACCGTACTGCGGCGGTGTTCCGTCTTGCTACAACTAGACTACAAGAAGTTAATAGATCAGGTGACTTGCAGGTTATAAATAGCTACTATTCTACCTCTCTAGCCATTGAGAAAGTTGAGCGGACAACCCTACCGTACTGCGGCGGTGTTCCGTCTTGCTACAACTAGACTACAACGAAGTTAATAGATCAGGTGACTTGCAGGCTATAAATAGCTACTATTCTACCTCTCTAGCGATTGAGAAAGTTGAGCGGACATCCCTACCGTACTGCGGCGGTGTTCCGTCTTGCTACAACTAGACTACAAGAAGTTAATAGATCAGGTGACTTGCAGGTTATAAATAGCTACTATTCTACCTCTCTAGCGATTGAGAAAGTTGAGCGGACATCCCTACCGTACTGCGGCGGTGTTCCGTCTTGCTACAACTAGACTACAAGAAGTTAATAGATCAGGTGACTTGCAGGCTATAAATAGCTACTATTCTACCTCTATAGCGATTGAGAAAGTTGAGCGGACAACCCTACCGTACTGCGGCGGTGTTCCGTCTTGCTACAACTAGACTACAACGAAGTTAATAGATCAGGTGACTTGCAGGCTATAAATAGCTACTATTCTACCTCTCTAGCGATTGAGAAAGTTGAGCGGACATCCCTACCGTACTGCGGCGGTGTTCCGTCTTGCTACAACTAGACTACAAGAAGTTAATAGATCAGGTGACTTGCAGGCTATAAATAGCTACTATTCTACCTCTCTAGCGATTGAGAAAGTTGAGCGGACATCCCTACCGTACTGCGGCGGTGTTCCGTCTTGCTACAACTAGACTACAACGAAGTTAATAGATCAGGTGACTTGCAGGCTATAAATAGCTACTATTCTACCTCTCTAGCGATTGAGAAAGTTGAGCGGACATCCCTCCCGTACTGCGGCGGTGTTCCGTCTTGCTACAACTAGACTGCAACGAAGTTAATAGATCAGGTGACTTGCAGGTTATAAATAGCTACTATTCTACCTCTCTAGCCATTGAGAACGTTGAGCGGACAACCCTACCGTACTGCGGCGGTGTTCCGTCTTGCTACAACTAGACTACAAGAAGTTAATAGATCAGGTGACTTGCAGGCTATAAATAGCTACTATTCTACCTCTCTAGCGATTGAGAAAGTTGAGCGGACATCCCTACCGTACTGCGGCGGTGTTCCGTCTTGCTACAACTAGACTACAACGAAGTTAATAGATCAGGTGACTTGCAGGCTATAAATAGCTACTATTCTACCTCTCTAGCGATTGAGAAAGTTGAGCGGACATCCCTACCGTACTGCGGCGGTGTTCCGTCTTGCTACAACTAGACTACAACGAAGTTAATAGATCAGGTGACTTGCAGGCTATAAATAGCTACTATTCTACCTCTCTAGCGATTGAGAAAGTTGAGCGGACATCCCTACCGTACTGCGGCGGTGTTCCGTCTTGCTACAACTAGACTACAACGAAGTTAATAGATCAGGTGACTTGCAGGCTATAAATAGCTACTATTCTACCTCTCTAGCGATTGAGAAAGTTGAGCGGACATCCCTACCGTACTGCGGCGGTGTTCCGTCTTGCTACAACTAGACTACAACGAAGTTAATAGATCAGGTGACTTGCAGGCTATAAATAGCTACTATTCTACCTCTCTAGCGATTGAGAAAGTTGAGCGGACATCCCTACCGTACTGCGGCGGTGTTCGTCTTGCTATAACTAGACTATAACGAAGTTATTGTTTGCTAATAGAACAGCTGAAGTAATCTGCTATTGCATTGCCAGGTACATTGTGGAAGTAAGCTTTACTTAAAAAAAGAGTATTACGACAAATTTAAATCCAACAAAACCCGGTGAAACGTTTAATTTTTTTTAATACTGCACATATTGATCTCTCATCCAGTGAAGGTTAACGTCAGACCAATAGTGACGGTTGTGCCGGTTGACTTTGGCATTTAGCATAAATGCCGCTTCGTCTGTGAAAACAATGATATTTAATGTTTTGTCATCAATATTCCTCACCATCAACTCTACAAAATGGCCTCGGCGATCACAACCGTTTGCAGAAAGCTCATGAACTAGGTGGATTTTATAAGTTTGAAATTTGTTATTGTGAAAAAATTTACATATTAAAATGTTGGAAGGTTTCCGAAACAGAACGAGTTGAGATATTGGGATTCCCACTCATTGCAAAAAATCTATTGACATTTCATCGCTACTTAACTTTGATTTTCCATTTATGGGAAGATATTTAACTCTGCCGGTCTCTTTTACGGTTTTACGTGTTTTAAATTTTTACGGTTTTTATGCACTCCTGATATTGAAATAGGTTTGTGATTTGGAAGTGGTAAATAAGTTTCTCAATTCATCATAAGAAACAATCTGATCTCCATAACCACGCACCATGTGTGAGAAGAGGATCATACTCAGAATTGCAGGTGCTGCGTATTGGTAGGGAGTCAGTTGGTTTATCGGATTAGAGTCAACATATCGGACAAGGTCATGTTGTGGGTGCTAGATCCCTCTTCTATCTCTACTTACACACTTTGTTGTTAGCTGACAACTTGCAAATAAACGAAAATAATTACTTAGAAAATTAGCGTAATTAAGGTATCATTACCTACCAACTAATGACAAACGAAATGAACGGAGACATTTCACAGCACAATAAGACTGACTTGTGGATGACGTCACTGCATTGAGAGGAGTGACGCCTCGGTGTCTACATTCTCGGAGAGTTTGAGTATGTTGGAACATGTCTGAGCCACCTGCGCTCCGATATCACAAATATTGATTCATTCTTTATATTCTGCTGCTGCTAACGTTGTGTTTCAATATCTCCAGCACGTGTCAATGACGAAATCAGCTTTATACATTGTTGTATTTTATGAAGTCATGATAGACATTGTTACCCGTTTAAAGGTAATATTGAAGTTAGCTATGTACTTCAATAAGATTAAATACGAAAAAATGAGATAACACATTTATTTTATTGTAAAATAAATTAATAAAAATGATAATGTGTTTCATGGTGTTAAACGCTAGTAATAGTTCAAGTAATAAGCGCACAAAAAATAAATTTAATACTTGGTGTATTTTTTTCTACATGTACTCCATTTAGGGGGTTATTTAAAATTATACAATATTTGTCTATAATCACTCCTTGAGAATGACATTGAAAAAGGAGAAATCGACTAATAAATGCGGTACACAAATGTTGTATTGATTACAGTATTAAATATAAGCCTGAATATTATCCACTTGAGTTCTCAGCTATTATGTCAGGAGTCGGAACTAAGGGCAGTAACCTTTGCGAATGTCAGGTTCTCCCCACTGTGCGTATGACACGGACGATATAACCTATCAGATCGCTTGTAACTCAGTTCATCCTTTGTTTCAAAACCTGTGTTTTAAACTATGGTTCACAGAACAGCTATCTTCTTTGGTTTCAAAATCGAGTTTTCATGAATTTCTTTAAAGAAAAACCTGATACTCATTGTATATAATTTTAAACTTATAATTTAATTTCAAACTGAGCCTAGGATATTAAACAATTCCCCACATTTCTATTTACAACTTAATCGTTTTATATAATTATGTTTTGCCATACTCAATTCCAATTCTAAAAAAACATATATTGTAAGAAAAAATTCACTTATATTTTTGGGATACAAATTTAGAACAAAATATTGAATAAGCTGACGTCATTTAGCTATGTGTAATTTTTTGCTTAGAAAATCAGTTTTTTGTGTTTGTAGTTTTGTTCCACTAACGTAAAACATCTGAAATGATGAAGAAAAAGGCCAACAATAGTGTAGAAGTATACGTTATCGCCTATAGTAAAACTTGGATTTACTTGTGGAAGATTAAAACGGTATTTATTTTAAAATCCACACTTGAAGGTTACTGTGAAAATTTATCTTATCGTGAGACCATTGCGTATTGACAAAAACGGGTATCACGATTACAGGAAGGTGTTCCAAAAATAGTTTCTCCAGTGAGTAGTGAACGAGCATTTATTTAGCTTTAAAAGGATGTGGACGTAGGAAGAGTGTTTGACGTAGGATATTCTACGTCTTTTTGTATACCTTATTGTATTCTAACCTTTAGCTGTTTTTCGATCTTTTGATATAACGCGTGTTTGAATGATATATTTGAAATTGATCATAAAAAACAAATCAAAATTAAAAATAAAAATAATTAGAAATAAATGTTCCTAATTTTACCCATCAAAAAGAAAAAAAATAACAGAAAACATATTTTTTAAACCATTACATTTTAGAGGTCCATAATGTTTGTTATTAATTAAGACGACAAAATTAAGAAACCAGCTTTATTGATTACTTTATACGATATTTTGAAGTCACAGATAATATTTTTTATCCACTTAGTTTTCTTAGTTGCTTAATTTTAATATTTTGGCATGTCGTATTGTATTTTTGATCCCCTATTTAGTAAATGTCAAAAACGATTCTTCCTAGGATAGTCAACTGGGAAATCGAATTCTCATTGTTTTATAGATTTAAATTAACTGCCCATTTGTGTACTCTCGATTAAAAAACAATTTTTTATTGTTATTGATTGTTTAATTTTCTTATTGCCCATAATTTCACAGCATATTTCGTCCTAGTTACTAACAGTTCATTTGCTTGTTTTTCTGCGCACCATTATTTTTGAACCTATTTCAAAACATGTAACATTGATGAACGATATATAAGGCTATGTTAATCATGATAATTATGTGATTCGTACTCTGTTCGTAAAATTTTCATTGAAATATGTATTTTTTCAAAAATTCCTCAACCTTCTTTCCCTTGCTCCCCCTGCCACTTATAGATTACAGATGTGAATAAAGGAATTTATAACGTGTATATTCCTATTTACACGTTATTAATTTATTTTTAGTATAATACTACTGGATTTTTATTAAATTATTAGGTACATATTTGTTAATAACGTATAAAGGAATTTATAACGTGTATATTCCTATTTAAACGTTATGAATGAATAAAAACAAACGTTTTACGGTAACAACTGGTTATGTTTGTTTATTGCATGAGGTGATGAGACTTGTCAGTAATTTTTTCACGGGTGTAAAACTGTTACAGGGCTGTTTCATGAAGCGATGTGCAGAGGTAGATACAGGCTATTAGCCACCGTCGGATTACTTTTGTGCGGGCTACTGTAGTGGTAACGATCGCTCAACACCTCAAGCTGAAATGATAGTACAAACATATGGATGACGTGTAATACAAACTAGGCAAGCTAAGTAGTACTGCGCACCGTTATACATTCTTAGATTTGTTAGTGTTCGTTAGTTCGGTTTTTTTAACTTATAAAAATTATTTTAGTTATTTCACCATACTGAATTCTCTAAGTAAAACAATTTCACGTCATCATTTCGTCAAGAAAGTAATCAAGGAGAGGCGTGGAGATCCGTTGTCTCAAGCGTGTAATTGAGGGGTTCAGCGGCAGCCATTTTACTGACGGCTTCTTAAGGTTAGGAATCCTCTGCCAAGGCTCAGCCGGAGATAAAACTCGCTGACTTACACTTTTACTACAGGTTTTAAATTCTTAATGAAAAAAGTAATGTTGGTTATTGCATTTATAAAGCCATTATAAGGCAGTGATACTTTTTAACGATCCATTTAAAGTTTAGAAAAAACTATTAAATGGACTGGTAACAATATTAAATTAATATAATACAAGTTAGGAATATGCAGACCACGTGATAGTAGCAAGCTTCGCTGAAGCTGCAAGCAAATTTTCAAGTATAAAACTCAGTTGAATCTTGAGATTCAATCGTATCTTTTCTGTGGACATACAGTAAAGACGTTGTTACATCCCCAGCCAGGTAGATGGGAAGTTTTGCTAGTATACTGCTATATACTTGCTAGCATACTGCTATATACTCGCTAGTATACAGCTATATACTCGCTAGCATACCACTATATACTCGCTAGTATACTGCTATATACTCGCTAGTATACTGCTATATACTCGCTAGTATACTGCTATATACTCGCTAGTATACTGCTATATACTTGCTAGTATACTGCTATATACTCGCTAGTATACTGCTATATACTCGCTAGTATACTGCTATATACTCGCTAGTATACTGCTATATACTCGCTAGTATACTGCTATATACTTGCTAGTATACTGCTATATACTCGCTAGTATACTGCTATATACTCGCTAGTATACTGCTATATACTCGCTAGAATACTGCTATATACTCGCTAGTATACAGTTATATACTTGCAAGCATACTACTATATACTCGCTAGTATACTGCTATATACTCGCTAGTATACTGCTATATACTCGCTAGTATACTGCTATATACTCGCTAGTATACTGCTATATACTCGCTAGTATACAGCTATATACTCGCTAGTATACTGCTATATACTTGCTAGTATACTGCTATATACCCGCTAGCATACTACTATATACCCGCTAGCGTACTACTATATACTTGCTAGTATACTGCTATATACTCGCTAGTATTCTGCTATATACTCGCTAGTATACAGCTATATACTCGCTAGCATACTACTATATATTCGCTAGTATACTGCTATATACTCGCTAGATACAGCTATATACTCGCTAGCATATTACTATATACTCGTTAGTATACTGCTATATACTTGCTAGTATACTGCTATATACTTGTTAGTATACTGCTACATACTCGCTAGTATACAGCTATATACTCGCTAGTATACTGCTATATACTTGCTAGTATACATCAATAATGCTAAAAAAATCCTATGAGTAGACATGCATCGAATTCATTCTTGGCTATTTAAAAATAAGTTTAATGTAAAAGAAAATGTGTACAAAAGAAATTGATATCTACAGTTAAACGATACCCTGTGTCATCAACATTTTTAGAAGGCAAACATGCAGTTGCGTTTGCCAACTTTAAATTTAATAACTCAATTTGTTCTTTCATGTCCAATAAACAGACACCCAGATAGACGGACAAACAGAATGGAGATTTTCTAGAATTAATTTCGTAGATGGCGCTGTGAGTTACAGATTTTCAGAATTACTCCCAGTCAAATTCTATGGATAAATATTTCTAACCATAGAGTTTACCTTAACTATATACAGATAAACCGATGCAAAGGAGTATAGAAAAACCTGACACATGGTACAGAGACCAGACATGATAAAATGGACTCATGCGTTGTAACTGCACAGCATCTAAGTCACGAGCACAAGAAGTAGCTCAGACACTCAGATCACACCAGCACAATAAAAAATGGGAAACTACAACAAATCAATATTAGCATTTCCTGTGGCATCGCGGCGTGCTTCTAAAACGATGATACGTGTAAGCGACGGTTGAGAGGGGGTAAAGGCAGCCACACATAAGGAATTGACATGTGATTCAAGGTTTTGACTATTGTTTCGTTTGGATTTATTTATGGCAAACATAAATACATTTATACTTTTTATACATTTTGTAACATATAACAATGTCAAACGTCCAAAATCTATTATCCTTTTAAGGAAACTCTCGTTGTCAATAACAAACTTTAAAGATAAGGAATGCATATATCGTTACATTTGTCTACGTAATTTTGATAAGTTGCGTTTAAATTATTGATAAGTAAATATTGATTACGGAGTATAACAACTATTTTTATATTTTCAGTGTTTAAGTAAGAGCAAAAATAATATTTAAAACGAATAAAAAGTGAAAATTGTAGTGCCTTATGCCTACTTTGTATTGGAATATACAGTCCACTACAAAACAATATAATAAGTAGTTATATAACTGTCAGACAAAAAGGCTAAAGGTCACAACCTTAAGGGTCTAATTAGCTGACGCTAATATAACATTATTTATTTTTTTTTATTTTATTTTTATTTATTTATTACATGAACATTAAGAACAGTAATTTGTCAAGTTACAATAAGTAGAATTAAGGAGATGTGTTCATTAATTCCAGGAACTCTTCTATCTTGTACACAGGATTCTCTAACAGGAATTCTTTAAGCAAGCTCTTCAGTCTGTTGCCAGTCAGGGTCCGGAGGTGGTCTGGAAGGAGGTTTTTCAGTTTTTGGCCTACGTATGACGGTTTTTTCTCGAAGAGGGCTGTTCTATGTTGGGGTAGGACGAATCTAGAGGCATGGCGTGTGGGGTAGCTGTGAAGGTCCATGTGAGTCTGCAGGTTTAGTGTGTCTGCATATAAAATGGCTTCATAAATGTAGAGAGCAGGTACTGTTAGTATGCCTAGGGTCTGATAGGCTTGACGACAGCTTTGCTGGGACTCCAGGTTTGCAATTGTCCTAATTGCCTTCTTTTGTAGTACAAGTACTCTCTTCAGATTTCCCGAGGAGCTTCCCCAGATTGTAAGACCATATCTAATATGAGATTCTACTAGAGCGTAGTATGCCATTTTTGCCGCTTCCTGAGTGCCAACCCATTTAATGCGTTTAACAACATAGACACCAGTGCTGATCTTATTGCAGATGTGCTTTACATGGTTTGCCCATGTGAGTCCATTATCTAGAGTTATTCCTAGAAACTTAATCTGATCAGCCACTGCTACATTGGGGATACTAGTGGGTAGAATTTTTTTTTCTGCTAAAATGTACTTGTGTTGTCTTGTCAGGGTTTATTGCTAAATCATTTTGTTTACTGTAGGCTATGGCTTTTTGAAGAGATGCAACAGAGTTGTCGTACAATTCTTGAGCTGTGTCATTTTTTAAAAGGAGGGTTGTATCGTCTGCATACATTATGCAGCTGGTACTGTAGTTGTGAATTAGAGCTGGGAAGTCATTAGTCAACAAAATGAATAGAACAGGTCCCTCGTTTTTTTACACGTCTCTCGGCTATAATGTTTCTCAGTTAATCGTCGAATCGGCCAACTAATTTATTAAGGGTTAGTAACTAGCTTACATTGTAATAGTTAGTATTAATAATCATTATTAGTTTACATTTATGAGTATTTAGTGTTGTTGATGATGCATGAAATTTCTATTCATACAGAACAATGTTACATATATTATTACTTTGTACACGGAAATCTTTTGAGTAGACAGAAAGCATCCTTAAACTTATGACGTATGAATAGGGAAGTAGTTTAGCTCTATAGGAACGAATTATCCTTATACAACACATTTGTTTTTCTATACGACGATAACTTTATTCATAAACCAAGAATGATTGATATTTTTATATGCATTAATGTATTATTTTATCAAATTCATATAATAATAATGTATTGACTTTCGAATTTTAACAAATGTGTTATCTAGCTGTTTTAGCTTCACCTAAAATTGCGTTATTCGTATGCAGAATCTGCTTATTTGAATGCCAACGCAAAGGAAAGAGTGTGACATTTGTCAGAGAGATAGCGCTGGCGCTGTCACAGGACAGGGTTACTGACAAATATTCCACGCGCTCACCTTATCTTTGACCTCTCGGCCACATGCAGACCGGATTTGCTCAAGTTGTTTATTATATTCACTGTGTATTCAGTGGGTAATATAAAGTATTATTTTGTCAGGCGAAGTTAGGGCTAAGAAGCCCTCTTTACACTTAACCTGTGGAATAACGGCTTAAAAAGGTGACTTCAGAACCACCAACAATGACCGGGAAGGCGGACTACTTGCAAGGACAGCGGTCACCCATCCAAGCAGCAGCTACGCTCGACGTTGCTTGATCCGGTTATTATACCCACTACACTGAGCCATTGGAAAGTAAAACTATAGGCAATCTTTATTGAGTTTTGTTCTCGCCATATGTTTACATGATCGACTCAATAGAAGAGGTTCTCATATTATACAATATTTTCTAAAATCATGTTTAATATAATTTATGAATTTAAAATTTTTATACGTAAGGTAGGACGTTAACATTGAAATTTGTTTATTATATTAAAATTAGTATAAAAACTAAAAAAAAACCAAAAACAAAAATAGAACTAAATTTTAGTTACTGAAAACGTTTTAATGTTGTCTTTAAACAGTAATAAAATGTCCTTTGTTACAATATGAAATGTATATGGTTAATCGTTATTAAAAATAACATTACAAATTATTTTTATTTACCAATATCGTTGTAAGGCTTATACGTTATGTATTTGTAATTGGCTAAGCGTTGGCGAAGAGGGACGCAAAAATATTTCTTTCTTTCTCGCACGATATCTTGAAAACTAAGTAACCTATAGACTTAAAAATTTGCACTAAGCTACATGTATATATTATAGCATAATGGAATTGGCTATAGACTTAAGGCTATTGATTTAATTTAAGCGAAGTCTCTTTATGTGATAATTTTACCTTTTTATTAGATATAACTGAAATATGGAATAACAGTTGGTTACTGTTATTAAGATTAATTATTTACAAAAGGTAACTATTTTAATGCTACGTTTAAACTTTTTAGACACCTGAACAAGAGGACAAATATTAGCTCTAAAAAATTAGAGTAGCCTAAGTTTTTGTTAAAAAACCCTATCGCCAGTAAAATGTCCTAAATTCAGTTAACCTTTCTAACACAAACTGTTCAAAAAGGTATACTTTTTCCTTATTTATATTTAAAACATGATATCTACAGAATAGCTAGGATCAGGGTGACCAGGCGCATATTTCTAAAAGGAGGTTGCTCCACAGTGCTAACACATCGTAGTGCACTCATTTGTGCAAACAATATTTTGCAGTGTAGGTGTATCTGATTACGAAACGATGTAAACAGTCCATTTTTAACTTCTTCGTCGCCGACTTATTTTGGATCTCTTTGGACGAACATGTCATGTTGTGGTTCGGAAGACGTGTTAGAGAGGGCTTCTTAGCCCTAAGTTCACTTTGTAAAATAAGAGATATTTACTTTACTGTTGTCCATATTTCAGGAGTCAAGTACTCGTATGTGACAGCATCAGATTCTACGCGCTGCACCGAGCGTAAGGTGAACTGGAACTAAACTCAACATTCTCCTTCACATTCCTTCCATCGTCAAAAACAAACTTCAAAAAAGAATTGTCCCTACGGTTCATGACAGGTTTTTCACATGTAGTCCAACTGAGTTTGTATTTATAATTATTACAAACATAAATTCTTACCTAGCACCACTCTATTCATTCGTAATCCATCAACTACATGCCTATTCATCATGATGATCTGTTCACAGCTGGGAAAAGAGGCTTTTCAAAGGAGGGTTAACGAAGAAACATCCCAGAACGACATTGAGACGTCAAATTTTCATCATCACTCAGATCGCTAACATAAAAAGAGAAATGTTTCTTGGCATCCCTTTTGGTAAATTTTGGTAATAGCTAAAACAATACACACCAGAATATTATTATATTTTGTTGTTCTATGTAATGTTTCAGAGAATTCCAGTAGGAGCGTCATTTTAAAGCCTAAGAAACTTCCGACAGCAAGTCCAAGGTAGAGACAGTAATTTGATACCAATGAAAAATTACAATACCAGCACTCAATCCCCTGTCACTGCGCTAAACGGACCATTACCATGACACATTATATGTTTCCCTTAATTTGTGAAGTAAGTTACGGTCATTTGGAAGAAGACTATATCTCGCCATTTCATTCCGTCTTATTCCACTATATCGTGTTCTAAGAATTCCTACAGGAGAGTTTTCTTCATCTCTGGTGTAGGCTAGGGTACTTTCTACAGCAACACTATGAGATGATATAATGTGCAGTTATTGCCTCCATAGAAACGTCATTCGGATAGTTGAATGACAATAAACAATGATGTGTTCCCTATCCTCTATGAAGTATTTTAGGGACATTCGTATAAAACTGCATCACGCCATCATATTTAATCTTGTTACTCTGTTTCATAATTTGGAGGACTCATACAGATAAGATTTTGGAATCATGATGTAGACTAGTACAATTATTATAGCAACTGGATAATTTGTAGTAATTTAGTACATTCCAATCTCCACACTAAATCCTCTTCTGTTACTCAATGCCGTATGTATGATGTTGCCTCGAATAGAGAGTGGTCTTTCAAATCAAAATTATATATTTCTTATCTTTTATAAAGTATGTTATGGCCACTCGAAGAAAACCACCATATTCCGTTCCTTTGCTCCATGTCACGTTTCAAAAGACTCCTACAAGAGTGTTTCTGGATCCCTGATTCATACTAGCTAACCTCTCATAACACATCTGATACAACTCAAAGTGGTTTAGAAAATTTAAACTTATGCAAACATTCCTATCCCATTGCTTCAGTACAGACTTCTTTAAATACTGCTCTGACTAAGTGCTTATGTACCAATTTAGAATAATGCTATTTGCATTTGTTAAAAACTGATTAGTACATGACTAATCTAGAAACTCAGTGAATATGTGTATTTACACTTCCACTTGCGTGTTGAGAGGAAAGCCGCTCGATGTGGATTAACATTTAATCCGAGTATCTGTGCCTGTCAAGTCCACCCTAAACTGCCGTCAACAAACCCTCTGAGTAAATCCCCAATTCCACGCTTAGGACTTCCTTCCGGTTGTCTTAACTTCGTAAAAGTTTCCAAAGTTATTACGAAGAAGTGTAGCTCCGATTTAGTTAGTCATGCTTAGATATTTAATCATCTAGAGTCTGTGTTGCTGTATTACGATCAAAGTAATTTTATCAGTTTACGAGTTAGCCTATATTTCTAAAAGTTTTATCAAATTACCGACTTTCTTTATGTAAATTGTTTGACTATACCAATAATCTGCGAATACATAAATGAATCGAGTTTTAATTCATATAAGTACTTTTTGTGATTCAATATTCATAACATAAATATTGAATCACAAAAAGTACTTGCTCCGCCGGGACTCGAACCCCGATCTCTCACAATAAATATTGTGATTTAATATTTATTGAAAAATCAAATAAGGCTGTTGCCATTTATACAAATTTGATTAATGTAAACAAAAGTCATTTGACAGGCATTTGGTCTTCCGATCATGTGTTAGTTGGGTTATTTAAACTCATATGTGACAGATACGGCCAAATACAAAATAATTGAATCGTAAAAGGTAAGGGCTCTGTGGTGCAATGATAAGCACATTCACCCGGCAAGTGAGAGATCCGGGTTCGAGTCGAAATTGTTGCATTTACTTAAAATTCAAGAGAAGTTTTAAGTTTTTCAAATTAAATATTTATTTTGAGTTGAGCTTTTATTCTATATGGTATAATTTAAGATTACATTAAAATATTTTAATCCAAAGCTTCATAATGTTTGAGCTAATTGAATAAATATTTTAAGAACAATCGGATCAAAATCATAAAGATATTGTATTAAGTGTTACTTGAAAAATTAATAAAAATAAATTTTTTATAACGCATCTTAGCATTTATTTTTGTTCAGTTGTGGCTTATTGATTAACTTTTGATTTAATTATGAAACGAGAATACACTGCTTTTATGTTTAATATTAAACTTTATTGGTACGCATTATGGGAATGTGAGTTTGAAAAGTACGTTCCAATGATTTTTTGGAACTTCTCTAATACCTCATATTTCCAATAAAGAAACCACATCAATACTTAAAAGTGTTTTACATTGAATCGCCTTAAATTGGAAATTCAACATATCATGACACAACATTGGTTGTTCAACATATCAACTGTGCAAAGAGGGATATCATAATATAAATAACAGTAAAATGTAGCATGAAAAAATATACCATTTTGGATATTGAAGACGTACTCAGCCACTAATGGCCCTACAGTGTGCAGGGAGACGTTACAACACTCGTATGTAAGGCGAGAGGCGGGGCGAGACGCTGTCGTGTGGCACGTGTCTGAGTTGGTAAGTGCTATAACTCGGGGTGGAATTTGTGAATTGAGAGGCAATAAGAAACATTTATCATGCTAATATTCAGCCAATAATGGCCCTACAGTGTGCAAAGAGACGTTACAACACTCGTATGTAAGGCGAGAGACGGGGCGAGACGCTGTCGTGTGGCACGTGTCTGAGTTGGTAAGTGCTATAACTCGGGGTGGAATTTGTGAATTGAGAGGCAATAAGAAACATTTATCATGCTGCTATTCAGCCACTAATGGCCCTACAGTGTGCAAAGAGACGTTACAACACTCGTATGTAAGGCGAGAGGGGGGCGAGACGCTGTCGTGTGGCACGTGTCTGAGTTGGTAAGTGCTATAACTCGGGGTGGAATTTGTGAATTGAGAGGCAATAAGAAACATTTATCATGCTGCTATTCAGCCACTAATGGCCCTACAGTGTGCAGGGAGACGTTACAACACTCGTATGTAAGGCGAGAGGCGGGGCGAGACGCTGTCGTGTGGCACGTGTCTGAGTTGGTAAGTGCTATAACTCGGGGTGGAATTTGCGAATTGAGAGGAAATAAGAAACATTTATCATGCTGCTATTCAGCCACTAATGGCCTTACAGTGTGCAGGGAGACGTTACAACACTCGTATGTAAGGCGAGAGGCGGGGCGAGACGCTGTCGTGTGGCACGTGTCTGAGTTGGTAAGTGCTATAACTCGGGGTGGAATTTGTGAATTGAGAGGAAATAAGACACTTTTATCATGCTACTATTCAGCCACTAATGGCCCTACAGTGTGCAAAGAGACGTTACAACACTCGTATGTAAGGCGAGAGGGGGGCGAGACGCTGTCGTGTGGCACGTGTCTGAGTTGGTAAGTGCTATAACTCGGGGTGGAATTTGTGAATTGAGAGGCAATAAGAAACATTTATCATGCTGCTATTCAGCCACTAATGGCCCTACAGTGTGCAGGGAGACGTTACAACACTCGTATGTAAGGCGAGAGGCGGGGCGAGACGCTGTCGTGTGGCACGTGTCTGAGTTGGTAAGTGCTATAACTCGGGGTGGAATTTGTGAATTGAGAGGAAATAAGACACTTTTATCATGCTACTATTCAGCCACTAATGGCCCTACAGTGTGCAAAGAGACGTTACAACACTCGTATGTAAGGCGAGAGACGGGGCGAGACGCTGTCGTGTGGCACGTGTCTGAGTTGGTAAGTGCTATAACTCGGGGTGGAATTTGTGAATTGAGAGGAAATAAGACACTTTTATCATGCTACTATTCAGCCACTAATGGCCCTACAGTGTGCAAAGAGACGTTACAACACTCGTATGTAAGGCGAGAGGGGGGCGAGACGCTGTCGTGTGGCACGTGTCTGAGTTGGTAAGTGCTATAACTCGGGGTGGAATTTGTGAATTGAGAGGCAATAAGAAACATTTATCATGCTGCTATTCAGCCACTAATGGCCCTACAGTGTGCAGGGAGACGTTACAACACTCGTATGTAAGGCGAGAGGCGGGGCGAGACGCTGTCGTGTGGCACGTGTCTGAGTTGGTAAGTGCTATAACTCGGGGTGGAATTTGTGAATTGAGAGGCAATAAGAAACATTTATCATGCTAATATTCAGCCAATAATGGCCCTACAGTGTGCAAAGAGACGTTACAACACTCGTATGTAAGGCGAGAGACGGGGCGAGACGCTGTCGTGTGGCACGTGTCTGAGTTGGTAAGTGCTATAACTCGGGGTGGAATTTGTGAATTGAGAGGCAATAAGAAACATTTATCATGCTGCTATTCAGCCACTAATGGCCCTACAGTGTGCAAAGAGACGTTACAACACTCGTATGTAAGGCGAGAGGGGGGCGAGACGCTGTCGTGTGGCACGTGTCTGAGTTGGTAAGTGCTATAACTCGGGGTGGAATTTGTGAATTGAGAGGCAATAAGAAACATTTATCATGCTGCTATTCAGCCACTAATGGCCCTACAGTGTGCAGGGAGACGTTACAACACTCGTATGTAAGGCGAGAGGCGGGGCGAGACGCTGTCGTGTGGCACGTGTCTGAGTTGGTAAGTGCTATAACTCGGGGTGGAATTTGCGAATTGAGAGGAAATAAGAAACATTTATCATGCTGCTATTCAGCCACTAATGGCCTTACAGTGTGCAGGGAGACGTTACAACACTCGTATGTAAGGCGAGAGGCGGGGCGAGACGCTGTCGTGTGGCACGTGTCTGAGTTGGTAAGTGCTATAACTCGGGGTGGAATTTGTGAATTGAGAGGAAATAAGACACTTTTATCATGCTACTATTCAGCCACTAATGGCCCTACAGTGTGCAAAGAGACGTTACAACACTCGTATGTAAGGCGAGAGGGGGGCGAGACGCTGTCGTGTGGCACGTGTCTGAGTTGGTAAGTGCTATAACTCGGGGTGGAATTTGTGAATTGAGAGGCAATAAGAAACATTTATCATGCTGCTATTCAGCCACTAATGGCCCTACAGTGTGCAGGGAGACGTTACAACACTCGTATGTAAGGCGAGAGGCGGGGCGAGACGCTGTCGTGTGGCACGTGTCTGAGTTGGTAAGTGCTATAACTCGGGGTGGAATTTGTGAATTGAGAGGAAATAAGACACTTTTATCATGCTACTATTCAGCCACTAATGGCCCTACAGTGTGCAAAGAGACGTTACAACACTCGTATGTAAGGCGAGAGACGGGGCGAGACGCTGTCGTGTGGCACGTGTCTGAGTTGGTAAGTGCTATAACTCGGGGTGGAATTTGTGAATTGAGAGGAAATAAGACACTTTTATCATGCTACTATTCAGCCACTAATGGCCCTACAGTGTGCAAAGAGACGTTACAACACTCGTATGTAAGGCGAGAGGGGGGCGAGACGCTGTCGTGTGGCACGTGTCTGAGTTGGTAAGTGCTATAACTCGGGGTGGAATTTGTGAATTGAGAGGCAATAAGAAACATTTATCATGCTGCTATTCAGCCACTAATGGCCCTACAGTGTGCAGGGAGACGTTACAACACTCGTATGTAAGGCGAGAGGCGGGGCGAGACGCTGTCGTGTGGCACGTGTCTGAGTTGGTAAGTGCTATAACTCGGGGTGGAATTTGCGAATTGAGAGGAAATAAGAAACATTTATCATGCTGCTATTCAGCCACTAATGGCCTTACAGTGTGCAGGGAGACGTTACAACACTCGTATGTAAGGCGAGAGGCGGGGCGAGACGCTGTCGTGTGGCACGTGTCTGAGTTGGTAAGTGCTATAACTCGGGGTGGAATTTGTGAATTGAGAGGAAATAAGACACTTTTATCATGCTACTATTCAGCCACTAATGGCCCTACAGTGTGCAAAGAGACGTTACAACACTCGTATGTAAGGCGAGAGGGGGGCGAGACGCTGTCGTGTGGCACGTGTCTGAGTTGGTAAGTGCTATAACTCGGGGTGGAATTTGTGAATTGAGAGGCAATAAGAAACATTTATCATGCTGCTATTCAGCCACTAATGGCCCTACAGTGTGCAGGGAGACGTTACAACACTCGTATGTAAGGCGAGAGGCGGGGCGAGACGCTGTCGTGTGGCACGTGTCTGAGTTGGTAAGTGCTATAACTCGGGGTGGAATTTGTGAATTGAGAGGAAATAAGACACTTTTATCATGCTACTATTCAGCCACTAATGGCCCTACAGTGTGCAAAGAGACGTTACAACACTCGTATGTAAGGCGAGAGACGGGGCGAGACGCTGTCGTGTGGCACGTGTCTGAGTTGGTAAGTGCTATAACTCGGGGTGGAATTTGTGAATTGAGAGGAAATAAGACACTTTTATCATGCTACTATTCAGCCACTAATGGCCCTACAGTGTGCAAAGAGACGTTACAACACTCGTATGTAAGGCGAGAGGGGGCGAGACGCTGTCGTGTGGCACGTGTCTGAGTTGGTAAGTGCTATAACTCGGGGTGGAATTTGTGAATTGAGAGGCAATAAGAAACATTTATCATGCTGCTATTCAGCCACTAATGGCCCTACAGTGTGCAGGGAGACGTTACAACACTCGTATGTAAGGCGAGAGGCGGGGCGAGACGCTGTCGTGTGGCACGTGTCTGAGTTGGTAAGTGCTATAACTCGGGGTGGAATTTGTGAATTGAGAGGAAATAAGACACTTTTATCATGCTACTATTCAGCCACTAATGGCCCTACAGTGTGCAGGGAGACGTTACAACACTCGTATGTAAGGCGAGAGGCGGGGCGAGACGCTGTCGTGTGGCACGTGTCTGAGTTGGTAAGTGCTATAACTCGGGGTGGAATTTGTGAATTGAGAGGAAATAAGACACTTTTATCATGCTACTATTCAGCCACTAATGGCCCTACAGTGTGCAGGGAGACGTTACAACACTCGTATGTAAGGCGAGAGGCGGGGCGAGACGCTGTCGTGTGGCACGTGTCTGAGTTGGTAAGTGCTATAACTCGGGGTGGAATTTGTGAATTGAGAGGAAATAAGACACTTTTATCATGCTACTATTCAGCCACTAATGGCCCTACAGTGTGCAGGGAGACGTTACAACACTCGTATGTAAGGCGAGAGACGGGGCGAGACGCTGTCGTGTGGCACGTGTCTGAGTTGGTAAGTGCTATAACTCGGGGTGGAATTTGTGAATTGAGAGGAAATAAGACACATTTATCATACATCCATGCAAATAAGGTTGAGTTCCACTCGACGTTAAAGAACGTACGTAGTATAGAGTTATCGAGTGGATTATAGATTTCAAAATACGTAGATAAATACGTAGATTAGTAGATAAATGACTGTATACTTTAAAAGTAAGATATTTTCCCAACAAAACATCTTAAGTTCGTATCTCAAAGTTTTCATAAATTTGAGTGCACGATAGATTTTGTTCTCACAGCTTCTGTCCTGAAAGGTTTTGTTTGAGGGCGTTCCTACTTTTAAGCGATTAGGATACATCTTTAGCAGTAAATACAATTTTCGCAAAATCATGTATGCTTCCAATACAATCGGAGCATGGACTCTGATAAACCTTTATTAGATAGCGTGGCTGTGAATCCAAGAGCCCACTCCATTTACTTTTCTCAGTCTCAAAAACTTGGCAAAAACTCTAACGAATTCCACTTCCGAAGTGGAAGCTGCTCTGGGAACAAAGAGAGTAAAGTTCTATTTGGGCTGAGTTGGTTAAGAGCTAGGACTTTGTCCCTCAAAGTTTTTGAGAACTGAGCGCGAACAGTTTGTGGGCCCTCGGCACGGATACGGGCCAATATTACATCAATAAATGTCTACTTATCAAGTAAAGATAGGGGTTAAAATATTTATGAATATAATATTGAGTTTTATCTTCATGATTGGAGGAAATCTAGGCTAACGCAGAAATCTTATCAGGGTGGTGATCTTCCGGGTTCAGTGTTACCTATCTACACTGGTTTAAAGAACAAAAATAACAATCCGGTATACCATCTGCACCATATAAGTACTATAGTTGTACCAACACGGTAATCCTTTCATTCCTTTCCTGTTTATGTCCTTATTCGTCTCAGTTTCTCTTATGATTTTGGCAATAAAAAAACAAAATCATAAATTGATATTATGGGATATTATACTGATAATGTATCATTTTTCATTGCGTCTACTAAAATCCAAGTATAAAATGTTGAATATTATAGACTCTATAAGTCATCTGGAGTGATTCTTTAGATGATATGCATGCGCTTTTGGATTTGCGCTTATTTGCATTTGGTTACTGTATTGTTTTATTTTACACCAAATGTTTACATTGCATAAGTGCCGTACTATCTTAAATAATCCTTAAAAAGTATTTTTGCTTCCTATATTTTGTAGGATTACCGGGCATCTGTTTCTGAACTTATTGAATTTCAAAAGGTGTTTCAGGTAGAAAAAAAATAGGTACCAGAAGTTTGGGGACTATTAATCAACAGCAGGAAAATAAATACAAACGAATACTGATGACAATGGCCCAGAGTGTGCAATACCAACACCATAATCAGTGAAATGAAATATCTCGATATTTGGCCAGTGGAAGAGTTTACTTAGAAACGTTAACCAAGATTTCCCTCACTTAGAGTAGTCAAGATATTGTAAAACTTGGCTTATAAGATAAATAAAATAAAGTGATTCTGCAAATTAAATTTAACTGAGTTGAATGTAAATGTAAATTTGGCGTGCGTGATTGACTGTTTACTTCAACATTGCGTCGATGAAAATTTGTTTTTCTTCTTATTTAGACGATGCTTGATGTTTTACAATCAATCAATAACGATGTTTAATGTTTTAAGAGTGTAAATGAAATATACTTTCTTAAGTACAAAGTACTATCATGGTAAGTGGCACTATTTTGATGAAAAATAAAACTATTTTTGGACTTGCGCTCTACAGTAATCCGTGGTATTTCGTACGCAATATTCATGTAAAGTAAAACGATTGATAAGCGGATTTCGGAAGGGTTTTATGAACACTTGGCTGGGCCTGTCACTGCACGAGACTTTTTGGATGAGATGTTCAAAGCTGTTTTGTTCAGAATAGGTTTCTTAGCTTGTTTGTATTCTGAAAGTTCCGATGAGGTGGTGAGGTTACTACAACGTAAGAGAGCGCTGTGGTCATGATGTTGTCATCAACATTTAAAAATTGCTTTTACTACAGTAATATTTCTTTTTTCTGTATGGATTGTCTACATGTGTTCATATGTCAGTTTTTTAAATCTCTTATGATTTTACTCAGCTTGTTTACAGATTTATTTGTTCTGCAATTTTCTCGTTGCCGTTATGGTTACCCATTATACTAATGTAAAACTATTTGCTAATACTCGACTAACCAGATGGAGTTAACTTCAGTATCATTTTTGCTAATATATAAATGAAGCTTTATAAACAATCTCAAGTCTACAGGTCAGTTCAATTTCGAGATATCGTGCGGTCAGTGAGACACACATGCATAAATTGAATTTTTCCAGCTCTACCAGTGACAGTCTTCACTAAAGCTCAGCCAATGAGTAAAATATACTGTTTGTGATAGTTTAATCTGTCATAGTCAATGGAACTCTTTTATGGTGTATGATATCCTATACAATAAAATTGGTCAATAAACATTTTTTAAGAATATTTCTTGTGTGATTCGACTACAATATATACAATCTTGTAATACAATGTACGCAAGCAATATAATTTAAGTTATTATTTAGTTTAATCTGTCATAGTCAATGGCACTCTTTTATGGTGTATGATATCCTATACAATAAAATTGGTCAATAAACATTTTTGAAGAATATTTCTTGTGTGATTCGACTACAATATATACAATCTTCTAATACAATGTACGCAAGCAATATAATTTAAGTTATTATTTAGTTTAAGTTGTAAAAAAATCATTGCTTATAAATGAAATATTTACTATAGCATTAGTACTCCTTAACATAGTTTAGCAAAATATAGCAAAGCTAATTTAAATACTTTTGAGTATCTAGGGATACTCAATACTTTTAAATGTATAAATTAGGTTTTTATTGTTATTTAAAATAGAAAAATAACAAAGAAATGTATTATGTTTTTTTTAACCTTTGTATCATGAAGAATTGCTTGGATTATTAAATTTTCAGCATGATAGAATTATCACAGTTATGCACATGACTGTAGTTATGATAGTAAACATGTCCACAAATTGATGCTATACCCAGTAACAGATAATGCCTTAGATATCGTTTTAATATTCACCTCAATATTTGCATACCAGCAAACCGCGAGCTGCCGTAATGAGGGTCTTATCACAAGAACACACAACTATTTACTTGTGTTTGTCTTGCCTTAATTGAGCTCTGCAATTGTGCACAGTTAGATGTTAAATGGTGTTATGTATAGAGCTACTATTTACTTTCCAATTTGCCACTATTTCTTATCTAACATATTCATACGTATTGCTTTATTTAAAATTTACATTATTAAATTAAGGTAAAATCAAATAATACACAAATTATATGTTCCATCTATCTAGGTCTTTAAAAGATGTTGAACCTTGCGCCAGAGCTTACAATTATTCATTACTACTCTTGTAGACATCTTGTACTTGGATACGATTGAACCAAAATTGTACAATTGTGGATGTTAAAACTGTAAATATTCTAAATTTTAAAAATGAGTAATTTACATACAAATTTCACATAGCAGTACGCTGGAAGTCTAGAAGGTTATATAGGCTGTAATCTCCCGGGTGACAAGAAATTCGAAGGAAGGAAAGCTTCCATAGCAGATAAATCTTATTGACTGTAACTTCTCAGAGGAGGGGTTAGCACTTGTTATAATCCGTGAACTTTATGACGTATAAATTTACACAGAGGTCAAAGATCCTAGACGGTGAGAGTACCAGTGACTGAAAACATCTCTCAGGACACGAAACTGTCTGAAACTTGGAATTTAAAAATTATGAAGAGTCCGATAGACAGCATAGCTTAAAATCTCAATTGATCTATAACTTTCCATATTCCAGACCCATTAAAACTAGAAAGGTTAGCTTGAGCAGGCAAGATTCCAAACGTCAAGATCTGTTAGTCTGACCAGGTCAGGATTTTCCAGAGAACAATAGGGTCTAGAGGCAGGAAATTTTAATAGTTGAGAGCTGCTATCAACAACAGAGAACTTACTAGTTCTAGGAGCAAGCTCAAAGAGGCCTAGATCTCGGATAGTTAAGAGATGCAGATATTACAATATTGGAGCTTCAAGAGGCCGAGGACTGAAAAAGACTGAGGCTAATAGTGTCTACAAACTTATAAATTGGGGTAGTTCTAGAGACAAAGAATCTTCCAGAGAATTATCTAAAAGCGTGAAACTTACATTGGGTAGGAATTTCTAGAGGCTAGGAAACTCTCAGTCCTTACAAAAAGAGTTGAAGCTGAGAGAGGCCCAAACCTATTAAACAACATTTCATAAACTAACTACTTTACAATGGAATACTGCCTATTACAACACCAAAAATGAAGGACCTCTTCATTTAAATAATTCCTTACACTGTCAAACTCTCAAGCATTTTATGACTCCCCGATTTCTGCCCTTGAAGTGGATGAAGGAGAAGAAGATGCCGTTAAGTACGCAGACAGCCCACCAGTTGATGAAGTCCAAATACCGGAAAAACGATCAAGGTCCTGACATTATTTTGTTTAGAAATTAATTTCTAAGGTTCGGTTATGTTAAGTGAATATTTTTATTTGGTTAAGTTACCTTGCACAGGTGATCTTACAGTCAGGGAGCTGCAAGGCTTATTGGATGAAATGGAATTGGGAAAAATATAAATACAAACCTATCTTTTGGATGACAACATAAAGGTATTTTTATGCTCCATTAACCACACAGTGTTGATGTTTTATGGTATAAAATGAACACAAACAAGTTTTAGCATACCTTTAAAACATTTTCGTTATATATTTACTTGCTGAAAAATTATTGTGGTGCTATTTTTACGTTGTTTTTCTAACAAATTAATTTTTCTATGAACCTTTTATAGGGAAGTATTACTTAAATAATGGTAAACAAAAATAACAATCATTATTTGTTATATTTTATATCTTTTTCAATTTCAAGATATTTACAATAAATCAAGAGGTATGAAAATACTTTTTATCTTCCGTATAAATATATAGTTCTCCTCTTATTCAAAAGTGTCCTCATCTTCTGTTATGTGCAAATTAAAAATGTTGCTGTGGAAGTTGAGTTTGCCTCGTGTAGGGAATTATTTTTCACATGTCGCTAATTTTGTATGATTAGAGATGTTTTTCTTTGTAGGCAACAAGAGTAGTTTAAGCAAGAACTTCCTCTTGGTTGATTTTATTTAGCGTACATTGATTATAAGAGTTTATGATTAATTAAATATATTGCAACATTTAAATCTAATATTTTTATGTAATCTTAATTAATATTTTGGATGCAAAGAGTTTGGGCAGCAGATTATCCAACTATTGAATCTGGTCGGATACAGGCCCAACTGAGCGCCCAAAACTGCGCCCAGGTTCGGCTCACGCCGGGTTGTGTCTCACGGTTTTCTCGTGTTTACAACTATGAGAGTACACTATGGGATTTATATGGGTGTATAAGGGATTTACCCGTTAACACACACTATCAAATCCAAACCCAACCCTGTTTGCCATCCGACTAAGTTTGGTTAAACGAGAAACCAAATTGGATAGTGTAGGGAGGGCTTTACTTTTCCGCGCAATGTGTGGCAGAGGCTCAGTAGTACGGTAGTAATAGACTGATAGTGTAATGGTGGATACTCATGCATATGCAGACCGAGATGCATATATTTACGCGTAGTTTAAACAGAAAACGTTTCCTACACATAATACACAAGGTTTAGGCACTCGGGCTTTTAGTTCCATTCAGTATGAGTAGTTTTCTTAGATCTAACACAATAAATATTCCATATCACTAACGTCTGATATTTTTTTATGGGAAAATCGATATCTTTCCTCTAGAATTATTTTAATATGAAAATACCCTAAGTGAAAAACACATGTTCAAGTTCTATTATATTAGATAGAAAGATTTATTTTCAATCACTGATATGTCGAAACTACAAATTCCCTAAAATTCCCATTGTAATTGTATTTTCCCTTTTATCCAAAATGAGAGAAAATAGGAAGTGTTTTGTCTAAATTTGAAACAAATTGGATGACGTATACATGCTAACGCGTAACCCCACACTAAATTAAAGCACGATCATTAGTGGTGTGAAAATTTGTTTACAATTCGAAAGTGTTATTTAGGCTAAGATCGGTTAGCATTTTACCTTGGTATGCTTGGTTTAAGACAGAACGTAAACATTTCATCTTAACTGTCCTTTAATAATTTCGCTAATAATCAGAACCATTGCAGTTAGAGTGATATGAGTTTTCCTGTAGTAAAAAATAAAATATTTTATGAGAGCGGGCTGTAAAAGAAAGGAAACTTCGGAAAAAAGCTATTAATCACAACTAAAACTTTTAAAGTCTCGTTTCTTAGAATCCAGCGACTAGTCCGTGACGTCACATGATGGATGGTCGCTAATTACGCCCTTAGTCAGACACATTGGCGGTAATGGCTTCTGGTTAATGGCTAGTTTGGATCTACGGTGAGTTAATACATTTTGAGCAAGAGAAAGTTTGAATCCATTTGGGGAAGTATCATTTCTTTGTCAAATATTATACTGAAATTAGATGAATTAAATACAAGGGTATGACGTTATCGGGCTCGCTCTCTCACTATCCCAGCGTGATAGTAGTGTAGGCCGCAGTAACTGTAAACTTGAACTTGAATCTGCTACTTGTAAGTACTGGTACACTTCTCGAAATCTTATATTAAAATTATCTGAAATTAATAAATGTTACTATCTCCTACTACGGAAAATCTCTATCCGCTATTGAATGACCGAATCCCTACATTGTGGGATAAGAAATTATAGCGAAATTCGTGAAACCAATATACCAGGAGACTTTGGAAACACCTGATTTGCATTTTTTTTTATTCGTAGTTAAAGCCTTTAATTATTTGAATTTTTGCTTGATTTATTTCACTTATTGAACTACTTTTGTAGGAAATATTAATCAAACTTTTTTAGTTTATGAGAAGATTCAGAGGCGTTTTGAAATTTTGTTAAATCATGCATCGTAAGCCTAAAGTTATATAAATATGTTTCTTACTGCATATTAATGAGTTGCGTAGTTCATATTAATAGCAAAAATGTTATTAGTTCGTTGATTTCGTCGTTTTTATGAACTGAAGATTAACAAAAATAATGGTTACTTTTCATACTTTATAAAATACAAAAACATAGTTATACCATTCTAAATAATATGAATCCATAATAATTATTTAAAACAAAAATATAGAATACTTTATTCCAACTATTAAAAGAAATACAACATCAAGTAATAAGACATCTAATATTTGTTCGAAGGATATCCATATGAAAAAGAAGATTGATTCCAATCGTCAAAATGTAGTACTTGTATTTGTAACATTATCGATGAAAAATATTCGAAAATCTGATATCTTTTTAGTAGCAACATTAAAATGAAAATATATAATATAAAACACAATAAGAATTACAATAAACTCATATGTCTTATACTTGAACCGAAGTAATCCGTGCGGTCACACAAGCGATTTGTCATGTTGTCATTGCCAGGGCAAAGGTTACGCTACAATCTGGTAGTATAAACAATATTATATTACGTTCAAGTAATGATGTACTGAATTCCTTAGGATTCTTTTATTGTTGTACCAAAGTAATCCGTGCGGTCTCACAAGCGATTTGTCATGTTGTCATTGTCAGGGCAAAGGTTACGCTACAATGTGGTAGTATAAACAATATTATATTACGTTCAAGTAATGATGTACTGAATTCCTTAGGATCCTTTGTATTGTTGTACCAAAGTAATCCGTGCGGTCACACAAGCGATTTGTCATGTTGTCATTGTCAGCGCAAAGGTTACGCTACAATGTGGTAGTATAAACAATATTATATTACGTTCAAGTAATAATGTACTGAATTCCTTGGGATCCTTTGTATTGTTGTACCAAAGTAATCCGTGCGGTCAACAAGCGATTTGTCATGTTGTCATTGTCGGGGAAAAGGTTACGCTACAATGTGGTACGCGTAGTATAAACAATATTATATACGTTCAAGTAATGATGTACTGAATTCCTTAGGATCCTTTGTATTGTTGTACCAAAGTAATCCGTGCGGTCACACAAGCGATTTGTCATGTTGTCATTGTCAGGGCAAAGGTTACGCTACAATGTGGTAGTATAACAATATTATATTACGTTAAAGTAATGATGTACTGAATTCCTTAGGATTCTTTTATTGTTGTACCAAAGTAATCCGTGCGGTCACACAAGCGATTTGTCATGTTGTCATTGTCAGGGCAAAGGTTACGCTATAATGTGGTAGTATAACAATATTATATTGCGTTCAAGTAATGATGTACTGAATTCCTTAGGATCCTTTGTATTGTTGTACCAAAGTAATCCGTGCGGTCAAACAAGCGATTTGTCATGTTGTCATTGTCAGGGTAAAGGTTACGCTACAATGTGGTAGTATAAACAATATTATATTACGTTCAAGTAATGATGTACTGAATTCCTTAGGATCCTTTGTATTGTTGTACCAAAGTAATCCGTGCGGTCACACAACCAATTTGTCATGTTGTCATTGTCAGGGCAAAGGTTACGCTACATCTGGTAGTATAAACAATATATTATATCAAGTAATGTCTGAATTAAGTTGTACAGTAAGATTTTGTAAGAAAAGGTTACGCTACAATGTGGTAGTATAAACAAAATTATAACGTTCAAGTATGTACTGAATTTCCTTGGGATCCTTTTGTATTGTTGTACCAAAAGTAATCCGTGCGGTCACACAACGATTTTGTTGTATGTTGTCATTGTCAGGGCAAAGGTTACGCTACAATGTGGTAGTAGTATAAACAATATTATATTACGTTCAAGTAATGATGTACTGAATTCCTTAGGATCCTTTGTATTGTTGTACCAAAGTAATCCGTGCGGTCACACAACCAATTTGTCATGTTGTCATTGTCAGGGCAAAGGTTCCGCTACAATGTGGTAGTATAAACAATATTATATTACGTTCAAGTAATGATGTACTGAATTTATTAGGATCCTTTGTATTGTTGTACCAAAGTAATCCGTGCAGTCACACAAGCGATTTGTCATGTTGTCATTGTCAGGGCAAAGGTTACGCTACAATGTGGTAGTATAAACAATATTATATTACGTTCAAGTAATGATGTACTGAATTTCTTAGGATCCTTTGTATTGTTGTACCAAAGTAATCCGTGCAGTCACACAAGCGATTTGTCATGTTGTCATTGTCAGGGTAAAGATTACGCTACAATGTGGTAGTATAAACAATATTATATTACGTTCAAGTAATGATGTACTGAATTTCTTAGGATCCTTTGTATTGTTGTACCAAAGTAATCCGTGCGGTCACACAAGCGATTTGTCATGTTGTCATTGTCAGGGCAAAGGTTACGCTACAATGTGGTAGTATAAACAATATTATATTACGTTCAAGTAATGATGTACTGAATTCCTTAGGATCCTTTGTATTGTTGTACCAAAGTAATCCGTGCGGTCACACAAGCGATTTGTCATGTTGTCATTGTCAGCGCAAAGGTTACGCTACAATGTGGTAGTATAAACAATATTATATTACGTTCAAGTAATAATGTACTGAATTCCTTGGGATCCTTTGTATTGTTGTACCAAAGTAATCCGTGCGGTCAACAAGCGATTTGTCATGTTGTCATTGTCGGGGAAAAGGTTACGCTACAATGTGGTACGCGTAGTATAACCAATATTATATACGTTCAAGTAATGATGTACTGAATTCCTTAGGATCCTTTGTATTGTTGTACCAAAGTAATCCGTGCGGTCACACAAGCGATTTGTCATGTTGTCATTGTCAGGGCAAAGGTTACGCTACAATGTGGTAGTATAACAATATTATATTACGTTCAAGTAATGATGTACTGAATTCCTTAGGATTCTTTTATTGTTGTACCAAAGTAATCCGTGCGGTCACACAAGCGATTTGTCATGTTGTCATTGTCAGGGCAAAGGTTACGCTACAATGTGGTAGTATAACAATATTATATTACGTTCAAGTAATGATGTACTGAATTTCTTAGGATCCTTTGTATTGTTGTACCAAAGTAATCCGTGCAGTCACACAAGCGATTTGTCATGTTGTCATTGTCAGGGCAAAGGTTACGCTACAATGTGGTAGTATAAACAATATTATATTACGTTCAAGTAATGATGTACTGAATTTCTTAGGATCCTTTGTATTGTTGTACCAAAGTAATCCGTGCAGTCACACAAGCGATTTGTCATGTTGTCATTGTCAGGGCAAAGGTTACGCTACAATGTGGTAGTATAAACAATATTATATTACGTTCAAGTAATGATGTACTGAATTCCTTAGGATCCTTTGTATTGTTGTACCAAAGTAATCCATCTGTGCACACAAGATCGTGTTCCTGTTTAAAGGCAGAGGTTAATATAATTTAAATTTAGGGCCTAAACCTGTTAAATATTTTAAACGAGTATGTTTTGTGTATTTTCAATATGTATTTACCATTATCTAGTATTTTTAAGTAAATATGACGAACATATAGACTTGTGAATCTGTTTACCAGTCTTGAATGACGTTGGAGTCTATGGACGACCAGGTTTAATTAATGAATCACATGAGCATTTTTATATTACTTAAAAATATTACACTAATCCTGAAAAGGGTGGGAAATAATTTTGGCAGTGGCCCGATCATAAGTAGAATCCTATAACAAACATGTTATCGTTATTGGAGATTAATGGACTGGATATTACAGATGAGGTTTTATAAGACAAAGTACATATGACAAAATCATCAACTTTTTCAAAATATGCTTGAAATTTATTAAAAAATAATTATAATAAAGAGTATTTTATCATGATCCGGTCTGTATGTAACATTTTTGGTTGTAAATTTAATGGTTTTAAAAATAGTAACATTTAGAAGTAATAAGTTTTATTTTTAGCGAAAAATACTTAAAACTGACTAGATTAAATTATTATTTCTCGCATATTATTATAATTAAAGTGTTTCATGAAGTAAATTAATAAACATTGAAAGTTACCTTAAAAGAAACAAAGTGTTTGTCTCTGTGAAAGAACTTCCTTGGGCCGCAAGTGCAAACTTGCGAATCCGCGATAACACTGTAAGTTGCTGATTCCAAGCCCTCACTAAAATAACAGATAATTAAAATTAAAAGTAAGAGTCACTCACTGTAAGAATAGATATATAATAAAATGTGCTATGTTGAAGAATAAAAAACTCCAATAGTATTCGATCAATTGTTAAAAAATAAATCTATAATTATATTTGTTCTTATATTCACCCAAAAACAAATGTAACTTTATTTTTTTGGTTTAAGTATAAAGTTTCCCCTTAGTAAATAAAAACGTATGAAATAAATTTTACTGTTCATAATTCTATCTTTATAATCAAGTTAATTAATATTTGGTAAAAGAGAACTGATGTTCTATAGTTAGTCCTAGTCACGAAATGGTGGAGTACGAACCCTAAGATTGTTGGTTATTTACTATATTTTTGTAATCTAAAATAAACAGATGGTACTAACTTCAGATATTCAAAGTAATCCAATACAGGCTGCGTTACACATTAACTAATGGAGCTTTGAGATCGGAGCACAAACGTTGCACTAAGCTGAATATTGTGTTATCTCTACATTAGCCTGCCACACTGTACCGGGCCAGATATATTACAATACAAGCTACACACTGAAATATATATATATATATATATATATATATATATATATGAATATTGTGTTATTTCTACATTAGCCTGCCACACTGTACCGGGCCAGATATATTACAATACAAGCTACACACTGAAATATATATATATGAATATTGTGTTATCTCTACATTAGCCTGCCACACTGTACCGGGCCAGATATATTACAATACAAGCTACACACTGAAATATATATATATATATATATATATATATATATATATATATATATATATATATATATATATATATATATGAATATTGTGTTATCTCTACATTAGCCTGCCACACTGTACCGGGCCAGATATATTACAATACAAGCTACACATTGAAATATATATATATATGAATATTGTGTTATCTCTACATTAGCCTGCCACACTGTACCGGGCCAGATATATTACAATACAAGCTACACACTGAAATATATATATATATATGAATATTGTGTTATCTCTACATTAGCCTGCCACACTGTACCGGGCCAGATATATTACAATACAAGCTACACACTGAAATATATATATATATATATATATATATATATATATATATATATATATATATATATGAATATTGTGTTATTTCTACATTAGCCTGCCACACTGTACCGGGCCAGATATATTACAATACAAGCTACACACTGAAATATATATATATATATATATATATATATATGAATATTGTGTTATCTCTACATTAGCCTGCCACACTGTACCGGGCCAGATATATTACAATACAAGCTACACACTGAAATATATATATATATATATATATATATATATGAATATTGTGTTATCTCTACATTAGCCTGCCACACTGTACCGGGCCAGATATATTACAATACAAGCTACACACTGAAATATATATATATATATATATATATGAATATTGTGTTATCTCTACATTAGCCTGCCACACTGTACCGGGCCAGATATATTACAATACAAGCTACACACTGAAATATATATATATATATATATATATATGAATATTGTGTTATCTCTACATTAGCCTGCCACACTGTACCGGGCCAGATATATTACAATACAAGCTACACACTGAAATATATATAGCTTATTATATATATATAGTTTGTCACTGGGCGTTGTTTTGATAGGGGTAGATATTTTCTCTGGTACATTTTGCTACAGACTAAGAACTGCTTCGTTGAGTGGCTCGAATGAGATAATTGTTTAACAATGAAGGCTTAATTTTATTATCAATTTAAACAAATAACGATATAAATCTACAGTGATACAACCTTCAATGAAAATCGCATCTTTGTTTTGTTTTTGTTTGAAAGCTGTAACATTATATCTATATTATGCAGACTTGAAATAAATTAAAACTATACAAAAGCACACCGACATGTATAAGGCAAATACTATTGTTACAGCTTCTCTGTTTTAAAAATTTAGAAAGGTGCCTATGACCGTTGTTTCGTTTAGGTATTCTCATAAAACCCTCTTATACTTCTGTTTCTTTGAACCACACAATAAGGTCAACAAGTTTAATTAATTTAAAAGCAATTTCATTTCAAAGGAAACGTCTTTTCTCAGTTGTTTTCGCAATTTTAAATATGGAAGAAACGAACGTTCAGAATTCAGGAAGCATGGCAATTTCAATTTAATTTTTAAGATTTTACGTACACATTAATTTTGTATGCCATAAATTATAATACTTTGATATAAACGCAACACATTTTATTTTTTTAGCCATATGTATGCATATTGATGCTTTAATACTGACATAATGACTTCTAACTTAAAGTTATCAGTCAACCATCTCATGTTGAACTCAGAAAATTCCGGTTTCACACAATTACATGAATTTAAATTAAAAGTCCTGGTTTTTCCTGGAGAGTAGTGTCAAATGAAAGCGAGCTCTTCAGTAGGGTGAGTCGAAAAAATATTTTGTTTTTAATTTTTAAACGCTTTAGTGCGGAAACGTTGCCTATTGCGTTAAGAATAAAAATGAGACAAAAAATATCCGTTAAAATCTTCCGGTCGTGCATTGAACTTGAATTTTATAAAAATTTGTGAAAATATGTCTATTTTGTAATTTTTTCCTACCATTCAACGCTTTAAGAATAAGCAAGCTTTAGTTTACCGTGTTTGGTTTATGGTTTAAATAGCCCAAATGAATTATAATATAATGAATTGTTAAATGTTTTCCGCTCGAGCAGTGTCTTGGAAAAAAGTGATATTCACCAATATTTCGTTTGTTTTGTGTGTTTTGATTTGGATATTGTTGTGTGTTGTGCATTGTTGTGTTGTTATGGACATGCACAGTGTTTTTGATTTAGAATGCAAATGCAAAAATTTTTGTTGTATTTAGCATGAAAACTTTAAAGTCTACAGATAAACTTCTCTCGAAATATGTTAACACATTAACATTTTTATTCATTAAGTTGGGTTTTATATCAGCATTTAGTAGTAAAACTTTGAATATTAAATTACAAAAATCAAAAGTGATGATGTTGCATATGTGGGGAGTAGTTAGGCTACATGAGTTGTTATGTCACATTTTAAAATGACATGATTGTCCTAATTTTATTTAAAAATTATTTATTCCATGTGTTTTAATTTCATCATATTAACCTTATAAAATAAATGTAAAAGTGTTCTTTAACGCTCAGCAAAGTCTCAAGGAGTTACATTTACCACCATCCAAATCATTGTTATATATATGTAAATTCTTTGTTTGAAGGTTATTTTTGACGATGGAAGGATTGTGAAGGAAACAGGATTTTTCCGGACATTTGCCATCGTTAAGTGAAACAAGAAAACAGTAACACTACGTTTCGAGATCTGCAATCTGATCTCTTCTTCAGGTAAAGAACTAACCTAATACATAATTACAAACTAGGTTAAAATAAACAAATCTTACTAAAGCGTTGTGGCACGCCCGAGCCAGGAATCACAACCTACATGTTGTATGTCAACTTCACTAACACTAAAGACATGCACTTAAAAAAAAAAACTATACAAAACACCAATCATTAAACTAAACTACGGAATACAGGTCACAAAATGTCTTCACTCGTCTACTAACCATTTACGACTGACCAGAGGGGGTAGCCAATGGTAATCGTGACGGCCGGCTAAAACAAGATGGCGGAAATACAAGGGAAGGGGAACAGGAATGGGCCCTTTCGTTATTATTGGTTCATGCAAGATGAACTTCTTAAAACCATATTGTGACTCCGCATTGGTTTATTGCAAATATCCGATCCGTTTGATACTTTTGGTATTCTCTTTAGTTCATTTTTTAGAATTGGCAACCAAAGCGGCCTAATCTCGACTGATGGTTGACTGATTGGTTGGTCTGCCAATTTAATGTATGTTGCCTCAATTAATTTCCTTTTGAAGAAATGTGGTTCCCGATGTATTATGTGGGCTTCATCCCAATTCATATGATGGTCTTCGGACCAACAATGGTGTGCAATTTTTGACTTTTCTGTGAAACCCTTTCTCGTGTTTTCTTTGTGTTCTTTTATCCTTATGTTTAGTGGTCTTTTTGTCTCGCCTATGTATTCCCTATTGCAGCTACATTTTATACTGTAAACACAGTTTTTGGAATCCTGTGTGCCATTTTTTGGTTTTGTTTTTACGAGACTTTGTCTAAGAGTGTTGTGTGTTTTAAACGCGGTTCTAATGTTGTACTTTCTACCTACTCTTCTAATTTTCTCTCCGATAATCCCGGCACATAAGGGATTGACATAAACGCAAATTTATCACAATTCTGTTTTTCAGACTCAGGAATGATTCTTCTGGTTCGTTTGCACTTATTAATTACTAATTGAGGGTATCCATTGCTTCTGAGATCCGATTCAATTTTCTTAAATTCTTCTTTTAGTCCATCTTTATCTGAGCACAAGCTCTTTGCTCTATCAAACAACGAGTAGGCTACTCCTTCTTTGACAGATTTTTGATGGTTGGATTGATAATTTAAATATTTTCCTGTGTGTGTTATCTTTCGAAAAACAGTTGTCTTAAGGACATCCCTATCTCTTAATACACACACATCCAAAAAGGGAAGCTTGTTTTGGACTTCCACTTCCATTGTGAGGCGGATGGAAGGAGAAATACTATTAATGTGATTCAAAAAATTATTTAATTCAATGTCTCCATGAGAAAAAATAACAAAGGTATCATCCACATACCTCCACCAAATCTTCGGTTTGAACTGAGCTGAAGCCAAAGCTTTTCGCTCGAATTCCTCCATAAAGATATTGGCGAAAATAGGAGACAGTGGAGAACCCATTGCCATCCCCTCATCTTGACGGTAAATTTTACCCTCTAACTCAAAATAATTGCATTGAGTGCATAGTTCTAACAGTTCCATAATTACTGGCACGGGAAGTTTAGTTCTATCCTTTAATGTTTGGTCTTCTTTGAGACGTGATTTAATAATTCCGAGAGTTTCTGGAACTGGTACATTTGTAAATAGACTTTCGACATCAAAACTTACCAGTTTGTCAGTTTCAGTCAACTTTAGGGATTTTGACTTCTCTACGAAATCCCTGGAATTTTTTATGAAAGAGTCAGTTTTTCCTACCAATGGTGTTAAGATGTCCAAGAGGACTTTAGACAATTCCCTGCAAGGTGAATCACGAGAACTAATGATGGGCCGGAGAGGGATGGTAGGTTTGTGGATTTTGGGAAGGCCATACATATGGGGGATTTTGGAGTGGTGAGGAGTTAATTTAGATCTAAATTTATCTGAAAAAAATTCTTTATGTTTTCTTAAGGTGTTTGCTACTTTGCGTTCAAATGAATCAGTCGGGTCTTTATTTAAAACTGTATATTTGCCAGTATTTAAAGTTTCCGCAATCTTTTCTTTATACGCTACTGAGTCAAGTACCACAGTAGCGTTGCCTTTGTCGGCAGGTAAGATTTTGACCGTGTCATCTTTCCCAAGGATCGACCTGGCCTTTTTCTCCTCTATTGTTAAATTGGGTTTTGTGGGAGGAATTTTTCTGAGTAAAAGACTGGCCTCGCAGCGGAAGCGGTCACCCTGTTCCTCAGGTAACTGTGAAACAGCCGACTCAATTCCAGTTACGAAATCCAGTGCCTTTACCGATTTTTGTGCCACAGAAAAGTTTAAACCCTTGGATAATACTGATATTTCCGCTTCATTCAGGATTTTCGAAGAGAGATTGATTACGTTTTTATTATTTGCATCCGTATTCACGTTGCCATCCTTAGGCAAATCACATTTTTTAGGCCTAATTTTTTCCAGTTTGGAGATTTTCTTTTTCTTATCTGTTTCAGAAACTTTTATACATCTATTTTGGATGCTTTCGAGAATGTTGTTGAATTCTGTACCGATCAGTGTTTTTAATTCAGTTTTTTTACACTCAATACTATTTTGGAGGAGGTATTTTTCACGATGATGATATGCAATTCTTTCTTTAAGTAAAGATTTAGAAGCAGAAGACAAAATTTTACTGGCTTTCCTACTATGAAAAGGAGTTTTTAGAGTTAACCCTATAGGCATAAGGTTTTCAACCTTACATTTATGCAAGAAAGTTAAATGATTAATGTGTTTAGTTAATTCAAGATGCAAGCTCTCAAGGTCTTTGATTTGTTTACTGGTTCCGGGTCCGTACCGAGAATCAATTCTTTGTTTGAAGGTTATTTTTGACGATGGAAGGATTGTGAAGGAAACAGGATTTTTCCGGACATTTGCCATCGTTAAGTGAAACAAGAAAACAGTAACACTACGTTTCGAGATCTGCAATCTGATCTCTTCTTCAGGTAAAGAACTAACCTAATACATAATTACAAACTAGGTTAAAATAAACAAATCTTACTAAAGCGTTGTGGCACGCCCGAGTCAGGAATCACAACCTACATGTTGTATGTCAACTTCACTAACACTAAAGACATGCACTTAAAAAAAACTATACAAAACACCAATCATTAAACTAAACTACGGAATACAGGTCACAATATGTCTTCACTCGTCTACTAACCATTTACGACTGACCAGAGGGGGTAGCCAATGGTAATCGTGACGGCCGGCTAAAACAAGATGGCGGAAATACAAGGGAAGGGGAACAGGAATGGGCCCTTTCGTTATTATTGGTTCATGCAAGATGAACTTCTTAAAACCATATTGTGACTCCGCATTGGTTTATTGCAAATATCCGATCCGTTTGATACTTTTGGTATTCTCTTTAGTTCATTTTTTAGAATTGGCAACCAAAGCGGCCTAATCTCGACTGATGGTTGACTGATTGGTTGGTCTGCCAATTTAATGTATGTTGCCTCAATTAATTTCCTTTTGAAGAAATGTGGTTCCCGATGTATTATGTGGGCTTCATCCCAATTCATATGATGGTCTTCGGACCAACAATGGTGTGCAATTTTTGACTTTTCTGTGAAACCCTTTCTCGTGTTTTCTTTGTGTTCTTTTATCCTTATGTTTAGTGGTCTTTTTGTCTCGCCTATGTATTCCCTATTGCAGCTACATTTTATACTGTAAACACAGTTTTTGGAATCCTGTGTGCCATTTTTTGGTTTTGTTTTTACGAGACTTTGTCTAAGAGTGTTGTGTGTTTTAAACGCGGTTCTAATGTTGTACTTTCTACCTACTCTTCTAATTTTCTCCGATAATCCCGGCACATAAGGGATTGACATAAACGCAAATTTATCACAATTCTGTTTTTCAGACTCAGGAATGATTCTTCTGGTTCGTTTGCACTTATTAATTACTAATTGAGGGTATCCATTGCTTCTGAGATCCGATTCAATTTTCTTAAATTCTTCTTTTAGTCCATCTTTATCTGAGCACAAGCTCTTTGCTCTATCAAACAACGAGTAGGCTACTCCTTCTTTGACAGATTTTTGATGGTTGGATTGATAATTTAAATATTTTCCTGTGTGTGTTATCTTTCGAAAAACAGTTGTCTTAAGGACATCCCTATCTCTTAATACACACACATCCAAAAAGGGAAGCTTGTTTTGGACTTCCACTTCCATTGTGAGGCGGATGGAAGGAGAAATACTATTAATGTGATTCAAAAAATTATTTAATTCAATGTCTCCATGAGAAAAAATAACAAAGGTATCATCCACATACCTCCACCAAATCTTCGGTTTGAACTGAGCTGAAGCCAAAGCTTTTCGCTCGAATTCCTCCATAAAGATATTGGCGAAAATAGGAGACAGTGGAGAACCCATTGCCATCCCCTCATCTTGACGGTAAATTTTACCCTCTAACTCAAAATAATTGCATTGAGTGCATAGTTCTAACAGTTCCATAATTACTGGCACGGGAAGTTTAGTTCTATCCTTTAATGTTTGGTCTTCTTTGAGACGTGATTTAATAATTCCGAGAGTTTCTGGAACTGGTACATTTGTAAATAGACTTTCGACATCAAAACTTACCAGTTTGTCAGTTTCAGTCAACTTTAGGGATTTTGACTTCTCTACGAAATCCCTGGAATTTTTTATGAAAGAGTCAGTTTTTCCTACCAATGGTGTTAAGATGTCCAAGAGGACTTTAGACAATTCCCTGCAAGGTGAATCACGAGAACTAATGATGGGCCGGAGAGGGATGGTAGGTTTGTGGATTTTGGGAAGGCCATACATATGGGGGATTTTGGAGTGGTGAGGAGTTAATTTAGATCTAAATTTATCTGAAAAAAATTCTTTATGTTTTCTTAAGGTGTTTGCTACTTTGCGTTCAAATGAATCAGTCGGGTCTTTATTTAAAACTGTATATTTGCCAGTATTTAAAGTTTCCGCAATCTTTTCTTTATACGCTACTGAGTCAAGTACCACAGTAGCGTTGCCTTTGTCGGCAGGTAAGATTTTGACCGTGTCATCTTTCCCAAGGATCGACCTGGCCTTTTTCTCCTCTATTGTTAAATTGGGTTTTGTGGGAGGAATTTTTCTGAGTAAAAGACTGGCCTCGCAGCGGAAGCGGTCACCCTGTTCCTCAGGTAACTGTGAAACAGCCGACTCAATTCCAGTTACGAAATCCAGTGCCTTTACCGATTTTTGTGCCACAGAAAAGTTTAAACCCTTGGATAATACTGATATTTCCGCTTCATTCAGGATTTTCGAAGAGAGATTGATTACGTTTTTATTATTTGCATCCGTATTCACGTTGCCATCCTTAGGCAAATCACATTTTTTAGGCCTAATTTTTTCCAGTTTGGAGATTTTCTTTTTCTTATCTGTTTCAGAAACTTTTATACATCTATTTTGGATGCTTTCGAGAATGTTGTTGAATTCTGTACCGATCAGTGTTTTTTAATTCAGTTTTTTTTACACTCAATACTATTTTGGAGGAGGTATTTTTCACGATGATGATATGCAATTCTTTCTTTAAGTAAAGATTTAGAAGCAGAAGACAAAATTTTACTGGCTTTCCTACTATGAAAAGGAGTTTTTAGAGTTAACCCTATAGGCATAAGGTTTTCAACCTTACATTTATGCAAGAAAGTTAAATGATTAATGTGTTTAGTTAATTCAAGATGCAAGCTCTCAAGGTCTTTGATTTGTTTACTGGTTCCGGGTCCGTACCGAGAATCAATTCTTTGTTTGAAGGTTATTTTTGACGATGGAAGGATTGTGAAGGAAACAGGATTTTTCCGGACATTTGCCATCGTTAAGTGAAACAAGAAAACAGTAACACTACGTTTTCGAGATCTGCAATCTGATCTCTTCTTCAGGTAAAGAACTAACCTAATACATAATTACAAACTAGGTTAAAATAAACAAATCTTACTAAAGCGTTGTGGCACGCCCGAGTCAGGAATCACAACCTACATGTTGTATGTCAACTTCACTAACACTAAAGACATGCACTTAAAAAAAAAAACTATACAAAACACCAATCATTAAACTAAACTACGGAATACAGGTCACAATATGTCTTCACTCGTCTACTAACCATTTACGACTGACCAGAGGGGGTAGCCAATGGTAATCGTGACGGCCGGCTAAAACAAGATGGCGGAAATACAAGGGAAGGGGAACAGGAATGGGCCCTTTCGTTATTATTGGTTCATGCAAGATGAACTTCTTAAAACCATATTGTGACTCCGCATTGGTTTATTGCAAATATCCGATCCGTTTGATACTTTTGGTATTCTCTTTAGTTCATTTTTTAGAATTGGCAACCAAAGCGGCCTAATCTCGACTGATGGTTGACTGATTGGTTGGTCTGCCAATTTAATGTATGTTGCCTCAATTAATTTCCTTTTGAAGAAATGTGGTTCCCGATGTATTATGTGGGCTTCATCCCAATTCATATGATGGTCTTCGGACCAACAATGGTGTGCAATTTTTGACTTTTCTGTGAAACCCTTTCTCGTGTTTTCTTTGTGTTCTTTTATCCTTATGTTTAGTGGTCTTTTTGTCTCGCCTATGTATTCCCTATTGCAGCTACATTTTATACTGTAAACACAGTTTTTGGAATCCTGTGTGCCATTTTTTGGTTTTGTTTTTACGAGACTTTGTCTAAGAGTGTTGTGTGTTTTAAACGCGGTTCTAATGTTGTACTTTCTACCTACTCTTCTAATTTTCTCCGATAATCCCGGCACATAAGGGATTGACATAAACGCAAATTTATCACAATTCTGTTTTTCAGACTCAGGAATGATTCTTCTGGTTCGTTTGCACTTATTAATTACTAATTGAGGGTATCCATTGCTTCTGAGATCCGATTCAATTTTCTTAAATTCTTCTTTTAGTCCATCTTTATCTGAGCACAAGCTCTTTGCTCTATCAAACAACGAGTAGGCTACTCCTTCTTTGACAGATTTTTTGATGGTTGGATTGATAATTTAAATATTTTCCTGTGTGTGTTATCTTTTCGAAAAACAGTTGTCTTAAGGACATCCCTATCTCTTAATACACACACATCCAAAAAGGGAAGCTTGTTTTGGACTTCCACTTCCATTGTGAGGCGGATGGAAGGAGAAATACTATTAATGTGATTCAAAAAATTATTTAATTCAATGTCTCCATGAGAAAAAATAACAAAGGTATCATCCACATACCTCCACCAAATCTTCGGTTTGAACTGAGCTGAAGCCAAAGCTTTTCGCTCGAATTCCTCCATAAAGATATTGGCGAAAATAGGAGACAGTGGAGAACCCATTGCCATCCCCTCATCTTGACGGTAAATTTTACCCTCTAACTCAAAATAATTGCATTGAGTGCATAGTTCTAACAGTTCCATAATTACTGGCACGGGAAGTTTAGTTCTATCCTTTAATGTTTGGTCTTCTTTGAGACGTGATTTAATAATTCCGAGAGTTTCTGGAACTGGTACATTTGTAAATAGACTTTCGACATCAAAACTTACCAGTTTGTCAGTTTCAGTCAACTTTAGGGATTTTGACTTCTCTACGAAATCCCTGGAATTTTTTATGAAAGAGTCAGTTTTTCCTACCAATGGTGTTAAGATGTCCAAGAGGACTTTAGACAATTCCCTGCAAGGTGAATCACGAGAACTAATGATGGGCCGGAGAGGGATGGTAGGTTTGTGGATTTTGGGAAGGCCATACATATGGGGGATTTTGGAGTGGTGAGGAGTTAATTTAGATCTAAATTTATCTGAAAAAAATTCTTTATGTTTTCTTAAGGTGTTTGCTACTTTGCGTTCAAATGAATCAGTCGGGTCTTTATTTAAAACTGTATATTTGCCAGTATTTAAAGTTTCCGCAATCTTTTCTTTATACGCTACTGAGTCAAGTACCACAGTAGCGTTGCCTTTGTCGGCAGGTAAGATTTTGACCGTGTCATCTTTCCCAAGGATCGACCTGGCCTTTTTCTCCTCTATTGTTAAATTGGGTTTTGTGGGAGGAATTTTTCTGAGTAAAAGACTGGCCTCGCAGCGGAAGCGGTCACCCTGTTCCTCAGGTAACTGTGAAACAGCCGACTCAATTCCAGTTACGAAATCCAGTGCCTTTACCGATTTTTGTGCCACAGAAAAGTTTAAACCCTTGGATAATACTGATATTTCCGCTTCATTCAGGATTTTCGAAGAGAGATTGATTACGTTTTTATTATTTGCATCCGTATTCACGTTGCCATCCTTAGGCAAATCACATTTTTTAGGCCTAATTTTTTCCAGTTTGGAGATTTTCTTTTTCTTATCTGTTTCAGAAACTTTTATACATCTATTTTGGATGCTTTCGAGAATGTTGTTGAATTCTGTACCGATCAGTGTTTTTAATTCAGTTTTTTTACACTCAATACTATTTTGGAGGAGGTATTTTTCACGATGATGATATGCAATTCTTTCTTTAAGTAAAGATTTAGAAGCAGAAGACAAAATTTTACTGGCTTTCCTACTATGAAAAGGAGTTTTTAGAGTTAACCCTATAGGCATAAGGTTTTCAACCTTACATTTATGCAAGAAAGTTAAATGATTAATGTGTTTAGTTAATTCAAGATGCAAGCTCTCAAGGTCTTTGATTTGTTTACTGGTTCCGGGTCCGTACCGAGAATCAATTCTTTGTTTGAAGGTTATTTTTGACGATGGAAGGATTGTGAAGGAAACAGGATTTTTCCGGACATTTGCCATCGTTAAGTGAAACAAGAAAACAGTAACACTACGTTTCGAGATCTGCAATCTGATCTCTTCTTCAGGTAAAGAACTAACCTAATACATAATTACAAACTAGGTTAAAATAAACAAATCTTACTAAAGCGTTGTGGCACGCCCGAGTCAGGAATCACAACCTACATGTTGTATGTCAACTTCACTAACACTAAAGACATGCACTTAAAAAAAACTATACAAAACACCAATCATTAAACTAAACTACGGAATACAGGTCACAATATGTCTTCACTCGTCTACTAACCATTTACGACTGACCAGAGGGGGTAGCCAATGGTAATCGTGACGGCCGGCTAAAACAAGATGGCGGAAATACAAGGGAAGGGGAACAGGAATGGGCCCTTTCGTTATTATTGGTTCATGCAAGATGAACTTCTTAAAACCATATTGTGACTCCGCATTGGTTTATTGCAAATATCCGATCCGTTTGATACTTTTGGTATTCTCTTTAGTTCATTTTTTAGAATTGGCAACCAAAGCGGCCTAATCTCGACTGATGGTTGACTGATTGGTTGGTCTGCCAATTTAATGTATGTTGCCTCAATTAATTTCCTTTTGAAGAAATGTGGTTCCCGATGTATTATGTGGGCTTCATCCCAATTCATATGATGGTCTTCGGACCAACAATGGTGTGCAATTTTTGACTTTTCTGTGAAACCCTTTCTCGTGGTTTCTTTGTGTTCTTTTATCCTTATGTTTAGTGGTCTTTTTGTCTCGCCTATGTATTCCCTATTGCAGCTACATTTTATACTGTAAACACAGTTTTTGGAATCCTGTGTGCCATTTTTTGGTTTTGTTTTTACGAGACTTTGTCTAAGAGTGTTGTGTGTTTTAAACGCGGTTCTAATGTTGTACTTTCTACCTACTCTTCTAATTTTCTCCGATAATCCCGGCACATAAGGGATTGACATAAACGCAAATTTATCACAATTCTGTTTTTCAGACTCAGGAATGATTCTTCTGGTTCGTTTGCACTTATTAATTACTAATTGAGGGTATCCATTGCTTCTGAGATCCGATTCAATTTTCTTAAATTCTTCTTTTAGTCCATCTTTATCTGAGCACAAGCTCTTTGCTCTATCAAACAACGAGTAGGCTACTCCTTCTTTGACAGATTTTTGATGGTTGGATTGATAATTTAAATATTTTTCCTGTGTGTGTTATCTTTCGAAAAACAGTTGTCTTAAGGACATCCCTATCTCTTAATACACACACATCCAAAAAGGGAAGCTTGTTTTGGACTTCCACTTCCATTGTGAGGCGGATGGAAGGAGAAATTTTTATTTTTTTTATTTATTTTTATTTTTTTATTTTTTATTTATTTCCCAACGGCAGCAGCCAATTTACAAATACAAGCATGGATAGTAGATACAGCGGAAAATAAAGTTAATACAAACAAATGAAAAATCTACATAAGTAATAAAATAGGTATCATACAAAGTTTGATAATAAATAATTAGTATTCAAAGATGTAACAAGTAATAAATATCCAAAACATAACAAAAAATAAAAATTAACAAACAACAATAATTATTCAAGTATGGAGCGAACATAAATAAATTGTGCTAATAAATTAAAATATAATATATAACATTTAACAAATAACAGTGAAATTAAATAAATACAACATATAATACAATGACCATGCACTTAACACAAATTAAAGCTAACTACTGTAGGTCTTAGTCACTAGTCCCTCACAGAGAGAAGAGAGAAGGCCTGCCGGCGAACCTGGTGAAGTCCATCGAAGAACAGGTCACACCCAGACGCAACCTGATTTCCCAGGCGAATAAACCTTGCGAAAGGACTGTTGAAGTCGAAGTTGGTTGAGTGGTATCTTCGACCCAGCAGATCTCGAGATCTTGTGTTAGCCGGAACTCTGAGGTCGATTTCAGCTAGGAGATCTGGACAGTTCATGCGACCATTCACTATCTTCCAGAGAAAGACAACATCAGCCACGTCACGTCGCAGGGCAAGAGAGGTGACAAGTTCAGATTGCTGGACAGTTCCTCCACAGGCACATCAAGATAGGCAAAACCCAGCCGGACACCAATCAAGCGAAGAAAACGCCTTTGTAGAGCTTCCAGTCTCGTCCTATTGCCAACAGTGTAAGGCGACCAAACGGGACTTGCATATTCCACAAGCTGTCTCACAAGGGAACAATACAGAGAGCGAAGAGCAGAAGGGTTGTCGATGCCTCTGGAGAATCTTGCTATGAAACCAAGCATCTTGTTTGCTTTGCTACTGATGTGGTCTATATGTCCAGAAAATCCCATGTCGCTGGCAAATATAACGCCTAGGTCTTTTATACACTGGGACCGTGGAATGGATGTACCAGAAATGGAGTATACGTATATGACTGGAGATTTGATGCGGTGATAAGTTATTACAGGAGCACTTACTTGGATTTACAGACATGTTATTCCTGACACACCAATCCTCAATTCCGGAAAGGCTATTTTGAATTTCTTGAGAGTCTTCTGGTGTAGACACAGCGATGAAAATCTTCAGGTCGTCAGCAAATTGTAAGGCCTTTACAGTTAATTTGTCTAGTAGGTCATTGACAAAGACATTGAAGAGGCAAGGTCCCAGCAAAGAACCTTGTGGAACTCCTGAAGAAGGTGAGAACTGAGTGGAAGTGGCGGAACCAATCCTCACGACCAGAGAACGTTTTTGAAGATAACTAGAAATCCATGACAAAAGAGGTTCAGCCACTCCGTAACCCAGCAACTTAGACACAAGAATTGTGTGGTCGACCTTGTCGAAGGCTTTTGCCATATCGATGTAGGCTGTATCAACTTGGTAGTTCTTGCGAAAAGCAGACAAAAACATATTCTTGAAAGAGCAGGAGGTTGGAGACAGTAGACTTGCCCTTCATAAAACCATGTTGGGAAGGATGGATTATTTTGGATAGAAAAGGATTCAGTCTATCTACCACGATACTTTCAAAAACTTTGCCAATTGCCGGCAGAATAGTGATTGGACGGTAGTTCCGTATGTCGCTGGGATCATTTGCTTTATGTAAAGGAATGATGAAGCCCAACTTTAAAGAGCTAGGGAAGATTCCTTTGTTGAGTGATTCATTGAACAACACTGCGAGGGGTTCAGCTAAGAGAGATCGGCAGTGATGAAGCATAGATGGCGGTATATTGTCAATTCCAGCTCCCTTTGTAGTGTCCAGATTCTTAAGCTTGCTGAGAAACTTCTTCTGTTGAGGTTGTTATGTCACAAAGAGAATCGAAGACGGGATAGCTAAAGCTAGGTGAAACTCGTAACGAGGGAGAGTAGACTGAGTTGAAATAACTGGAGAACAGCTGGCAAATGCCTGTTGTGTCACTGGCCACTTCATCATCTAAATGCAGACTAGATGGCATATCAGGAGTATTTCTTTGAGCTTTAACTAGTCCCCAGAAAGCTCGTGGATTAGAAGATATGTTCGATTGAACATTGGACAAATATCGAATGTGGCATTCACGAGACAGCGACCTACAAGCATCCCTCAGCCTCGAGAACTCATAATAATGGGCAAGATTGAAACTTCTCTTGAAAACGTGCATGCGCAGCTTTCTTTTCGATAATGCATTTTTTTAGGTCATTATTAAACCACCTAGGGAAGCGTGAGATACCAAATTTCTTCAACGGACTTGCATTCTTGACGATTTTCTCTAAGGAACTTTCCAGAATGTCGAACTTTTCATCAATTGAGATCGGCTGGTGAATATAAATCCCATATCTGCTTCCTGTAGGGCTGTAAAAGCAGCTGGGAGGTCACATTTCCCCAAGTTGTAGCCGCTGTAGCTGTTGTCACAAGTAGAGGGCATATAGCACTCAAGAGTAAGGGACAGAGGAGGATGATGAATTTCAGGTTTAATCAACCAATCATTAGCCCTGCTAACTTGCACCTCACTATCAGAATGAAAGACCAAGTCCAATGTTACTCCTCTATGGTTTTGAACATGATTTATCTGGAAGAGAGAGTGCAGAGAAGACATGTCACGGAGGTATTCGCTGCAATGTTGAGGGAGGCCAGATACAGGTAAATTGACATCGAAGTGAGGCAAGTTGAAAGTCTCCAAAAATGAGTGTCTTCTTTGGGAAATTTGCCAATTCGACTGTCTCAGTAACCACATCACAGAATTCACGGTAAACAGAAAGAGGACTTGAAGGGGGGATGTAGACACAGGCCAGAAGAAGATCAAAACCAAATCCTAATTTCACAAGGGTAAAGACGCTTTCGATGTTGAATCCAGAGTATAGTCGCTTAGACAAAAGCTTCTTAGGAACTGCAAGTAGGGTTCCTCCACCAGAACTTTTGTGACTTGTAGCAGCAGACCTATCACATCTATGAACAATGAAGTCAGTATCACCAACAACTTCGGAGTCGGGGATATCAGGAGAGAGATTTGTTTCACATAATAGAATAACATCCTCAAGGCATGCAGATAAAACTATTTTTTAACTCAATAAGCTTCGAACGAAGACCATTTACATTTTGGCAGTAAACATTCAGAGAAACATGCTGCTGCTTACCGTTGGAATCTATTCGTTTTTTGGCACAATAGAAGGCGTTCCATTTTTATATCTAATCGTTAGGGAAGTATCACCAGCATCCTGTTTGGACTTTAAGGTGGCACGAAGAGTCTCCAGATGTCTTTTCTCTCGGGGAGTGCGGTCATGAGAGATTGATATTCCACGCATGCTATTAGGAACATCATTTTCCTTGAAGTTTTTGAAGATGTGAATAGCAGTGCCTTCAGACGGCATACAAAGCATGAGAGGACGATTTGTCCTTTTTTTTCCCAATCTAAAATGACGAACATCTGAATACTGAACATTAGATTTCAAATGAGCAAGAAAATCCTGGACAAAAACGGCATCCGCAGTTCTTGAGATTGTGTTTGAATCGGGGATGTTATGTACAATAACATTTTTGGCACGTCGATTACGATCGTTGCATTCGGATAAAACATCCTCAAAAAGCTGATCACAACCCGCTACCTGTTTATCCTTGATAGTGCTTATTTCAGATTCAACATAGGCTAAGCGAGGCTCAAGTTCCAGCAATTTGGAGGTCACCAATTCCAGGTCTTTTTTTATAAGTTGTAGTCCTTCTGAGAGTTCTGTTTTAGTGGCAAGGGAAGACAACTTAGAGAGAATGGTATCCAGCTTGGCATCTATTGGGCTTACCAGTGTCTTTTTACAGTCAGTTCTATGACAATACCATTTTGTATTGTTGTCGTTGCTAAATCGTTGGTATTCAGATTTAGACATTTTCACACATTCTCTGTGAAACCATCTCTCACACTCGGCATCACAGCACAAGCCTTCTTCTGTATCTAAGACTTTCTTTACGCAAACAGGACAGGAAGTAGACATAATATAAAGAATGTACTGTATTTTATATTTCAAAACTATACTTTGTGAAATGCAACAATGAGAAAGCAAACAGCTCACAAATCAGTAGCTACTCAGTTCACCACTGAAAGTGTGCTTTTTTTATATCACCTAAATTGAATAATGTTGAAATAATGACTGGCAACACTAAGCAATAATTTCAAAACATGAGTAAATTATGTATCATAAATAGAAAAGTAAGTTGATATTTGTCACGTTGACTGACGAACTATGTTATAAAGCAGCGAGAAGCAACAAGGAACGAGATAATACACTCGTCAAACAACCATACCAAGCGAAGCGAATTAAAATATACAGGCTACATGCATAAATAACATGCCAGGCTCTTGGGATTCAGTTAATTGAATTTTAGTGTCTATGACTTGCTGAGTGATGATGACAGCTGGAGACCGTTTGCACTCTCAACGGTAAGTGAAATAGGGTTGCAAAATTAATTAAATTATGCAAAGATTAAACAATAGAATTTAAGAACTAATAGGTAGATGCACTCACTCTGGTTCAATTGATGATATAAATACAGTCTAAATACACCTGAGCACCAATAACAAAGTATAAACAGTAAAGTAACTTGCACTAGTAAAATACGTTAGATTCAAACTACTATCCAAAGACCTACTTCCTATTCCTATCCAAATACTATTAATGTGATTCAAAAAATTATTTAATTCAATGTCTCCATGAGAAAAAATAACAAAGGTATCATCCACATACCTCCACCAAATCTTCGGTTTGAACTGAGCTGAAGCCAAAGCTTTTCGCTCGAATTCCTCCATAAAGATATTGGCGAAAATAGGAGACAGTGGAGAACCCATTGCCATCCCCTCATCTTGACGGTAAATTTTACCCTCTAACTCAAAATAATTGCATTGAGTGCATAGTTCTAACAGTTCCATAATTACTGGCACGGGAAGTTTAGTTCTATCCTTTAATGTTTGGTCTTCTTTGAGACGTGATTTAATAATTCCGAGAGTTTCTGGAACTGGTACATTTGTAAATAGACTTTCGACATCAAAACTTACCAGTTTGTCAGTTTCAGTCAACTTTAGGGATTTTGACTTCTCTACGAAATCCCTGGAATTTTTTATGAAAGAGTCAGTTTTTCCTACCAATGGTGTTAAGATGTCCAAGAGGACTTTAGACAATTCCCTGCAAGGTGAATCACGAGAACTAATGATGGGCCGGAGAGGGATGGTAGGTTTGTGGATTTTGGGAAGGCCATACATATGGGGGATTTTGGAGTGGTGAGGAGTTAATTTAGATCTAAATTTATCTGAAAAAAATTCTTTATGTTTTCTTAAGGTGTTTGCTACTTTGCGTTCAAATGAATCAGTCGGGTCTTTATTTAAAACTGTATATTTGCCAGTATTTAAAGTTTCCGCAATCTTTTCTTTATACGCTACTGAGTCAAGTACCACAGTAGCGTTGCCTTTGTCGGCAGGTAAGATTTTGACCGTGTCATCTTTCCCAAGGATCGACCTGGCCTTTTTCTCCTCTATTGTTAAATTGGGTTTTGTGGGAGGAATTTTTCTGAGTAAAAGACTGGCCTCGCAGCGGAAGCGGTCACCCTGTTCCTCAGGTAACTGTGAAACAGCCGACTCAATTCCAGTTACGAAATCCAGTGCCTTTACCGATTTTTGTGCCACAGAAAAGTTTAAACCCTTGGATAATACTGATATTTCCGCTTCATTCAGGATTTTCGAAGAGAGATTGATTACGTTTTTATTATTTGCATCCGTATTCACGTTGCCATCCTTAGGCAAATCACATTTTTTTAGGCCTAATTTTTTCCAGTTTGGAGATTTTCTTTTTCTTATCTGTTTCAGAAACTTTTATACATCTATTTTGGATGCTTTCGAGAATGTTGTTGAATTCTGTACCGATCAGTGTTTTTAATTCAGTTTTTTTACACTCAATACTATTTTGGAGGAGGTATTTTTCACGATGATGATATGCAATTCTTTCTTTAAGTAAAGATTTAGAAGCAGAAGACAAAATTTTACTGGCTTTCCTACTATGAAAAGGAGTTTTTAGAGTTAACCCTATAGGCATAAGGTTTTCAACCTTACATTTATGCAAGAAAGTTAAATGATTAATGTGTTTAGTTAATTCAAGATGCAAGCTCTCAAGGTCTTTGATTTGTTTACTGGTTCCGGGTCCGTACCGAGAATCAATTCTTTGTTTGAAGGTTATTTTTGACGATGGAAGGATTGTGAAGGAAACAGGATTTTTCCGGACATTTGCCATCGTTAAGTGAAACAAGAAAACAGTAACACTACGTTTCGAGATCTGCAATCTGATCTCTTCTTCAGGTAAAGAACTAACCTAATACATAATTACAAACTAGGTTAAAATAAAACAAATCTTACTAAAGCGTTGTGGCACGCCCGAGTCAGGAATCACAACCTACATGTTGTATGTCAACTTCACTAACACTAAAGACATGCACTTAAAAAAAACTATACAAAACACCAATCATTAAACTAAACTACGGAATACAGGTCACAATACCTGCCTAGAGTTAACCTTATGCCTATAGGGTTAACTCTAAAAACTCCTTTTCATAGTAGGAAAGCCAGTAAAATTTTGTCTTCTGCTTCTAAATCTTTACTTAAAGAAAGAATTGCATATCATCATCGTGAAAAATACCTCCTCCAAAATAGTATTGAGTGTAAAAAAACTGAATTAAAAACACTGATCGGTACAGAATTCAACAACATTCTCGAAAGCATCCAAAATAGATGTATAAAAGTTTCTGAAACAGATAAGAAAAAGAAAATCTCCAAACTGGAAAAAATTAGGCCTAAAAAATGTGATTTGCCTAAGGATGGCAACGTGAATACGGATGCAAATAATAAAAACGTAATCAATCTCTCTTCGAAAATCCTGAATGAAGCGGAAATATCAGTATTATCCAAGGGTTTAAACTTTTCTGTGGCACAAAAATCGGTAAAGGCACTGGATTTCGTAACTGGAATTGAGTCGGCTGTTTCACAGTTACCTGAGGAACAGGGTGACCGCTTCCGCTGCGAGGCCAGTCTTTTACTCAGAAAAATTCCTCCCACAAAACCCAATTTAACAATAGAGGAGAAAAAGGCCAGGTCGATCCTTGGGAAAGATGACACGGTCAAAATCTTACCTGCCGACAAAGGCAACGCTACTGTGGTACTTGACTCAGTAGCGTATAAAGAAAAGATTGCGGAAACTTTAAATACTGGCAAATATACAGTTTTAAATAAAGACCCGACTGATTCATTTGAACGCAAAGTAGCAAACACCTTAAGAAAACATAAAGAATTTTTTTCAGATAAATTTAGATCTAAATTAACTCCTCACCACTCCAAAATCCCCCATATGTATGGCCTTCCCAAAATCCACAAACCTACCATCCCTCTCCGGCCCATCATTAGTTCTCGTGATTCACCTTGCAGGGAATTGTCTAAAGTCCTCTTGGACATCTTAACACCATTGGTAGGAAAAACTGACTCTTTCATAAAAAATTCCAGGGATTTCGTAGAGAAGTCAAAATCCCTAAAGTTGACTGAAACTGACAAACTGGTAAGTTTTGATGTCGAAAGTCTATTTACAAATGTACCAGTTCCAGAAACTCTCGGAATTATTAAATCACGTCTCAAAGAAGACCAAACATTAAAGGATAGAACTAAACTTCCCGTGCCAGTAATTATGGAACTGTTAGAACTATGCACTCAATGCAATTATTTTGAGTTAGAGGGTAAAATTTACCGTCAAGATGAGGGGATGGCAATGGGTTCTCCACTGTCTCCTATTTTCGCCAATATCTTTATGGAGGAATTCGAGCGAAAAGCTTTGGCTTCAGCTCAGTTCAAACCGAAGATTTGGTGGAGGTATGTGGATGATACCTTTGTTATTTTTTCTCATGGAGACATTGAATTAAATAATTTTTTGAATCACATTAATAGTATTTCTCCTTCCATCCGCCTCACAATGGAAGTGGAAGTCCAAAACAAGCTTCCCTTTTTGGATGTGTGTGTATTAAGAGATAGGGATGTCCTTAAGACAACTGTTTTTCGAAAGATAACACACACAGGAAAATATTTAAATTATCAATCCAACCATCAAAAATCTGTCAAAGAAGGAGTAGCCTACTCGTTGTTTGATAGAGCAAAGAGCTTGTGCTCAGATAAAGATGGACTAAAAGAAGAATTTAAGAAAATTGAATCGGATCTCAGAAGCAATGGATACCCTCAATTAGTAATTAATAAGTGCAAACGAACCAGAAGAATCATTCCTGAGTCTGAAAAACAGAATTGTGATAAATTTGCGTTTATGTCAATCCCTTATGTGCCGGGATTATCGGAGAAAATTAGAAGAGTAGGTAGAAAGTACAACATTAGAACCGCGTTTAAAACACACAACACTCTTAGACAAAGTCTCGTAAAAACAAAACCAAAAAATGGCACACAGGATTCCAAAAACTGTGTTTACAGTATAAAATGTAGCTGCAATAGGGAATACATAGGCGAGACAAAAAGACCACTAAACATAAGGATAAAAGAACACAAAGAAAACACGAGAAAGGGTTTCACAGAAAAGTCAAAAATTGCACACCATTGTTGGTCCGAAGACCATCATATGAATTGGGATGAAGCCCACATAATACATCGGGAACCACATTTCTTCAAAAGGAAATTAATTGAGGCAACATACATTAAATTGGCAGACCAACCAATCAGTCAACCATCAGTCGAGATTAGGCCGCTTTGGTTGCCAATTCTAAAAAATGAACTAAAGAGAATACCAAAAGTATCAAACGGATCGGATATTTGCAATAAACCAATGCGGAGTCACAATATGGTTTTAAGAAGTTCATCTTGCATGAACCAATAATAACGAAAGGGCCCATTCCTGTTCCCCTTCCCTTGTATTTCCGCCATCTTGTTTTAGCCGGCCGTCACGATTACCATTGGCTACCCCCTCTGGTCAGTCGTAAATGGTTAGTAGACGAGTGAAGACATATTGTGACCTGTATTCCGTAGTTTAGTTTAATGATTGGTGTTTTGTATAGTTTTTTTTTTAAGTGCATGTCTTTAGTGTTAGTGAAGTTGACATACAACATGTAGGTTGTGATTCCTGACTCGGGCGTGCCACAACACTTTAGTAAGATTTGTTTATTTTAACCTAGTTTGTAATTATGTATTAGGTTAGTTCTTTACCTGAAGAAGAGATCAGATTGCAGATCTCGAAACGTAGTGTTACTGTTTTCTTGTTTCACTTAACGATGGCAAATGTCCGGAAAAATCCTGTTTCCTTCACAATCCTTCCATCGTCAAAAATAACCTTCAAACAAAGAATTGATTCTCGGTACGGACCCGGAACCAGTAAACAAATCAAAGACCTTGAGAGCTTGCATCTTGAATTAACTAAACACATTAATCATTTAACTTTCTTGCATAAATGTAAGGTTGAAAACCTTATGCCTATAGGGTTAACTCTAAAAACTCCTTTTCATAGTAGGAAAGCCAGTAAAATTTTGTCTTCTGCTTCTAAATCTTTACTTAAAGAAAGAATTGCATATCATCATCGTGAAAAATACCTCCTCCAAAATAGTATTGAGTGTAAAAAAACTGAATTAAAAACACTGATCGGTACAGAATTCAACAACATTCTCGAAAGCATCCAAAATAGATGTATAAAAGTTTCTGAAACAGATAAGAAAAAGAAAATCTCCAAACTGGAAAAAATTAGGCCTAAAAAATGTGATTTGCCTAAGGATGGCAACGTGAATACGGATGCAAATAATAAAAACGTAATCAATCTCTCTTCGAAAATCCTGAATGAAGCGGAAATATCAGTATTATCCAAGGGTTTAAACTTTTCTGTGGCACAAAAATCGGTAAAGGCACTGGATTTCGTAACTGGAATTGAGTCGGCTGTTTCACAGTTACCTGAGGAACAGGGTGACCGCTTCCGCTGCGAGGCCAGTCTTTTACTCAGAAAAAATTCCTCCCACAAAACCCAATTTAACAATAGAGGAGAAAAAGGCCAGGTCGATCCTTGGGAAAGATGACACGGTCAAAATCTTACCTGCCGACAAAGGCAACGCTACTGTGGTACTTGACTCAGTAGCGTATAAAGAAAAGATTGCGGAAACTTTAAATACTGGCAAATATACAGTTTTAAATAAAGACCCGACTGATTCATTTGAACGCAAAGTAGCAAACACCTTAAGAAAAACATAAAGAATTTTTTTCAGATAAATTTAGATCTAAATTAACTCCTCACCACTCCAAAATCCCCCATATGTATGGCCTTCCCAAAATCCACAAACCTACCATCCCTCTCCGGCCCATCATTAGTTCTCGTGATTCACCTTGCAGGGAATTGTCTAAAGTCCTCTTGGACATCTTAACACCATTGGTAGGAAAAACTGACTCTTTCATAAAAAATTCCAGGGATTTCGTAGAGAAGTCAAAATCCCTAAAGTTGACTGAAACTGACAAACTGGTAAGTTTTGATGTCGAAAGTCTATTTACAAATGTACCAGTTTCCAGAAACTCTCGGAATTATTAAATCACGTCTCAAAGAAGACCAAAACATTAAAGGATAGAACTAAACTTCCCGTGCCAGTAATTATGGAACTGTTAGAACTATGCACTCAATGCAATTATTTTGAGTTAGAGGGTAAAATTTACCGTCAAGATGAGGGGATGGCAATGGGTTCTCCACTGTCTCCTATTTTCGCCAATATCTTTATGGAGGAATTCGAGCGAAAAGCTTTGGCTTCAGCTCAGTTCAAACCGAAGATTTGGTGGAGGTATGTGGATGATACCTTTGTTATTTTTTTCTCATGGAGACATTGAATTAAATAATTTTTTGAATCACATTAATAGTATTTCTCCTTCCATCCGCCTCACAATGGAAGTGGAAGTCCAAAACAAGCTTCCCTTTTTGGATGTGTGTGTATTAAGAGATAGGGATGTCCTTAAGACAACTGTTTTTCGAAAGATAACACACACAGGAAAATATTTAAATTATCAATCCAACCATCAAAAATCTGTCAAAGAAGGAGTAGCCTACTCGTTGTTTGATAGAGCAAAGAGCTTGTGCTCAGATAAAGATGGACTAAAAGAAGAATTTAAGAAAATTGAATCGGATCTCAGAAGCAATGGATACCCTCAATTAGTAATTAATAAGTGCAAACGAACCAGAAGAATCATTCCTGAGTCTGAAAAACAGAATTGTGATAAATTTGCGTTTATGTCAATCCCTTATGTGCCGGGATTATCGGAGAAAATTAGAAGAGTAGGTAGAAAGTACAACATTAGAACCGCGTTTAAAACACACAACACTCTTAGACAAAGTCTCGTAAAAACAAAACCAAAAAATGGCACACAGGATTCCAAAAACTGTGTTTACAGTATAAAATGTAGCTGCAATAGGGAATACATAGGCGAGACAAAAAGACCACTAAACATAAGGATAAAAGAACACAAAGAAAACACGAGAAAGGGTTTCACAGAAAAGTCAAAAATTGCACACCATTGTTGGTCCGAAGACCATCATATGAATTGGGATGAAGCCCACATAATACATCGGGAACCACATTTCTTCAAAAGGAAATTAATTGAGGCAACATACATTAAATTGGCAGACCAACCAATCAGTCAACCATCAGTCGAGATTAGGCCGCTTTGGTTGCCAATTCTAAAAAATGAACTAAAGAGAATACCAAAAGTATCAAACGGATCGGATATTTGCAATAAACCAATGCGGAGTCACAATATGGTTTTTAAGAAGTTCATCTTGCATGAACCAATAATAACGAAAGGGCCCATTCCTGTTCCCCTTCCCTTGTATTTCCGCCATCTTGTTTTAGCCGGCCGTCACGATTACCATTGGCTACCCCCTCTGGTCAGTCGTAAATGGTTAGTAGACGAGTGAAGACACATTGTGACCTGTATTCCGTAGTTTAGTTTAATGATTGGTGTTTTGTATAGTTTTTTTTTTAAGTGCATGTCTTTAGTGTTAGTGAAGTTGACATACAACATGTAGGTTGTGATTCCTGACTCGGGCGTGCCACAACGCTTTAGTAAGATTTGTTTATTTTAACCTAGTTTGTAATTATGTATTAGGTTAGTTCTTTACCTGAAGAAGAGATCAGATTGCAGATCTCGAAACGTAGTGTTACTGTTTTCTTGTTTCACTTAACGATGGCAAATGTCCGGAAAAATCCTGTTTCCTTCATATATGTAAATACTTCACATATTACTGGTTTCAAAAAGAACCTTTTAGCGGAACGAGGTTCCATTTACGCTCGAGGCGAAGCTTAACGTGGGACATGCTAACGAGCTCCGCAATAGAACTTACGAGACAAGTATTGGACGATACTTTTTATCAAGATGCAAAAACACAAATTTTTGAAAAGATTATTTGAGATTTCATAGTTTGGCAGTTATTCTTCTATAATATACCCTAACGGAAATTAAATAATATTGCAGGATGCATAGAACTTATTGTTTACTAATTAATAAAAATAAAAATTTACTTGTTGAAAATAAAGGAGCTTATTAAAAAAATTACACTTCTTAATTTGAAATTTAACAAATTGAGTGCGGTGGACGCACCTAGCTACTACTCCGGCTGTCCTAAAGTCTGCACGTGACACGTGCCGCAGTGAAAGTGTTAATGGATTAAAGTAACGAAAATAAATCAATTTAAACAAAATCTCTCTCAAACATTTCTTATGATTTATAATAAATCTCTGCTCTCCTCAAATTACCTCTATATACGTGTAAATTGATTATCTTATTAAGACTTATTTCTGAATTAATCTGTATCCTTTCTAAATTAACTGAATTGATTTCTTGAAAGTACTTGGTTAAGTTCAGTAAAGTTAAGACACCAGTAAGAAAGGGGTAACAAGTGCAGGCTTACAACACATTTAGGCTCCAAACTATGACTGCCGCCCGGACGCGCTTTCCACACCGAGCAAGTTTTAACAGAGCAACAAAAGAACAAAAAAAAACTGGGAAGAAATAATTAACTCGCTAACCGCTTCCATTCACTTCCCATCATCACGGCAACGAACAAATACCAATCATTTCATTTATATATTGCCTCTGAGAGCCTTATTTTTGAGGGTAATTGCAGTGGAACACACAAAAGACAACCTCCCCACAATTACGATAACTACGGTACAATAAGGAAGCATAAAACTATTGCACGATTAATTTTGATGTTAACATAGACTATCAAAACAATTAACGGTACCACACTGAAGTATTTAATTGTTTATACAGGGTGGTTACAAATGTTTACATAGAGAGAGCCATATTTGGGAGTGGGAAAATGAGCTGAGTAAGCTGCGAAGAAAACTATAACTTCGAAGATTTTAGTTGTACTGGAAAATAGCCCATTAATATGCAAATTCATGAAAAATCGTCATAATAAAGGAGGGAAACAAGGATAACGATACATCACGACAGACCCGGACCGTGCGATCGCTGAACTTCTTATCATCAATCTTACAGTGGAACCGTAATGAAGTAATCCGGACTGTCATACCATGATGTATCGTTACCCCTCGCAATTTTCTAACATTGTATCATGTTTTGTTACCTGTAACAAAGAAAATGCTTTTAAGAATTTGCGTTAAGTTTTAAAGAAAAACGTAGCTTCCGTAACAATAACTTACTTAAAAATTATATTTTTAATCTAATGTTACATTTGGTATTACTGAACTATAAAAATAAGATCTCTATATACGTCAAATTCGGTTACCCTCCAATGGATCACACGAAAGACATGCACCATAATTGCACCATATCCTGGTAATGTAGTTCAAGCTTTTAGCTCAAAATCCCATCTCTCTCTCTCTGACATGTGATTTATACGAAGCGATGATGGCTATTATATTTCCTTCGACGCCAGAAACATTATTCCCGTCCAGCAACTGATTTTAGAAATCTCTACCATAAATTGTATACATACGGTGGGAAGGAAAACAAGAATAAGTAAATAGCTATACGTTTGTTAACCGGTAGTAGAAGCTGAGAATAATTGGCACACAACCTCTTATATCAGCCTCTTACGAGATTCAAAGTTGCAACCAAATCCTTAGAAGTTGCTTAAGTCACATTTACATTTAAGTTTCTCACTAAGTTTTCCACAAGTTGAGGTAATTTGTAGTTTTTCTCTAAAAAATACAGCAACTCTTTTTATGTTTTCGTTATTTTTGTCAAGATGAAAGGCTTTAGTGATAAACAATGGACCAGGAACAAAACCATTGAACTAATTGAACTTTATAACACAGATAGCAGCGACAATAATTGTGTCATCTTCGTCCAACATCGTTGATACCACTACCTAGACCTTTTGCGTTAGTTTTTTTGTAACAATTTCCACTTGTTCTAAATTAGAGAAGAACATCTGTTATTTTCCTTTGAAAATTTCAACTTGCTGCTATAATTTGAGAAGAGCACTTATAGTTGACAACTTTTAGTTTTCGCATCCGCATCCGCAAACGCGTCTCTAAAATTATACATATCCGATATATTTTTCTATTAACTTATATACTAATCTTCAGTTCATATTGAGAGCAAGACACACTTATTCAATTTTATTTCGGATTGTTAAAATTTACATATTTATTTAACTTTTCTATATTTTGCAACTTATCTCTGTTGTAAAATTTCGAAGTTCGTTTCTTCAAATATCTACCATTTAAAATTTCAGACTACTGTAGGAGAAGAAATCAAAACTGATAATCGAAGTTGCATTTAATGTGGAGAGTACTTTTGGGAATAAACCATGATTGGTTGGTGTGATGATGGTTTTGAGAACAATAAATGTTCGTTTGTAATTTATGGGCAGTTACAATTTAGAATCGAATCATAATGGAGCATTACGTAGTTTTGTCACTCTGTATGATTGGATTTGGTATATAGATATGCCTGTGTTGTTAGAACACAAAAACTTATTGGTGTTAGTTTTCGAATATAATCAATTAAGTAAATTGAAAAACAATATAAAAAATATACGTTATAACTGTTTTTTATATTGTTGTATACATTTGAAAAATAAACGTAAATAATCACACACACACACACACACACACACACACACACACACACACACACACACACACACACACACACACACACACACACACACACACGCGCGCGCGCGCGCGCACACACACACACACACACACACACACACACACACACACACACACACACAGGACTCGAACTCGGATATCTCACTTGCCGGGTGAATGGTACACCACAGATTCCTAACATTTTACGATTAAATTATTTTTGTGTTTGGCCGTTTCTGTCACATATGCGTTTAAATAACCAAACTAACATTTGATGAGACTTGTAAAACGAATTTTTAACATTTATTAAATTTGTATAAACAGCAAGAGCCTAATTTAATTTAAATAAAGATTGAGTAACAAAAAGTGCTTGCTCGGCCAGAACTCAAAGCCTACTGTACTATATAACTACGAGTAGCTAATGGAGCTCACAAGTCCGAAACAAGCGATGCATTAGACTCACTATAGGATTAGCAAGGCTGTACTACTATGTTACTGTACTATATAACTACGAGTAGCTAATGGAGCTCACAAGTCCGAAACAAGCGATGCATTAGACTCACTATAGGATTAGCAAGGCTGTACTACTATGTTACTGTACTATATAACTACGAGTAGCTAATGGAGCTCACAAGTCCGAAACAAGCGATGCATTAGACTCACTATAGGATTAGCAAGGCTGTACTACTATGTTACTGTACTATATAACTACGAGTAGCTAATGGAGCTCACAAGTCCCGAAACAAGCGATGCATTAGACTCACTATAGGATTAGCAAGGCTGTACTACTACTATGTTACTGTACTATATAACTACGAGTAGCTAATGGAGCTCACAAGTCCGAAACAAGCGATGCATTAGACTCACTATAGGATTAGCAAGGCTGTACTACTATGTTACTGTACTATATAACTACGAGTAGCTAATGGAGCTCACAAGTCCGATATAAGCGATGCATTAGACTCACTATAGGATTAGCAAGGCTGTACTACTATGTTACTGTACTATATAACTACGAGTAGCTAATGGGAGCTCACAAGTCCGAAACAAGCGAATGCATTAGACTCACTATAGGATTAGCAAGGCTGTACTACTATGTTACTGTACTATATAACTACGAGTAGCTTAATGGAGCTCACAAGTCCGAAACAAGCGATGCATTAGACTCACTATAGGATTAGCAAGGCTGTACTACTATGTTACTGTACTATATAACTACGAGTAGCTAATGGAGCTCACAAGTCCGAAACAAGCGATGCATTAGACTCACTATAGGATTAGCAAGGCTGTACTAACTATGTTACTGTACTATATAACTACGAGTAGCTAATGGAGCTCACAAGTCCGAAACAAGCGATGCATTAGACTCACTATAGGATTAGCAAGGCTGTACTACTATGTTTACTGTACTATTTAACTACGAGTAGCTAATGGAGCTCACAAGTCCGAAACAAGCGATGCATTAGACTCACTATAGGATTAGCAAGGCTGTACTACTATGTTACTGTACTATATAAACTACGAGTAGCTAATGGAGCTCACAAGTCCGACATAAGCGATGCATTAGACTCACTATAGGATTAGCGAGGCTGTACTACTATGTTACTGTACTATATAACTACGAGTAGCTAATGGAGCTCACAAGTCCGAAACAAGCGATTGCATTAGACTCACTATAGGATTAGCAAGGCTGTACTACTATGTTTACTGTACTTTATATAACTACGAGTAGCTAATGGAGCTCACAAGTCCGAAACAAGCGATGCATTAGACTCACTATAGGATTAGCAAGGCTGTACTACTATGTTACTGTACTATATAACTACGAGTAGCTAATGGAGCTCACAAGTCCGAAACAAGCGATGCATTAGACTCACTATAGGATTAGCAAGGCTGTACTACTATGTTACTGTACTATATAACTACGAGTAGCTAATGGAGCTCACAAGTCCGAAACAAGCGATGCATTAGACTCACTATAGGATTAGCAAGGCTGTACTACTATGTTACTGTACTATATAACTACGAGTAGCTAATGGAGCTCACAAGTCCGACATAAGCGATGCATTAGACTCACTACAGGATTAGCAAGGCTGTACTACTATGTTACTGTACTATATAACTACGAGTAGCTAATGGAGCTCACAAGTCCGAAACAAGCGATGCATTAGACTCACTATAGGATTAGCAAGGCTGTACTACTATGTTACTGTACTATATAACTACGAGTAGCTAATGGAGCTCACAAGTCCGAAACAAGCGATGCATTAGACTCACTATAGGATTAGCAAGGCTGTACTACTATGTTACTGTACTATTATAACTACGAGTAGCTAATGGAGCTCACAAGTCCGAAACAAGCGATGCATTAGACTCACTATAGGATTAGCAAGGCTGTACTACTATGTTACTGTACTATATAACTACGAGTAGCTAATGGAGCTCACAAGTCCGAAACAAGCGATGCATTAGACTCACTATAGGATTAGCAAGGCTGTACTACTATGTTACTGTACTATATAACTACGAGTAGCTAATGGAGCTCACAAGTCCGAAACAAGCGATGCATTAGACTCACTATAGGATTAGCAAGGCTGTAACTCATCACATTATTATAACTTGTGATGTATATCACATCCAGCACATTCATTCTTTGTTAGTAGACCCATTATTAAGGAATTAATAGGTAGGAAATGAGCTTTTTAGGTTTACTTTGCAATAAAATTCTAGTTTAGGAATCGTTAAGTAAACTAAAGACGGAATCCTTAATGTATTTTTTAACTACTATTAATCTTGTAAAATATGAGATTGAAAGTTTTAAAGTGATTGAATAGGTTGTAATATTACAACTTATGTTTTATTAAACTCATACAAAACAAGACCCATGATCAAATTTACTTTTTATACCTATTTGCGTTGTGCAGGTTTATCCAGTCATGATAAAATTGTTTTATGAGAATGTCTTGGTAGGTATGGCTGTTAATCCTGATAAGATAGAGAGGGAAATCAATGCCAAATGGGTTTTGAATGTATTTGACGAGCTACCATGCAAATTCAACTTCAATTCAAGAGACATGTGACAGTCCACGGGTACAATGCATTGACAGGGCACTGCAAACCATTGTTGATATTACGTATTGTTTTATTGTGTTTTTATGTTGAGATAAAACCAAGGTATATTTTTCACCGGATGACTGGATGGTCTGAACCAGCTGTTCCCGTGGTGTCGAGGTATACTGCCATAGATTCTCTTATTGACGAAAGTTGGTTTTTTGGCAATTAAAGAATTATTCTGGCTATAAGCCGAAAAATGCATTACCGGCAACGAGCCATATCAATGCAATCCAATAGAAATACATAGACTGGACAACTATTGGGACCTACAAGAGTGGGTACCGTGGGGATGTGAACGGTAATTTTAATCTTACCCGATCTTTTCAGCCATAGAACTTTCTGAGTTAAGCACTTTTGTAAGTTGGGTGGGTTCTAGAACAAAATTGCCCTTAAGAGAATTCAAAGGATGATGATTTTTTCATGATAATATTTACAGTTAGCATTACCTTGTTCTATACCTTCAGGGCAGCAATAAAAAGTAGACCTTGAAATAGGAAAAATCTAACTGGAATCCATCGTTCATTGAATGATCTGTTATCCACAGGCTTTTATCTGCAGTATGTCCCTGCATGTGTAGAGAGGATACTGAAAATCAAGAAAATCACAGAAAATTAATACGACATGTATGTTGCCCGGACTGATGGAATACATAATGCAGTAAGATCACTCTCTTTGTAAACCCTTCTTCAAGTTACGTCAAAGGCAATCCTAGTAAACTATGAATTATCGACCGGTGTGCTTTTTACTAGGTTAGAGTTACTCCCATTAAACTTTATAACCCTGCAAGAAGGGATAATTCACTTAAACAATTAACTTAAACGTCAGACTTCTTGGCACTTCTTATAATTTACTTCTTGGAAATAATCACACTGAAGTAGTATGCAAATTCCGAAGAATTAAATGATCTATAAATTTTAAGCTTTATTTAGAAATAAACAATACGGAATTCGATGATAGTACATGGGTGACCATTGTGTTCACAAGAAAAATTACAGGACAAAAAAGTTAAAACCTTTTGAGTACGGTACATTAAAATGACCTGTTAACATATGATTAGTAACTCATTTAGCTATGAAAGTTTGGCATTTAAACTCAGTGAAGCTTGTTACACATGACGTGGTGTGGCCCAACATGGATTGTAACTTATAGTAACACATCAAGCTCAATTTCAGGTTCATGAATATTGTTATTTTGAAGTAAATCATTATTTTGGCGGGTTATAATGTATGTTTTCAAGGCGCGTTTCTCCAATATTCGTTTATTGGCTATCCAGGCGTGGTAGCGTGGTAGTGAGAGGTTATTATAACTTCTTGTTAAAGTGAATACTTATTTTGGCGGACTATGGATGTAAGATTTGAACGTGGAAAAAATGTTCAGGCATGTTTAACTTTTCCACATGTTTTCAAAGTAGACTGACAGCTTAACCGAAACGTAAATAAATCGTTATATAGATATCTAATCTGAACTAACAAAAGTTGATGTTAATGAGAGATTAAAAGGGAAATATAAACCACAATTACATTCAACTTTATATATGATATGGAACATCAAGAAAAACTTATCTAACCTAGTGATGTTCTATTAGTAATGTACTACAGTGTTTTGGTTTCTAACGGTTCAATCAGTTTACTCATATTATTATTATTAATGTTTGAAATTTTTCAGGTTAGGTTACTTAGGCTCCAATTTAAAAGATGTCTACATTTACTAAATCAATTCATACTCTGCAATTAGTAGCTATGTCGTCTTTAACACACTAAAAACGTTAAAAAAAAAACGCTAAACAATCGTTCCAAAGAGACTAAAATGAATGGTAAATTACTGGTTTGAATAAATCTACGATCTACTGATTTACTTATTAATGAACCCAACGAGAAATCGATTAACTTAGCAGTATTTAAAGCTCATCGGATTCTAAATTGAATTTCAGCAGGTTAAAATTAAACCGTATTCCAGTTCACTACTAGTTTCGTACTGACGGGATTTAAAAAAGGATTAAAAATAAATTGGTTAGATCTTTTCTAGCTAACAAAGCTGTAGTGTAACTTAATTAATCCTGAAAGAAAATAAGTATTTCTGTTGATTATAAACATAACCTTTACTCAATTACATTAGGTCTGACCGTACATGCACTTAAAAAATAAATTACGTACAAACAGGTTTTAGTATGAATTTTGTTGGATGAACCCAAAAATAATTAATTTACTTTTTAAAAGATAAATTAAATTTAATAATGTCAAACTGTAAAATCATTAGTGCAACGACACATGGAACAAAAATAGATGCTGTGTTTAAAAGATATTTAGCAAGACTGTATTTCAGAATTTCATTTCTTTTTTCAGTTATATAAATAAATAATTTCGTTTTTAAAATATAACTACAATGAGATTGTAGTATTTATTTCGGAAATACAAGATTTTAACGAAAATGATTCTAAACAAATTTTAGAAACTAATATAAACGATAATAATGAAAATGTATAAATATTTATTACTTCGATATTTAAAAGTCAGTGATGATTGTAATATATGAAATGTAGAAAATATTACAAAATATTTATAAAATCAGTAGAAAATATACAACTTTTCATGTTCAAGAATTTAGTATCTCATGTTATTTTAAAATGCAAGAAATAAACATTTAATAATTAGGAAATGTATTTTTTTCAAGATATATTCACAGTCTGGAACAAGAAGTAAGTAGTCACTTCTGTCGGTCCGTCCCGCGACTGTCTTTTTTGGTACAGTGACACTCATTGCTTTTGTGATACAGTGAGTGCCTTTGGGTGACGTAAGGTTTATAAAATAACCAATGATTCGTAATAATATTAAATAGTACGTTATGAAAGCTCAATGCGATTGTCTTAATATATTTACAAGGGCATTGCTTATTTTGTTAGAAATATTGCTTACACAACTCGCGTGGGCAAGATATGACAGTGTAGAAAATTAATGTAACCGAGACAAACACAGGTATGGGTGAAAATGATGAGTTGCAATCAGAAACAAACCAACGGGTGAACCAAATTTTATACTGTATTTATTTGATTTGAAAAACTTTATTTACCGTAGCGCGTTGAGTATAGTTTAATCCGGTTCAAGCGTGGAAAATTAAGTGATTCTCCGAACCATTAATAAACAAACGCCTTTATATTTCTAGCGATTATGAGTTAAATATGATTTTCATAATAACTTCCGTCATCAACATAATACAATTTATTACGCTAAACTTACCTAAAATGATTACCAGAACAAAACGTTCACGCAAGTGAAAAAATATGCTTCTTAAGAATAACTTTAAAATGGCGACCTTGGAGCAATTTAAGGTCACAAAGCAGTCCGTTGTACAACTTTGGACCGAAGTGGGAAAACCCTCTTCGACCAATCGACTCACTTTGTTGCAGGGCAGATGGTTATTCTGCCGAGTGCTGTGGTAACGATCTTGCCGCGATTGTACAGCCTTTCTGCCGGGTACCACTTCTACTGGAACTGTACATTGATTACAAGGCAGCAAGTCTCCATGGTACAAACGGTATCCACGGTCACGTGTTCCGCAACATCTTGAAGGGGTAACACGGGTTCTCATCTACAGAGACCGTATACAAATCGAATTAAAGTTTTTTTTTTATTCTTTGAATTACTTTTGTGTCTTCCTTTGAGGTGCTATTGCCACATACAGGAAAACAGTAATACAAATTTGCAACATGAGAAACGGGATAAGACGCATCTTAACGGACTCTGGTAGGACGGATCTCAGCATATACATGCCTCGCAGTCTCCCCAGTGCTCTCTGAGGAACACATATCACGTGATTAGAAACCCTGGACCACTGTCCAGCACAATGTCAATCTTCTTTACAGTGTCACTTATACTCAAGTTCTCATTGGTAACCCTGATTTACACTTTGCTCTCTTTGATACACTGCAGCTGAGCTGCTGCTGCTGCTATGTAGAAAACAGTGCATTTATTACCGTTCAGCTTAAGACCAGCTTCTTCCTGACCTCACTCGTATGCTCTCCAAATCTGAATTTACTCAGCAACAGCCTTCTACAACCCATTCAACCCAAGTTAAAACTAAGTTTCAAAATGAGTGATAATTATTTTTGGTGAAACGTTTTTTAATTTGATTTCCTAATAAGACATTAATTATTACACATTAAGGACATTTAAAATTTTTTAGTTGTTTTCTAAAAAGTAGACTGTTTTATATAATTTCAATTTTAAGAACCTTCCAATGTTTTAGTAATACGTTAAAAATAATTAATATTATAATATGCACTTTATTAATAAAGCTTAACTTCAGATGTTTTGTTTACATGTTCTTAATAAATTTCAAAAAAATATGTTATACATTTCGCAAGAGTTGAAAGAGAGTTAAGAACGAGTAGTAGGAGGATTTATAATGACTCGTGCTATATACGAGTTAACAGAAAAACACAGAATATACATTATACAGCTGTGAGAATACAAGCATAGATCCAGATAGAGTCACACACCTTGCTAGTCCGCATGACTCGATCTGACACTGTTTACTAAACATATGTCAGTTAACGAACCACAGGATCGTAAATCAACATTCTCGAGTTCGTTAGGTATCTCTCGGTTATGGCGAAATATACTGGAATTGAAATACTCAACATTGTGGAATACAAATAATACGTATAATGTAACAATTTATTTGCAGAGGTATTTTGTAATGATTTGTACTCTGCAATTACAATTGAGCATACATATTTAAAATCAACATTTACCTGGTCTAAAATACAAAAGATACTCTGTCATTATGGATTTAAATGTAGTAAACGATGAAGAATCTTTCTTATCTAGGGAATTTAATAAATATATTAATGGTTCAATTAAATTGACAAGTATACATTAATTACATTTTCTTCATTGCGTGAAAACGCTATATAAATATTTTTACTTAATAATGATTAATATAAAAAACATAGAACTGTCTGAAGCTTTTCTAAATGTAATGCAGTACAAATAAAAAAGTTTAAACATATACAAACATACTCCGGCATACGCACTTCCTTTGTGATTAAAATAAAATATTATGCCTCAGATTGAGGTTTTTCACTTACAGTAATGCATGCAATTTATAAACTTAACTAGAGGTTATGGTTAAATTACTGGATATAATAAAATCTGTATTCAGTTATATAATGTAAATACAATTTAAACAAAATCTCTGTTCAATTAAATAGTTTCCACACACTTAACTGGTACAGCTATGTTCCTGCAAAATTTAAAAGTAATTTACTACAGTTATTTTAATAAAGGCAGTTTAATGCCATATTCCAGACGGTGCAAATACCATATCTGCAGTTTATATTGGCAATTCTCTGTCTATTTGGGTGATATCGCAAAATTGTTGTACATACGAAGTTTTTATCTCAACGTTGAATTTATGAAATACATTTTACTCATCTATATTTTGTACCAATCTATAGTTTGATTTTTATAATATTTTGATAGATTTTTAATATTGTAACATTTGGAGAATATTGGTCAGTTAAACACCGTTACATTAAGGTAAAAAATTAGGCATGGAAATGATTGGCAGGTTACCAATACAAAATTGATTGGAGTTCTATTGCTCTTGTCAGAGTGTAAATTGCTGTGAGTTATTGTTTATTGAGTATAGTCACTACTGTAAAGTACAGTCACGTGCAGGTGTTGCTGCACAGTCCCCATAGGATATTATGTACTCACATTATTACACTCCACTCGTATATATTGACCCGAATATAAAATATATTTTAAAGAAGTGCTACTTTATATTAAATAACTTGGAGATATCCCTCACAAGTTTAGGCCGTCTCCGGGTAGTTAAAGGAAACAGGATTTTTGCGGACATTTGTCATCGTTTAGTGAAACAAAAAATCAGTAACAGTACGCTTCGAGATCTGCAATCTGATCTCGTCTTTAGGTAAACAACTAACCTAATACATAAATGAAAACTGGTTTTTTTTCACTGAATGACGGCAAATGTCCGGAAAAATCCTCTTTTCTTCACAATATTTCCATCGTCAAAAAAAAATCCAAATAGTTTGGAAATTTAATAATTTAATAATGCTTTCAAACTGTGGCAGCTAAGCGGTAACGTGAGCAAGCCTTCACACTGTGGCGGCTAAGTGGTAACGTGAGCAAGCCTTCACACTGTGGCGGCTAAGTAGTAACGTGAGCAAACCTTCAACACTGTGGCGGCTAAGTGGTAACGTGAGCAAGCCTTCACACTGTGGGGGCTAAGTGGTACGTGACCAAGCCTTTACACTGTGGCAGCTAAGCGGTAACGTAAGCAAGCCTTCACACTGTGGCAGCTAAGCGGTAACGTGAGCAAGCCTTCACACTGTGGCGGCTAAGTGGTTACGTGAGCAAGCCTTCACACTGTGGCAGCTAAGTGGTAACGCGAGCACCATACACTTGTGAGATCATAGGTTTAATTTTTGTGATCAAATAGGTTCCTTGACGAAATAAGTTTCTTATTTTGTTAAAATAATATCAAAGCTATAACGTATAACATATTTGTTCATTTTAGAGCCTTTTAGTGTGAATAGGACTTTTATTTAATACAACACTAGGTAAAGCTATATGCCAACTGAAATTATTGAAAATAAATCAAATACTAACACAAATCACCATCAGAAAACACTTCAATGAATTCACGATTTACAACGAATAATAAAAAAAGTCGTCATCTTGAAATAGATACATATTCTTAGCCCGTATTATATCATCAAGATTAAAACAGCTTTGATAAAGTTTAATATCTAGATTGACAAGTTAGAGTAATAATTGCCCATTACAAATAAAATTAAGCAAATTATTCTTTATAAGAAACATTTAGTTCGATTATAGTACGTGTCACTCCATAGGATTTAGTTGAGTTTTAGAAAACATTTTTAATTTATCTACTGGGTAACCATGACGACAACGTAAAATTATAGAATAAATAAAATTGAAAACACACACGCGGTTGTATACTAACAATTTTGCATATAGCCTCAGCGAACCTTATTACGCGAAACTTGGCGTAGCACACTCCTCCTACTTTGGTCTAAAATAGATCAGGAAATTGGAACATCTTTCACTGATCATTACTTACCTCAATATGTCTGATATGTCATTTTTATGTCCATGATGTCACTGTTAATCATATCAGTAGAAAATCGAGCAATGCCCAGGTTAACTGCAAGTTAATAACAATGTATGAGAATCTGTTTGTATAAATGTTACGCGTGGTTAAATATATAGCAATTGTAATGTATGTATTATGTATGTTCAAATTATGTGGTATAGTTATAGCCTACTCTAGGTTTTGTCTGTTCCCCCCCCCCACCCAAACACATGCCTGTCTGCAACCTATACCTATAACACTTTCATTCCTCAGAGAGTTTAATTTACAAATAGTATTGTATAATGGTACATTTATAAAAAAGTAAATTTATGACTCATCTTAAACACACGTAACGTAGTTATGTTGGGAAGGGGTGCTTGTTGTGAATATTAGGTTTAGCTACAGGGGAAGGTGAACTGGAACTAAACTTAACATTCTCATCTCAAATCTAAACATTATATTTAACCTTTGAAACCAAGAAGCTACAACAGTTTGCATTCAATGAAGCGATAATCTTAGGTCGATCAAGAGGCAATCTAAAAGTTTACCCCTCAGAGGGTCAGCGTCATTAATTTAAAAGTTATATTAACTGAGAAGGAGCCAAGCCACTGGGAACTTGAGATAACATTCTGTAATATTTTTATGTTCATGTCAATGAAATGGTTAGACATGTTTGTATTTTGTCATGTGACAATGTCACAATCTTTACACATATAAAAATTAATATTCTATATTTAGATTCTAAATAATGGTTTATATTAGGAAGAGGCAGAGGGGTGGTTCGGGTTGCGGAATTATGTTTTACGAACGAATGAAGCTTAGGTTGAAAATGAAATTAATAAGTGCCGAAAAACACGATTGCTTTATGTGGTGAGCAACGTATTTATCATGTAAAAACAAAATTGTACTTTCTCGATTTATTTCCCATTTATAATATTATAACTCAGAATACTCATAATGAAATGTACGTATTATAATCACACGTAGGGAGTGCCGATGGCCGAGCGGTCTAAAACATTGGACTTTGGGTTGAGTTAGAGATAGCGCAGGTTCAAATCCTGTCTGTGACTGAAGCACTTTTTATTAGTACAATATACCTTGTACTGTATGGACTCTCCCCCTTATTCTGTTTGATAAGATCCTCGCACAGGCCAGTGGCCCATGAGGACGGACAGAATAAGGCTTAAAAGGGGATCGGCCTCTCCTTAAAAAAAAAAGAAATTTATTTACTTGTACTGAAACAATGTTGATTTTTGAAACCAACACACTGATACAAATTTATTTGAACGTTTTCTGATTCTTAAGATTCCTTTAAAAAGGTTATGAAAAAATATTACTTCATGAACTTCTTAACAACTTAGGCTAAAATGCTGTTATTTAAGCAATATTATAAAGTTATTTTACAGGTATTTGGTCCTCCACTTAGATGTTAAACTGGTAATCTAATATACGGTAACATACCGGTAACTGATATAAATGACCAAATATAGTTTGCATATGAAAATGTATTTAAACTTTATGAATTTCTACTCTATTTTTTAAACCTATAACTTACATTATAATGCAGAAATGTCATAGTTATATGATTGTTTGTACAATGTCACGTTCTTTTTAATATTGGCATTATTTATAGATTCAACGCAATGCAACTAATATTTTGTTTGTTTTCTGTAGAACTAGTCTATAGTTATGCCTGCATTCTGTTCTAAAAATTACACTTTTTATTGAGTTTATGAGCTGGTTAGTTATTAGGAAAAGAGAAATGAAATAAATCACGCCAAGAGTCGAGTACAATATTCTCTGTCCAAGATTTATATTCATTTGCATTATTATGTTAATTAGTACAGGAAACTGTATCTACTTCCAAAGTTGTGTCAGCCAACTGAATATACAATATTATCTCAAACCGAATATCACAAGCCGTTCCGATGAACAAAGCAGGAAAAAAGACTGGAATTTATTATTTTAAGACTGGATATGAATTTTGGTTGTTTAATACACTAAAATTTCATATTAAAACAAAACATTATCTTTCAGCGTGAATACTGTGACGTGGCTGTTGTTTTGAATTAGCCTTGTTACTGCTCTCATACAAGTTAAATAGTTAGCCTTGTATCTCCAAACTATTTTACAATCGTATATATATATAATATATATATATATATGTTTTGTATATATATTTTATATATAATTCCAATCAATATTGAATCGCAAAATGTACTTGCTCCGCCGGGATATATATATATATATATATATATATATATATATATATATATAATTTCAATAAACATTGAATCGCAAAAAGTACTTGCTCCGCCGGGACTCGAACCCGGATCTCTCACTTGCCGGGTGAATGTGCTACCATTACACCACAGAGCCCTCACTTTTTTACGATTCAATTATTTTGTATTTGGCTGTTTCTTTCACATATGTGTTTAAATAACCAAACTAACATATGATCGGAAGACCAAACACCTGTCAAATGACTTCTATTTACATTCATTAAATTTGTATAACTGGCAATAGCCTAATTTAATTTCAATAAACATTGAATCGCAAAAAGTACTTGCTCCGCCGGGACTCGAACCCGGATCTCTCACTTGCCGGGTGAATGTGCTACCATTACACCACAGAGCCCTCACTTTTTACGATTCAATTATTTTGTATTTGGCTGTTTCTTTCATATATATATTATATTTAAGACGAATACAGATATACAGTATTTGCAATACTGATAGCAAGTACTTTTTGCGATTCAATATATATATATATATATATATGATTTATGTAATCGAAGGTTAAATGGTACAGTGATATCTTATGCTGATCATACAGAACTGAACTATTGTGTTGATAATATTGTTAATCTGCAAAAGAAACATGGAAAATTATCTTATAGAAGTAGAATTTCGGTCTTTTAAATATATTCTAACACTAAGTGGTAAAACCATATGCTATTCGGCGGAAAAAGTAACAATTCTTTACAAAGCAACTGATCACACTCTGATTGTTTTCACAGATTGATATCTGTTACAAAATTTAAAGCCATTCAGTATGTAAAACAAAAAATATTTGAAGTTTTTTTATAAAATATAATCTTTCTTGGAAAATCTCCCATTTTGTATTAATAAAATTTAAAATGAATTATATAATATGATCTGAAAGTTTGATTTCTTGACAACGTACATGAAAATGGCAGTAGGAATTACTTTCTTCTTTACGTGCAATATTATGAAGATAACCCCAAATGGGCTAGGTGAACCGTTTCTTATCAAATTGAAAACAATATTGTAGTAAAAACTATATTGTAAATAGATTTATAACTTTCGTTTTAGTCAATAAAGAATAATAATAGTTATAAGTAATTGTGCGAAGTAATTTGGTTTTACACATGATATTGCACTGCATTACAATTCACTTCAAGAAGAAATATGTTCCCCTGTCTGAACTGATAGGTCATAAACGTTTTCTATTTTATACTTTGAGCGCTTGAAGAAATATCTCCTAATATAAAGTGATATGAGCAGAGACAATGAAACAAAAGTAAACGATTATTGGTTGAAAAACGCATCTAAAGACATACTCTGCTTATCTAAACACTTGCGTTTGTAACACGGTTAGTGGCCGTGCTACATTTACAGGTATTTGCTTAATTTTGACCACAGTAAATATGCAGTTTATTAGATTAAAATATAAACTTATCGTTATCCATACCAATTTAGTGTACCTATGTGTGATCAGAGATTACGTAAGAGAACCGGTGATATAAATAAAAACTTAGATATTTATATAGTGTAAAATCGTGTTAAATAAAATATATTTGCAACAAAATATTATATACGCTTGTAGGCACCCTTAATAATTATACACTAATATGCTGAAATAACGGAGTATTCAAAGACCTGACATAACGTAAAGAAAGTCGTACCGGCCAATCCAACAAAGTTATTTCATCACTTCTGTTTCCGTGTTACACCATGTTACACCAAACTCGTACAATTTCATACGATTACACTCAGTTAATTAACAAATTTGTTTATTCTCCAAGTTTGTCGTTGCCATTATGTTAGACAATTAGGTTTTACCATCGTAAATGTTCTAGAATTGTATGTTTACCTTTTGATGCCACGTCAAATATATCACTGTCTTGGACTAAAAGGACCTATATACAACTTTCTACGTTTTTTGAAACAAACAAATAAATTTTATGAAGCTTTTATCAGTAATGGGTTTTTTTATTTGACTTTTTCGCTTTTGAAAAATTTTCAGCAGACGCTATTTTGTTAACATTAAAGAAAATAACACAATATTTTTTCACATTTTCCTCCTATCTATTAAGACCTATGTGAAAAATTTGGGCTTCTTTATTTGGAGATAATAATAAATAAATAGAAAATGATGGCTAGCGGATAGATGAGACTTTTATCGACCTATATTTATATGAAATTTTATGTTTGAAATTATGAATGATGTGTATTTTTCAAAATGCAGTTATGAAAATTTTTAATATAAGAATTTTATACCCCAATAGTAATTTGCAAATGTGTTTCTTTTAACGTTGACTAGTTCAAGACGTCAATGAATAACAGTTTTAGAATGTGTCAATATTTTTACCTAAAGATTATAAATAGGCATAACTTCACAAAATTTAATTTTTTAAACATCAATCAGCCTGATGTAAAAATAAATTCGGAAAGACAGGGTGGTTTGGAACTCCGTGTCTACTTCTTACCCTCATGTATTTTGTATGAGACGGGAAGTGAAAATTGAGGATGTTGCCGAGGGGAGGTATGAATAAAATTATTACCAGGATCTCAGGAGGGGAGAAACAAAGAGGTTTATTCCTTAACAAGGAGCTATTTTCTCAACGAAATACTATCAAAATATAATTTTACCACAAATTAAATTTTTTTGTAAAAATGTATTTAGTTATTGCAAAAATTGTTGAGATTGTTAATTATTGAATTCTATGTTAAATTCTATTTAAAATATATAGATACATATTAGATAAAATTAAACATGAATTCTGCTGTAATTTATTTAAGTATAGTTAGGAATTTCATATTTACTAAAGTGGAAAATCTAAAAGAAAGTGGAAACTAAATTTTGGTCTGATTTGTATTACAATCTTTACTAGCTATAATGCACATTGCCTTTGGTTAGAGGTTTTCGTACTCTTCTTAAATAATCTGTTACAGCTGATAAGGTGTAACTGAGTACATATCAGTTTACATTATGTTAAGTATATATTATTTGTGACGATATGGTGAATCCTAATGCGCCGTCAGCTTATTCCGCCGGTGATTGAAACTAGCACCCACTAAAAACCCCACCAACCCGGGCGTGCTTTCTCCATTACATCGAGAGAAAGCCCACTTCAGCCAACGCAGGGCTCCTACAGAACTAGGCCTTCAGTAGAGCAACACCGAGGTTGTATTACCTCTCTTCTAGGTTCTTGATTTTCACCCCCTCTACGTAGGCAGTGTCCGGTGATGAACTGTTCCAGGTAGAAATTGACCTCCCCGTGTTTTCATTATTCCCATTCTCTCAGGTTTCTAATCCGCCTAGCCGTCTAATGGTGAGGGTCCATGTTACAACACCGTTCCCCTTGCATCCCAGCTTTCTTTCTAAAGTGAACAAGGCGAATGATATGGCCCCGGCCACTGCGAGTAAGGCCGTCGGAGGCAGTCGGTATGCACTTGAAATCTGGGTTGATTAAGCCAGATTATGATTATATATTATCTTATGATTACCTTATACGGACAGAAATTTTGTGCAGCTTTTTACTTTCTAGGATGAAATATTGTAGGGAGCTCACGGGTAGTGTAGAGGGAGGAATGCGCAGTCCATCTGTCAATCACTTATCATGCATTTCTCAAAACATTTTTTTAATTTTTTTAAATTCCAATAAATTGTAATAGTAGATACATTACTTTTAAATTAAGAACAAGTGTATAGTTTTTTTTAAATCATATTGGTTTGCTTGTTTTTCTTGTTTTATCTTTGTCCATACGTTTAAAGCTAGTGAAAGTTAACAATGCATTTTTGGAATTAATAATTTGTGAAATTTGCTTGAATCTACCCTACTACCTCGCACGACTCACTGCCCCACAAGCGACCTCCCTACGTCCCTACGGTAGCAGCAAGCTCTCTCTCTCTTCACCTTTCACGAGTCTTCTATTATCGGACTCTCATACGATCAACCGAAGTAAGCTGCCAGGGACTCTTCTTTCTGAAGTTTTGTGAGTGCCTCCGTTCTCGGAGGTAAGGACATCGGAGCGCCTGCTGGAGAGGCTAAGAATCCCATGATCCTTTCTTCAATGGTCTCGGGAGAAGCGTTAGACAGGTACTTCGGCCTCTTCAGGGGCCCCTGATCAACAGAGATGTTCTTATTCGCTACTCACCTTTCCATTTCCTTCAGAACATTTATTTGCCCTATGAATAAGATTTTAACTGCTCCTCGCATTACAAGGAGCAGACCGGAGTAACCAGGAATGAGTGTAACCTCGGACACAAAACGCCCTACCCCAGTTCCCTGTGGTATACTCTCTATTTAACTGCTCCTCGCACAACAAGGAGCAGGCCGGTGTAACCAGGAATGAGTGTAACCTCGGACACAAAACGCCCTACCCCAGTTCCCTGTGGTCTACACTCTATTTACCTGCTCCTCGCACAAAAAGGAGCAGGCCGGAGTAACCAGGAATGAGTGTAACCTCGGACACAAAACGCCCTACTCCAGTTCCCTGTGGTCTACACTCTATTTACCTGCTCCTCGCACAAAAAGGAGCAGGCCGGAGTAACCAGGAATGAGTGTAACCTCGGACACAAAACGCCCTACTCCAGTTCCCTGTGGTCTACTCTCTATTTACCTGCTTCTCGCACAACAAGCAGCAGGCCGGAGTAACCAGGAATGGGTGTACCCTCGGACACAAAACGCCCTACTCCAGTTCCCTGTGGTCTACTCTCTATTTACCTGCTTCTCGCACAACAAGCAGCAGGCCGGAGTAACCAGGAATGGGTGTACCCTCGGACACAAAACGCCCTACTCCAGTTCCCTGTGGTCTACTCTCTATTTACCTGTCTCTGAATACACTCCTACACACCCGTGGCTACGTAGAGCACGACATCTGCGTCTATGACGCATTGCAACTGATCATGGACCGAAGTTGCTGTCTCCTGACCTCCGCCGAAGCGACCCATTGGGAGATCGAGTCACAAAGTCCACCGCCAAGGGAGTACCCTGGGGATGATGGGCACTTCAAAGATCATTCTCGTAGGTGCCAATAAATCTTCAGACAGCAATATACGAGTATGTGATGTATATAGTAATGACAGATTGTATTACCTAACATTTATTATAGATGCTGCAGTGGAAAATTCAAACAGATTAGTTTATTTTAGATTTTATTTATTGACCAAATTGTGAATATATACATGTGGAGTAAGTTATTTTTGTTTAGTTGCATGTGGATTGTCTATTATCATGACTTAAAACCATTTGTTGCGTAATAAAAATTTGAGGAAACAAGTGGTCACAATGAGTCCCTAACTATGTCAAATGGACTCACAAAGCAATGCGGTAGACGCTAAAAGCATTTCTTTATAACAGAAACCGGACGAAGGACATCACGTCCATTTATAACTGGTAAGGGGTACGAGGGCAAAAACTTTATATTCGTACATTCTTATCTATAGCTTTACCTTTACAAGTGTTCGCTTTTGCCACGTTGAAAGGTGTCAGAAGAGTAAAAATCTATTATTCCATAAAGCTTTAAAAAGGATATTTTATACCGTCAAGTGGTAAACGTTTAAGTATCTTATTAATTGATAAAACTAAATGGATTGATTAGAGGTGTAAATAATAAAAGGCATACAATTTGAAAGCATTACAGACTAATGATAATAAAATAGAAATTTCAGATTTCAAATTATGTGGATAAATATCAAGGCTATATACTCTTGATATTGATTACTATTCGTTTGAATAGGAGACCGATGTGGAACGGGAAGGCAATATAAAGACATTTCCCTCGTGACAGCTGACAGCAACAACTTGGGCGAGACTGACAATCCCGTCTCTGACATCTGTCTGACACACGACACTCTACATGTGAGGTATAGAATACTGTATAACAGATGCAAGGTGCCTTTTGAAGGCAGGATACCTTTTGTTTGCCAATTAGGAAAATATCTTAAAAAACACCGTTTGGATTGAGCATATAATTTTAACTGCACCTGAGATTTATATTTAAGGTCTTTAAATATTTAAATAGCAATTACAATGTTAAGAAATGCCATGTTAAAACCTGTATACAAATTTTAGTTTCGATATTAATCAGTTGAGAACTGAAAGAATTGTAATTTATATAGATAACACGAAATTCTTCATATTTTTATCTATCGCTTAGACAACCTGTTGTCTTATATTTTTATATTTACACCTAATGATTTTAATATTGTTTAAATTTCAAAATATACGTATTTATATTTAGTTTTGAGCGAATTTTAACTTTTTGAAAGATCACACTCTCTCACAGACACAAGAGCGCGCGCGCACGCACATATAACGTGGCAAAATAAAATAAAATTTGGCGTCGGAAATATAATTAATTTGAACCAGAAGTGGTTCTGCACGAAAAATACCTGAAATCAGAATTACTCGCAATTTGGGGTATCCTCTGATTCAACCACGAACACTGAAAATTGTGTACTGGATACATTGTGTATGACTAATTATGATTCAAAAATATCATATTACTCCATCGTATTGCACCATCTGTACTTTCACTAAAAGAGCTATGGACTATGTGGGTTCATCCTCATTTGTCCAAAATTATTCAATTGTTACTGAAATCATTGTAGCTATTCCATCAAGTACATGGAATGTCAAAGTTAAACTGCGGATGAAGCCACGTGTAAATGCTAGTACATTATTAACAGCAAGTTATCATTAATTAGCTTCATCAGTAAACTGTCAAAGACAGTTCCTTAGCACAGTGTAGCCTAAGGAAGGAGTTTGTTTGCATTATAAGAAACTAGTCCTTGACAGCTACAGGCAATGGGAAATGCTGACATGCAAGCACACAATCACTTCTGGCCAATCAGCAAATGGCACTCTTTAAATACTGGGGTGTTTGGATGTTTGCTTTGATAAAAAATTAACAATTCTCCAACGATAAAGTTGATGGTTTTTCATTATTTGAACCACTAACTGTAGAAAAGCAACAAGTTCAGATTTAAAATATTAGACAAGTGACAAAATTATTTATCTGATCCAGTAATATTCCTGATATTTTACTAGTAATTTGTTACATAAAAGATCATTCATTTATACAATCAACTGCCTAACTTCATGGCTGACTTTTATGACGCACGAATTCCTCCTTCAATATCATGATTTTAAAACTTGAAAACTTAAAACTAGTTATCATTTTTATAGGGACTAGAAATCAGGTTTTAAATGATGTTACACCTTACATAGCCTTTCATTAAAATTTTACGACACTCTCAACGGCCGTCTCCTCTAGGTTGAAATTAAAATTCTGCTTTTTTAAAATAGTGGTGAACGTTTTACAACGGCATTTATATATTTTTTATCTGATCTCATTTGTTAGAAAATAATGAAATACAAAAACAGTAAAATATATATAATAATTGAAACATAAAAGAGAGGTCTTTGTGGTGTAATGGTAATATCGAAAATGGAAGAAAAGTTAATCTATATTATTTTAATAATCCATGAATATTAAAGGACAAATAGTAATTTCTCCGCCAGATTTAAAACTCTCACTTACTGTGCAAGAACACTAAAAGTACAGAGCTTCAATGAAATTATATCCTGATGTCACTGATCGTTGTTAGTGAGTGCAGAGCTAATGAGACAAGTTTAACAAAGTCAGATTTCCTTCCATTAACAAAGGGCGTACCCCAATGACCTATTCTTGGCCCCTTGTTATTCATTTTATATATTAGTGATCTTAATATACATTCGACTGTATCTGTTATGCAATATGCGGAAGATACTATGGTGAATGTTGGTGCGGATTCTATTATATATCTTAATACTTTGTTAACGTCCAGTTTAAGAAGACAATCTAAGCCATCCAGATCTCAGACACTTGGAGATCAGGACCTTGATGGTGGGGCTCAGGGAATATAGCAGTTGGCGGTTTTAGGGTGTGGTACTTGGGCAGTGAAATCAAATTGAATGAATGCGAGTGTGTCTTGTAATAGTATTGTTAATATGTATAAAGTTACATTAATTAATAATGCTTTTTTGAACTAAGGTTCAATTCATATATAATTTAAGTGTAAATGGATTTATGTTTAGTTATAAATGTATATATGTTAGTTCAATATTTAATGAGGTTAAGTCGTAGAGAGGAATTTATAGTCCTTACTTTGCCTCTAATAAAGACATATTTCATTTCATGATTGGCACACGGCGCGGCGATCTCAATTTGAATACTGAGAAGACTGATGTAGTCCATCTCTGATCACAAGTCCCTCAGTCGGTAATTGCTGCTGTAACTGGCGATGTCGCCGTTCTAGAAAAACTTCGTTTCTTTCCTCGACTCAATATAGATTCTTCCTTCTTAATAGGTCAGCACATTGACATAATTTGTACTAAACGCAGTAAATATTTGTCTTATTAGCGTCATCCATCTGACATTTTAAATATTGACTCTCTTAAGCTGGTTTCCTGCGGCTAACTTCTACCTGTAATGCCATATGGGTTTGTATTTATACCAGAATATGTTTAATAATTTACGTACAGCAGTTAAGGGTTGTACCAGTGAACACTCTCTTTGACAACTAAATTAAATAAATGTTTACTATAAACATTTTATTTTTTCAATGAATGAGTTTCTGAACAGTACCCAATGGTACTAATAATTATATTTAATACTTACCTAAATCTAGACTGGCTAGTATTTTAATGTTAATTAATTTTGAATTGGAATAGTAAGATAGAGTTGTATTAAATATACAAGATTTCTACGAGAATAATGAAGTTTGATTTGAAAACGTCGATATGATTTTTAGAGAGAACAGTTTTAGGATCTAGACATCATGAAAAATTAAAAAAATAATAGCAACAAGCTTGGTTTACTATTTAAGGTCTCTAAAACCAAATTAAATTTATAAAGTGAAAAATCACAAGATTTTCATGAAACTTTCTGTCTTTATTCATACCGATTGAGATATCTGTTAAGTTCAAAGTGTAAAGGTTTTCATTAAATAATGGTGATGTAGATTAAGTTTTGTTAATAATAACATTTGTAATAGGTTTAAAAATATATATTGTAATTAGGACCACCAGGAGGGTTCACTTCTCGATGGATATCACTTTACCTGTATTATTGTAACTAATACTATCAAAGTTGGACCTAAATTGTATAGAAGTAATTTATTCTGGGTAAACTTCCTAATGTCCAGCAGTGGATTATACTAACCACAAATGTCCAGATATTGGGTGGAAGGGTGGATCGATATTTATAGTCTACTGTGGAGGATCATTGTTGGAATTGGTGGAGCTAACTTAGTGCTAGAGGTTGTTACTGACCTGTACATGAGGGACTACTATTCCCTGCTCGCTTTGACTAGAGAGGCTGGCACAGACACGGCCCTTACTTACCTTACCACCTTAGATATCCTTTCACTCCGAGAGCAAACGCAAAGGTCCTTTTAAGAAGTGTATCAGTTTCATTAATGTATATTTCAACAAAAAAACTAGGCATTAATCCTGGATTTGTTGTTTTTAGTGTAGTATTATGGTGTCAAAAAACTTATCTTTCATCTCAATAGCTGTCACAAAAATGAGATATTCCACAATTCAAATTGTGTAACTGACAAAGGATGTGTATTCTATAGGACTGTGGGAATTATCTTAATTTTTAACAGTATTATATTAAAAATCAACATAATCCAATATCAGATGCCTGTCACACAGAAATATAACCATGTTTATGGATTTTTCTCTTACGTATTGAATTTTCATGAAACCTTACTGTACAAATGTAATAGGCCGATTGTCATGTATTGATATGTTACTATTCCTCCATTTTTAAGCTTATGCATTGTTTTTAAACCCGACGAAAGAGAAAGCAATAGTTTCAATGAATTTTTTGTACCTATCTTACTACAAGAGCAAAGTCCTAAATTCTGATTTGAATTAGTGTGTTAATATATGCAATGAAATAAATATATATTTACTTGGTTATATTAACAAAAGGAATATACATTATCATTTCAAACAAACAATCATTATACAACATATTGCTTAACAACAAAGTATTTGAGTTTATTAATTTGAAAGAGTTCGTTTAAATACTTTAAAATTAGGTTGTTTCATGTATGACTATTTTTTGTGGGAAATGTTCAAGAATTTTGGATTTAATAATAAAATAACACTTCCATATATGAACTTATTGTAAGGAAGTACTACAAAGGTGTTTCTATATTACGCTTTAGCATCTACTAAGATTGATATTAGTGCCCTTGGAATAAATACAATAAATAACGCAACTCATTATTATGGAAAACGAACTTTCGTACATTCAGTACAAGACTGGAGAGAATGCTCTATGAAACCGGTCCGTTATCGATGTAAATAAAGGGAAATACTGAAATTCGAGCATACACAACACATTTGCCTAATTAACAAATATAATTATGTATAAGGGTTACAAAATGTGTTATATCATTCGAACAGTTTGAGATTAACATTTTAGTTATCTTTTAAATGTAAAGTAATAAGTTAAGCGTAATTAATAATCATCATCTGGATCGATTTTAAGCGTTGTAGTAAAACCTTGTAGATAATTCTTTACTTATGAAAATACTTTGTAAATTGTTAGCATTTTATTCTTAAAATTTTTGAACATTTTGAATACAGTACTGTGAATGTTGAGTTTAGCACCAGTTCACCATTCTCTTAGCAATGCATCTAAAGTCTGTCGCTATCAAAGAATTGAATCCTGGAGTATGGAGTAATTTTCCTTTGAAGAGAATAAAAAAAGTCGGCAACGAAGAAGCTCAAAACGAAGTCTTTAATCTTTTCTACTTCAGAGACATATACACTACAAATTATAGGTGAAGAGGTATTCTCATTGTTACACCATGTGTTCAAGTGAGTGCACTACATGTGTTCATGGTATTGACACGATCCCAAAGCACGGTGGAGCATCCGAGATTTCTATATGGAATTTAAGTCTTCGTAATCAAAGTTTTTAGGGAATTCAAAATTCTCATTGAATCAACCCTTAACACCGTAGCTATATTATTTTTTACAAGCTTTGATAGTTTTTATGTATATTTTAATATTTTCTGAAATAACAAGAACAAATAGGTGGGAAAAATTATTATGAAAAAATTAAACACATCTTTTTACACAATGAGGAGTTAAAACTTTGTATTCATATACAGGGTGAGTCAGAAATATGGTAAAATATTTTAAGACGTGATTGTAGAGCTAAAAATAAGAAAAAAATGTTATATAAAGGTAGGTCCGGAAACGCTCCATTACTGAGTAATGGCTGGCGAAAGATTTTGCTTTGTTTTCAGTTCACCTGGTGAAATTAAGTGATTCTGAAAGGTTTTGTTCTTACTTTTTAACTCAAATAAGATTGGATATACTAAGGAAAATCACCTGAAGAATCAAACAAAAACCACTCTAGAGGTTTTAGTGTGAAAAATGTTTGAGAATAAGTATGAAATTTACCAAAAATCTAATAACAAAAATACCGTCTTTAAATGTTTGATGTCGAATAACATTGTTAAATGACCAGTAAACAAATTGTTTTTCCTAATACAGATTGTAGAGAATTTAATTCTGAAAACAACCATAATAAACAAAGTTAACTAAACGTGTCAAAAGTTATGATATTGACTCCTCACGTATCACACTACACAGCAATGTTTTGCTGTTTTATAATAAGGAATGAGTATCTGATTGGTAACAGCTGGTAATAATTAATTATTTAAAAACAACAACTGTTTAAACATGTTAAAATAATAAATAATCAGCTGGGCATTTTATTATTAGATGACATATGTCACCTCATTGTTGAACAAAAAAACAAACTGTAAAGATACTATGTGCTTGTGTTAAGTATTTTAACCAGTTATTTTCCATCCATTTTATTAGTGATTTTGTGTTGTGTGTTTCATTTATTAAAAATAGAAGGTAATATTCATGTGTATTTCAAACTCTGAATTAGCAGACATGCATTTTAATGTATGGTTTGGGACGCTGCAATAGTACTTCAGCAAGACATCTGTCTAGCAAGAGAACTTTCCTAACCGCAGGATTCCAAGCGCAAGATGTTTGCCACTATTCATCATAGCCTATCTGAAAACAAGTCTTCGGAGCATAGTAATGCAGGCATCACCCGATTCATGTATGACTGTTGAATTAGAAGAGTTGGTTCTTAATAAAATGTTCAATGTCAGCCAATCTAGTATTCGGAGGAATAGTACACGAATAACCAGTTACACCCATACCACTTCCAGCATGTCCAAGCAACTCCATGTTCCAGCAACTCCTTTGCCACAAAACTACGCTCCCCATGTTGTTTTTGTCAACGGCTTCTATTAAAATGTGCTGATCCAAACTTTTGAATACAATTTTGTTTACCAATGAGGCTCACTTTACAATAACAGCTATCATTAACTTCCATAACAACCACATTTGGGCAGACAGAAATCCTCAATGCTATCAAACCTAATTGCCCACAACATCAGTTTTCAGTAAATGTTTGGGCTGGAATCTTAGCAGATCATTTTGTCGTATTCGTGCTTCCTCCCAGACTTAATGGCGTGGTGTACTTGAACTTTTTTAAGAGACGAGCTACCTAACCTACTTGATTATGTACCTCTGCATTTGCGCCCAAACATGTGGTTTCTGCATGACGGGGCACCTGCGCACTACTCTCTGGCTGTTCGTGGACACTAAATGAGAGTTTCACAAATCAATCGATAGGCCGAGGTGGACCAGTTTCATGGCCAGCAAGATCACCGGACTTAAATCCTTTGGACTTTTTTACCTTTGGGGACATTTGAAAAACATTAGTTTACTCTTCCCCAATAGATACCATTGAAGAACTCCGATTAAACATTTCTAATGGAATAGAAACCATTAAGCAGACACCTGGAGTATTTGAACGGGACTGAAACTTGATGAGAATATGCCTGAACGCGTGCATTTTGAACAACAGAGGTAATTTAGAGCATCATTTTTAATCTTCCGGTGAGACTTAAAGCGATTGTTGATGTTTATTGTATTTAAAAATAAAATTTTGAACCAAAAAATGTTTATTTTACACCAGCTGTTTCCAATCAGATACTCATTCCTTATTATAAAACAGCAAAACATTGCTGTGTAGTGTGATACGTGAGGAGTCAATATCATAACTTCTTTACACATTTAGTTAACTTTGTTTATTATGGTTGTTTTCAGAATTAAATTCTCTACAATCTGTATTAGGAAAAACTATTTGTTTACTGGTCATTTAACAATGTTATTCGACATCAAACATTTAAGACGGTATTTTTGTTATTAGATTTTTGGTAAATTTCATACTTATTCTCAAAAATGTTTACACTACAACCTCTAGAGTGGTTTTTGTTTTGTTTGATTCTTCAGGTGATTTTTTTCCTTATATATCCATCTTATTTGAATTAAAAAGTAAGAAACAAAACCTTTCAGAATCACTTAATTTCACCAGGTGAACTGAAAACAAAGCAAAATCTTTCGCCAGCCATTTACTCAGTAATGGAGCGTTTCCGGACCCTACCTTTATATAACATTTTTTTTCTTATTTTTAGCTCTAAAATCACGTCTTAAAATATTTTACCATATTTCTGACTCACCTGTATACGTTATTCATATGCGGTACAAAAAAATCATTAACTTTAATTTTGTACTGAAAAATCTGTTAGTGAATATTGCATCGTTCCGATGTGCCAGCTAGCAGTGAAAATGTTTATGAATTGTGTTTTTAATTGTATTTTATACTGTTAATTTCATGCTATAATAGTTTTATTGCGACAACGTTTCTACATTCATTGCTGTTGGCAAAGACTTATATCCACTGATACGGAATTTCATGCGACTAGTAAGCTTTTAGAGACTGTTTAAAAAATAGTAGTTTTCTTTGTTTAATTTGAATATACAGTAGCCTATATATGATTGTTTGACTAATAAACTGGACACTTACTATATTAAAGTATAGCATATAATATCTTATCAAGGTAGGAGTACAACACTCCACGTGTCATGTAAAGGCTATGCACGATTGCAAGTCTATAGCCCATTCACTCTAGAGATGTCCAGCGGACAAATATAAATCCGGCCAAACTAAGTTTATATTCCTCAGGCAGAGAGAATAGAAATACCAAATACCACTTATACACCTTGATGTCTGTCATTGCTGTCTGTATACAATATTAAGTTTCATGCAGAATTTAATGTCGGAGTTTGAAATAATTCTCGTGATCTTCTGCGAATAGTTGCCATCACAAAGGATGACGTTGCATAACAAGAATAACGATATATTGACAATTATTTCAAGCCCACAGCTCAATTCGCTCTTGAGATATCCAGCGAAAAACAGACACACAGGCAAATGGGTTTTAGATATAGGAGTTTGCAAGAATCCTTATTCATAGCTAAGCACAATATTCCGAATTTAAAGTTGATAGCTAAAATGATTCTGGGCTCTGGTAACGCTCAGCTAATACCATGGTGAGACAAGCACCATCATATAACTCTATCTCGCCATATACAGAGTATAAGCTGATACAACGGAACATCGAAGTGCCTGGTAGAACGAGAAGAAAGTCATAAAATCAGTCCACCTATATACATTCATTAAAAAAATAAAACCTTTAATTGAATAACACTATTTTAACGTGCGAAGCAAAGCGTGTTATTCATTGAAATATTGAATTGTCTTATTTATAAACTTGTTTATTTCCTTAAGAATATGAAGAGCGACTATAGCAAATAACAGAATAAACCATAAAATTCAAAATTATTCTCAGTTTGAAGTGCTTAACAAATCTCTTTTATTTAAAATATCTTGAATTTAAACTTTCAACGATATAAAATAGTGTCTTCGATCTAAGAATGTTTTTCTAAAGATCGAATGTTCATTAGGCAACCATCAAACTGGCTTCAACGTAAAAGGTACGAGTCTATTCTGTCGGATTCCACAGACATTTGTCAAACAACCACATAGCTATATAGGGAAGATTTAATGTAGGGTTTTATTTAGCTTCACAATACATTTCACAGTAATGCCGTCTCAAAGCTTACGTCACCGCCTCTTACTAGTATATTTATGTACTATTAATTCCTAGAAACTTTTTTGATAAAAAATTTCAAGATAATTCTTTTTAGTGTTCGAAAGTACTACTTACATCGTTATGAATTATTTGACCATATTAAATTAAATATTTATCGGTAATTAAAATCATTTATGATATAAAATATACTATATAGAAACAAAGTTTTATATAAAGAGTGTTCTGTAGCTCTGGTGATAAAGGTATTACTAATGTCAATATAATCATATTTCACAATATGAACACGAGTCTTCGCTGCTTAGTTTTCTATATGTCTCCCTGTATGTTTATTTGATACAAAATTGATATATTACAAAGTAATAAGTAAAATCCTACAAAATTTGGGTCAAGTGTAAAATGAGTGGAATATTTGAGGTCAGTTATTAAATGAAATATTACAGTATTATTTCTAGTATTTAAAAAATGGCGGTCATTTTAACTTTGAATATATTCCAATAAAAACCATTAATACTCAAGAATTAAAAGAGTAACATATTTTATTGAATTTTATAAAAAAAAACCAATGGCACGAAATTGATTTAAGTCTGTTGATAAATTACGTCTTTTAATTTAAAACGAACAATATAGTTTTGTAGAAAATTAGTGGAGGCTTTTATGAAACATCTATAACAGTGCATTTAGAACAGTTTTATTATAACTGCGTTTATATTTCGGGTTTTCTAAATTACAATTATTTTCAAATAATGAAGGACGAGATTAATACTGAATAGTATACGAAGAACTAGTGTTTAACGCCATCTTCCTATAACACTATCAGATAACAACGACACCGCAGAGACTGTACCGCAGTATATTCTGTACGTGACTGTACTGAACGGTAGTAATTGCACTCAATAAACAATATATCTCAGGAATTTACTCGCAGGCAAGGGCAATTTATTTCCAATCACTGAATTTTTTAGTTCGTTTTATTCAGTTATTGAGTTCTCTATCACAGTGAGAGAACTTTGCAATAGTCTGTCATTGTAATCGATTCCTACCATCATATCGTACAAGTTTTCATGTGATGACCGAAATAATAGACAAAACAATTGATAATACGAAGGATCTCCAGAAAACATCGCCGTACATAATGTTATAAGCTTATAAACTGAATCTAGGAAATTAGCGCTGATTCCAGAGTTACAGGATATTCTGGATGGGTTGGGGGTTGATTGGATCCACGAGGAAGAAGTTAGGGCACTAATATCACGTCATGTCCGCTCGCATGGGGAGGCCAGCTCTGGACCAACCTTCTCAGTCAAAGCAGGCATGGGGTGACGCAAGATTATGTTGAGACTAGCAAGAACCTTTTACACTTAGGGAACAACCCCACCAACTCCAACAGCCATCTCCCACAGAATCTAGACATTTGCAATTAGTGATGTGGCACCCCTGGAGATCCATAAAATTGTCCAGATTTAAGTGACACAACTGTTACTGTGCCCAGAGGAAGGTTCAACTGGAAGATATAAACCAGTCAGAAGTTATCCCTGCTGGGTACATAACATTAAAGAACAACTATCAGATCGATCACATACATTCGACTTTAATATGTGGACAAATTTCATATTCAATTTAAAAACTCATTCTTCGATATTATTATCACATAAAACTTTAATTGGACATACTATAGAAGTACATTATATTGTGGACTTAAAAATCCAATATCTCATCCCAAGCAACGCCGGATTTATTAAATAGCTAGATAAATATTCACGATTGACCTAGATACATTCATATGACATTTAACTATATGGTATACAAACACAATATGTAGCCTAAAGATATAAGCTATCTACAACTTTTTATAAGCACTTGGTGATGTTTTCCAATAGAGGAAAAGAGAGAGTTGGATTCAGAAAAATAAAAAATGGTAGTAAAAATGAGTCTCTTTATATTATCTAACATAATATACATACAAGACTTTCGTGAATCATTCTTTGATAAGTATATAAATTTTACTTGCAAAAATTCATACAACGTAATTTATTTTAACACAGATAACATTCAGCGCTTCCTTCGTGGAACTCGTACCAGAGTATCTCAAATATATGAAGTTTTTTAACGCCAAAGAAGCATAGCTGGAGAGATCTGAGAGGCTAAAACTTCTAATTGTCTACTGCAAGTGCGAGAGTTGTTACCAATACTTTTACTACCAATACGCATTTTAATCTGAATTTAAACTTTTACCACTTATGTTACTCACACAGTATTATAGGCAAATTACATTTTTATATGTTTTGTACATTCAATTTCATGAAAAAAGATAATTGTAATGAAAAGCTGTTAATTTGTATTATTTATTATAAAAATTATAGGCCTAAATAACAAAATGTTAAATGTTTATAAAAAGGTAATGAAATTTTAAATTTTCCTTTTTAAATGTGTCGTACAAGGCAAAATAAATTGCTCTAGAACAAGTTTATATCAGTTCAGTAGATGCCAGTCTACCTAAGCCTGTCACTCACTCTTGTCAACTTTGTCAGGTTTTCCTTGAGCTTCTTTTTATAATTAAATTGCAATGTTACTTTGTAATTATAATTTTGTAAATTAAACTCAATAATTTATGCTGCATAACATGCCACTTATATAAAATAATAAAAAAATCTCAATAAAGCTGAAATAATTATATTTTTATATGTTACACAATTCCTTCTGTAATTCATTATAAATTAACCAATCAAGTCTAATCGGTCTCCATAGATACAAGTATATCTACTTTAAGGGTAGAAATTAAAGTAAAATTGTTTAGCCTCATCTAAAAAAAATTGAAAATTAGATTTTATTCGATGTGTTTAAAAAAAATACAGTTCACAGATAATAGAAACATATTAGGGCAAAAATATATAAATCTCTCTTAAGGAGGGTGGGTCTGGTAATATAGCCCCAGTTCCAAGCATACATGCAAATATACAATGTCCTGGATTTGTCTCGTTTCCCACAATGCCGCATAATACTGAATGTATTTCTGTGTCTCACGGTCTACTAAACACAATATTTTGCCAAATGTGAATTGGCCGCTAGGTTTTGAAACTCCGGATACATAATTAGAATTTATAATTGATGTCAGAGAGGGAGATGGTGTAACAAAATTGGCTCACGTACTATTTCTGAAATATTATAAAAACAGAGAAAACCACAATTACATTTGAATGTAATTTTAAGTACTGTTATTACGTATAAGGGGTAAATAAAAGAATGGATACTCCCTATTACATTTTTAACGATGCCATTTATTTAGAAAAATCACATTCATTATACATATGTAGAGTACAAAGCAGGACTTTAAGTTAGTATAGCCACGTGAAATGTTATCAGCAGTGAAACGTAGAGGCCACTAATTCATATTTCAAGTATTTTCAATCTGAAAAGTTATTCATTGTTTAAGTATGAGCGAAACTCACAATAACATTTGTATCAAGCAGACTTACGGACCTTTCCAGAACCGGATGACCAATGTCAACTACTAGCGATGGATTGTCAATGGAATTTTTGAAATGTGTTTTAGATAACCCTAATGTCCTAATTCGTTCTTTACAAAAAGTCTTGAAGAGACTGGCAGACTCACGGACCTTTCCAGAACCGGATGACCAATTTCAACTACTAGCGATTAATTGTCAATGGAATTTTTGAAATGTGTTTGAGATAACCCTAAGGTCCTAATTCGTTCTTTACAAAACGTCTTGAAGAGACTGGCAGACTCACGGACCTTTCCAGAATCGGATGACCAATTTTAACTACTAGCGATGAATTGTCAATGGAATTTTTGAAATGTGTTTTAGATAACCCTAAGGTCCTAATTCGTTCTGTACAAAACGTCTTGAAGAGACTGGCAGACTCACGGACCTTTCCAGAACCGGATGACAAATGTCAACTACTAGCGATGAATTGTCAATGGGAACTTTTGAAATGTGTTTTAGATAACCCTAATGTCCTAATTCGTTCTTTACAAAACGTCTTGATAAGACTGGCAGACTCACGGACCTTTCCAGAACCGGATGACGAATGTCAACTACTAGCGATGAATTGTCAATGGATTTTTTGAAATGTGTTTTAGATAACCCCAATGTCCTAATTCGTTCTGTACAAAACGTCTTGAAGAGACTGGCAGACTCACGGACCTTTTCAGAACCGGATGACAAATGTCAACTACTAGCGATGAATTGTCAATGGAACTTTTGAAATGTGTTTAGATAACCCTAATGTCCTAATTCGTTCTTTACAAAACATCTTGAAAAGACTGGCAGACTCACGGACCTTTCCAGAACCGGATGACGAATGTCAACTACTAGCGATGAATTGTCCAATGGATTTTTTGAAATGTGTTTTAGATAACCCCAATGTCCTAATTCGTACAAAACGTTTTGACAAAACGTCTTGAAGAGACTGGCAGACTCACGGACCTTTCCAGAACCGGATGACGAATGTCAACTACTAGCGATGAATTGTCAATGGATTTTTTGAAATGTGTTTTAGATAAACCCATGTCCTAATTCGTTCTGTACAAAACGCTTTGCGCCATATACATGTAATATTGCATAACATTTCTTATAACAACTTCAATCATCGACTCTAATGTTGCGAGTTAATGATGGGTAATATTGATAACAATACAACAGCATTACACAACATTATTTCCACATACGAAAATACGTCATTGTGCCGAACGTAAATAGGCACAACTGTTGGTATTGGTGGAATGTTAACGGTCACTGAATGAGACAGCAACATTTAAAGTTTGGCTAGGGTGAGAGGTCACTTTGTTTGGGCCCTCTTTTACTGAAGGAAATCTTACTTCCGCAATATAACGTGAAATGTTGCAACAGCAGATTATTCCAAGTAACTTCGATGTAGTATGGTTCCAGCTAGGAGGTGCTCTCCGCCCGACAATCTCGAGCATCGCACGTATTTAGACACCACCATTCCCAATGGCTGGATAGGCAGATGAGTGGCTTGAAGTATCAAAATTGATATATCACCATTAGATTGCTATTTGCTTTAAAATACAAACAATTGAATCAAATGAGTTTAAATCATATCTTTCTTTATAACATGTTATTTTTTATAAGAATTTTAGTCAGTTATTTTTAATTTGAATTGGTCACCGCTTTTTACTGACAAGGGTTGGACCCAAAATTTGGTATTTTAGGGGAAAGAGCAATATATGGGTTTATGTCTTATGTAGAAATATGCCTAAGGAATAAATCCATCTGCAAATGAGCTTATTTTTGTGGAAATAAAAAAAAGGATATTATGTTCAAACATATGAAATAATAATTTATCTCAGCCAGACATAAATAACAATTATATCCCCTTCATATGGAATAAAGTTACAATTTGTAGGGTGTTTGTAGGGGCAACTGAAGCTGTTTTAACATTTACTTACGTGTTTCATGGTTATTGATGAAGTGTGAAAATTAGAGAATAATATATTTATAAAAAAACATTATAGTTTTAGGTATTTAATCCTTTTCATAGCCTACCGTTTAGAATATTCACCAAAACTAGCGTGAATAAGGTAATCAAGAGAAATGTATCAATGGATTTCAAGATAAACCCGTTATATTTTTATTCAATGCAAGTCGTATGCTTTCAGCTCCTGGACTATTATTTTACTGAAAAGTATAACATACAAGGTCTATTTCTGGCAGTTATGCTTGAGATATTTTTAGCACCAGCTTGTGCTTTGGCTGTTCCCTAGTGCTCTTTAATTTAACCTGAGACTGAGACTAACTGAGTGCACAATAAAATAATTTTCTTTTGTGAACGCGATAGAAACTTTAAACCAGAAAATTAAAGTTGGTTATCTTTGAGAAGAGCGAGTGAAGTGGTGCAACAATGAATTTTCGTACATAAAACTTTCATTTGAGTTATTTATTAATTACTTTGACATTAAAATCCAGATGCTGATGAACAGGTAATTCTTTGTTTAAAGATTGTTATTGACGATGCAAGGTTTGAAAGGATAACAGGATAACTTAGCTAGATTCTGGAAATACACTACTAGCTTTGACGTGTGTTTAACTGTTTAACTTACTAGCTTGACGTGTTGCACTGTTTAACTTACTAGCTTGACGTGTTGCACTGTTTAACTTACTAGCTTGACGTGTTGCACTGTTTAACTTACTAGCTTGACGTGTTGCACTGTTTAACTTACTAGCTTGACGTGTTGCACTGTTTAACTTACTAGCTTGACGTGTTGCACTGTTTAACTTACTAGCTTGACGTGTTGCACTGTTAAACTTACTAGCTTGACGTGTTGCACTGTTTAACTTACTAGCTTGACGTGTTGCACTGTTTAACTTACTAGCTTGACGTGTTGCACTGTTTAACTTACTAGCTTGACGTGTTGCACTGTTTAACTTACTAGCTTGACGTGTTGCACTGTTTAACTTACTAGCTTGACGTGTTGCACTGTTTAACTTACTTGCTTGACGTGTTGCACTGTTTAACTTACTAGCTTGACGTGTTGCACTGTTTAACTTACTTGCTTGACGTGTTGCACTGTTTAACTTACTAGCTTGACGTGTTGCACTGTTTAACTTACTTGCTTGACGTGTTGCACTGTTTAACTTACTAGCTTGACGTGTTGCACTGTTTAACTTACTTGCTTGACGTGTTGCACTGTTTAACTTACTTGCTTGACGTGTTGCACTGTTTAACTTACTAGCTTGACGTGTTGCACTGTTTAACTTACTTGCTTGACGTGTTGCACTGTTTAACTTACTTGCTTGACGTGTTGCACTGTTTAACTTACTTGCTTGACGTGTTGCACTGTTTAACTTACTAGCTTGACGTGTTGCACTGTTTAACTTACTTGCTTGACGTGTTGCACTGTTTAACTTACTTGCTTGACGTGTTGCACTGTTTAACTTACTAGCTTGACGTGTTGCACTGTTTAACTTACTTGCTTGACGTGTTTGCACTGTTTAACTTACTTGCTTGACGTGTTGCACTGTTTAACTTACTTGCTTGACGTGTTGCACTGTTTAACTTACTTGCTTGACGTGTTGCAACTGTTTAACTTACTAGCTTGAGGTGTTGCACTGTTTGAAGAAAACTATTTACTTCGAGGTACTATTCCGTGATTGGTTTAGGTAAAGAGAGACGCTGAAGTGTGAGCAGAAACATAAACCTGTCCAATCAGTGAATGGAGTGAGCGGGGAGAAGAGTTTAAGTGAATCAAGACAAGAGACCACTTTACTATTATTATAATATTTAGATAAATATATCTAAATTTATTAATAATTTATAAAACTATTTTCAATAGTTTTTATACAGTGATTTCTCTTATATTTTCACAACCACAATGTTCTTGAAAAATCTAGTTATTTCTACTTTATTTGATCATATTTGTCTACTATACTATTCAATAGTGTCCATTCCTGTTATACTATATAAAAGTTCTGTCATAAATGTACGAAATATGTACAGGTACTTTTATTAAACATGGATTTGAAAAGAAGGCATATGAACTTTTACTTTGTAGCAGTTTATATAAGCTTATTAAACACCCAGACGCTATTACTGAGGCATGCCTATCTCTTGTCTTCAGCGAGATCTAGGAGTTTCTGTACTATTATGAAATCTAATCACTTAGCTGAGATATTGCAAAAATGTGTGTGCTAAAAGTAAATTATTTTAAAATCCATATTATATTGAAACATAAAGCTAAACCACAGTAAATGAAAAACAATTAATTTGTTCAAATCAGGTAAGAACGAAAACTACATAGTTATATGAGTAAACCCAGCAATACAGTAAATATATTATATTTCTTTGTCAAAAGAAAAATATGTGTATTTTATAAACTATCAAATTTTTTTATAAATAAAACTCAATGGTTTTTTAATTAATAATTAAAAAAAACTTGTCGTAAAATAATTATTGATATAAATACAGGACGTACAAAATTTCTAGAACGGGCTTTTTAATTCCCGAACTATTACAGATAAAGAAAAAAATTGGTACATCATTACTGCAGCTATAAATACACTTTTTGGTAACTACCATTTTTTTTAATATTAGGGGGATGGCCCGCAAGGAGTTACAAGAAAAATATTAAATGAGAGCATAGGACGAGTCTTTAATGGTATATTATAATGCCGTAAACCCTACCTCTTTAAACAATTACACCGGTTTAAAGTTGAACGTTTAAAATCTAGGTCCTGTTCTAGATGGATTAGTATTCTTGTCTTGGATAAAATTGTGGAAGGTAAACTTAGTAAATAAATAAGAGGACTTGAGAAATAGTTTTTAAGTTGGTGATTCTTCACATCCAATGTAGGATGGTTTACAAGGAGTTCAGCAAAACAATTTATGGCACTGATACTGTTTCGAAACAGTAAATAGTATATTATTATCACTTTCCACTATACGTAGAGTAACACTCACAATGTGTGCACTACAGCGCAAATCGTTTTAAAAATGAACATTTTTGATAAAAATACATACAATAACAGAGACTGAAAAGAAAGTTATTGAAATCAAAACAGTGAATGATGCTCTGCTGTCTTTAATGTTCACGACACGAGAATAGATCTACGAATAGAATATATGATTATTTTAAATATCGTGTCACCTGCTGTTATGGAGCAGTACTCTGCCACTCTGTCCATACCTGTCTTAGTGTCCTTAAATGTTCAGACATAGAATATGAACTGTATGCAATATTTTAGAATACGTCACCCGGTCACCCGGTTATGGAGCACACTCTGTCCATCCTGCTGTCCTTAAATGTTCACGACACGAGAATATATGAATGTATGCAATATTTTAGAATACGGTCACCCGTTATGGAGCACACTCTGTCCATCCTGCTGTCCTTAAATGTTCACGGACACGAGAATATATGAACTGTATGAAATTCTTTTTAGATACGGTCACCGTTATGGAGCACACTCTGTCCATCCTGCTGTCCTTAAATGTTCACGACACGAGAATATATGAACTGTATGCAATATTTTAGAATACGGTCACCCGTTATGGAGCACACTCTGTCCATCCTGCTGTCCTTAAATGTTCACGACACGAGAATTTATATGAAACTGTATGCAATATTTTAGAATATGGTCACCCGTGTATGGAGCACACTCTGTCCATTCCTGCTGTCTTTAAATGTTCACGACACGAGATATATGAACTGTATGCAATATTTTCTTCTACGTATACGGTCACCCGTTATGGAGCACACTCTGTCCATCCTGCTGTCCTTAAATGTTCACGACACGTGAATATATGAAACTGTATGCAATATTTTAGAATACGGTCACCCGTTATGGAGCACACTCTGTACACCAATCCTGCTGTTCCCCACCCTTTGAAATGGGTTCACGAACACGAGAATATATGAGAAACTGTATGCAATATTTACTTAGAAATACCACAGTCACCCGTTATGGAGCACACTCTGTCCATCCTGCTGGTCTTTAAAATGTTCACGACACGAGAATATATGAACTGTATGCAAACATTTTTTTTTTTAGAATTATGGTCACCCGTTATGGAGCACACTCTGTCCATCCTGCTGTCTTTAAATGTTCACGACACGAGAATATATGAACTGTTATGCAATATTTTAGGAATTACGGTCACCCGTTATGGAGCACACTCTGTCCATCCTGCTGTCTTTAAATGTTCACGACACGAGAATATATGAACTGTATGCAACATTTTAGAATACGGTCACCCGTTATGGAGCACACTCTGTCCATCCTGTGTCTTTAAATGTTCACGACACGAGAATATATGAACTGTATGCAATATTTTTTAGAATACGGTCACCCGTTATGGAGCACACTCTGTCCATTTTTCTGCTGTCTTTAAATGTTCACGACACGAGAATATATGACACAACTTGTATGCAATTATTTTAGAATACGGTCACCCGTTATGGAGCACACTCTGTCCATCCTGCTGTCTTTAAATGTTCACGACACGAGAATATATGAACTGTATGCAACATTTTAGAATACGGTCACCCGTTATGGAGCACACTCTGTCCATCCTGCTGTCTTTAAATGTTCACGACACGAGAATATATGAACTGTATGCAACATTTTAGAGAAAATTTACATTTGTAAAGTATAATAACCAGTCATTACTATTACTGGGATTTGCATTTAGTGGTTTTTAAAGCACGTGGAATCTAAAAATTACATTTATACATACATCATACATTGTATAGCCAATATACTCATACATATAATTCAATAAAACAGTTTAAATATATAATAAAGTAATAAACTTATTTTATTATATGCCATAGAATCTATTATGGTAGAAAAGTGAAAGTTTTGCTTACACAAAAAAAAACTGTCCTCCTAATTCATTGCACATATTAAATAAACAATATTGTTTGATAAAGTATATAAAAATTTACATTTTACCGAATCAAACTCACATCCGAATATCGCGGTGTCTTTGATGGAATTCATTTCAATTCCTGTTCTACTCACTCCATTTGCGAATTGGACAGATTTGGTTTTGTGGTCGCATTTCAGCATCATCCTATATACCAACACCAATCAAGGACCAGTTACTTAGACTCTTGGAGTAAACTTTCGCCAGCGGATGGCTCAATCGAGTAAGTATACTGGTGTATATTTCTAATAGGTTCCTTGTGTAATTATATTACTTGTGTCGTTATTTAATAACACAAAACTATCAGTGTTGGCATTAGTCTGTCAGGAATATTTTACAAGCGGCATTTCTAGTGTAGGGAAATGTTGAGAGGAATTGCAAAATAAATACCTAATACTATCAATATGTCACATGTTTACATTTAAACGTGTTTAGAATTGAACGTGGGCAACCAATATTCCTTAAATTGTATGTAAAATATTTTAATACACCCGTGTGTGATTTATGGGAATTTATTTTGTTTATTTTATATGTTATTAATTCTTATCATAACTCACGTTTAGGATACTGTATTTTTCTCTTACTGTACGTTAAATTTATTTGCTTAAAGATATATTTTCTTTAACAAATTTTACGAATTAAAAAACCGTGTACAACGATATTAATTATCAACAAATAAGTGAGATCTACATACAATTATATTTTTGGTTTCTACCATGATTTAAATTGAATTATGATAGTATAGTACTAATACAAAAGTATGATATTTTTATAATTTAAATTAAATCTTCATAACTTTTGAACATGATTGCAGTTTGTAGAATTCAGTTTAAACTGTGATTGGCTAAAATTAAATATGTTTAAAATTAAGGTAGCACTTTCTGTAAAAGTTTTATTTTGGATAAGATCAGTGACTATAATACTCTAAAATGTTTAAATAACAAATGTAAAAGTACAAAATATGAAACTTAGTTATTCGTACGGTTGTTAGAGGGTTAAGAGAACTTGTTAATACATGTTACGTCCCCATATCCGTCTCCTAAGTGAAACACACTGATTAACTATTTGACATATGTTTTTAACGTTCCTGTAATAATTAATGACAAATTTAATTTTAATTTTAATTAAAATTTAATTTTCCTGTAATATTTTAATTGCTAATATATTAATATAAAAATTAATTACTTTAAATTTGCATCTTTGAAAAATTAGGATTTTGTTCTTCCTATCTATATCGCCTAAAATTCTGGAATAACTGTATTTATGTCGCTATGCTACGAATGACCCTTACTGGGTTCATGCATTTAAGATTTTGTAACTGTACATTTGCAGGAAGATTAAAACTATTTTAAAAGGCCTGTAAAGAGCTTAATTCTTCTTATTACTTGCCTGTTTCTTAAGAGGAAATAAAACTTTTATATCAACACGAGTTCATAAATACCTCAGGAACATAAATCCCCATGTTGTGGAAAATTAGCCTTAGCAAAATTTGGTTACAAACCTAAAATACTTGGAGAAAAAGTTCACGCTGGACCAATGATGGTAGTACAAGACAACACATGCTAAAACGGAGAAGAAGAGCTTTGGTAAAGAAGTAATTTTGAGATAATTGCGATTCTGATATGTTCCTCTAAAATTTTCAGAATATCGGTAAAACACCTTTTGATTGAAGTTGGATGTCAACAAGTCAGAAATGTCTCATTATTTTTTATTTTTTTTTAGCAATGATCTAACGTGATGTTAACCGAATTTTAGATGGTAGCATGTACGTATGTCGTCATCTCAATCAGCAGTAGAAGAGTATTTACCTCTTTTTACTATGCACCCACGCAGGCCAATCTGCATTACTTTCATGGAAGCTAATGTACTTCTTCTGCAGTGGTACCAACTGATAACACATTCTCAACTGTATGTAGAATTTGCAGCGAAATTTCAGTTTTAAAACAGTTTTTAATTAATGAATTATCCAATATATAGTTTATTATCTTTAAGAAATGCCACTAACCCCCAAAAGTGTCAGTAAAAATACAAGAAAAATGTAACAACCATTTTGTATTATTTTACAGTTAAACTCTTATTAAGTGATTTCATTAAATTATGTCAATCCTTTAATTCCATATTCGATTAACAAAAAACTGATTTTATTATTGTTACTTTTTATTTTTGGCGTACATTGGACTGTTAGACAAGGAAGTGTTTTTCGCTAACCTTTCAGTTTATTCTAAAATTATCAGTAAAGTCATTTTTAAATTTAACCGATATAGTAACATAGTTAATAGTTTACTGTTTTTTAGTTATCAATGATTATATTTTGTTTCTTACTCCAATTTCCACTTCCCACTGACACAAATTTTCATAGTACTGTATCGATTCCTATCTTATTTTATACGAAATTCTTATCATAATGTTCATAGTTTAAACAATGAATTATTAATAATACTCTACTTATTACTAATCTCTCTTCTAATCCTATGAGAAGACTGAATGTTTCTTCTAACAATTCCCATAAATTCAAGAATTATGATCCCAGGCTTTAAAACATACAAATTAAAATCCGGTATTTTGATGAATACTGTTACAGAATAATCTTAAATATCCAATAGTAAAGTTTGACATTTAAATACAAACCACTTAAACAAGAGTTACGTATAACGAGAAAGTATTTATCTTATCAAATTTTCTATTCTCAAAGCACTTTATGTTTAGAGGTATGACTTCCCTAAGTACACAGAAAAAGAAAAAAAACTTTGGTGACCTAAGTTCACAGATTTTATTTAGTTGTATTGTTCTATAGTAATCAACAGATTTTATATTTCCCACTATTAATGGTTAGTTAGGTTAATAGTAGTCACGTTGACTTATTTTACTATTAAATTCATTAGTGGTGAATAATATATTAATTATCTGTTGTATATACCAATAAATAGTAAACTATTCTTGCTTAGATAAAACGGTCGAACCGATTTAAATAGTTTCAGTATCATTGGTATTCCTTCTACCGAGAGTTACCACGTTAAATTTTAATTAAGTTCCATGGATTTCTAGAATATCCTGGATTGTGTACGTGAAATTTAGATTGTGACTAGAAATTCACTACGTTAGCTTTTAAAGCGCTCTGGAAGGATGGTGGGATGCTATTTTTCTATGGTATACATTCGTTTACGTTAACATATAGAGTGCAGAGGACGCAGCTTACTACTATCCCAGCCTTCATATGGTCGGTACATAATCAGAGTCGTGGTAACTCGGTAATTATTGTTTTCATAGTAAAAATGTATACAAGATAGTTAAAAGTGCGCTATTTAGAATTAATTTTTTAGTTTTTTTAAATGTATGAAAAAATTTTTATAGTAGATTTTATCAAATTATCAAAATTAACCCTTATTTTTAACCGAGTGACTCTAACATTCAGCATCGATCACGGTGTGAAGTTTTCAAAACAACTACATTAGGCGTGTAATTGATCAAACCACGATTTAAAATGCATGTTAATTTTTAGTACATCTTTCGTTGAACAGATCTTGCTAATTTTATTTATTTATCTTTGCTAATAATCTTGCTAACCAAGGCCAGCGCCTACTTGTTTGAACGCACAAACAGTAAACAGACAGACATCAGGGCGGTGTTGCCTCTATACTGAATGAAGCATTGTATATTTAATTTTTAAAATTAATAAAATAAGAAATGGACCAAGCACTCTCAAACAATCGAAAATGACAAAACATATTTTAGTAAGTTATTGCATCGGGTTAATCTCGTGGGGACTTACCAATTAAATTACACATTGCTAGAATATTCCATTTGTCAAGATTTCTACAGCCATCTCACAGCTTCCATATCGCAGCCTGACAACTGTATAAGTATCGCACTCAGATTTCCTCCAACCTGACGTGTAAATATAACCTTTCTGACAGACATGACAGCTTCCACAGGTGATTTGTGGATCTCGCGCGCTCCGACTCTCTCAGAACCACTTACCATATTTTAATTTATAAATAGATAGAAAATATGCTAGTTTCTCATTGTATTACACACACCTTTTAACAAGCAGAATCATCTTAAATTATAAATAAGCAAAGATATTATTGCAGTTATCGATATAAATTTATACATAATTATCAATACAATTAAAAATACATACATAATTCTTATTGTAATATGATGGTAAAATGACGGTTTTAAAATATATTAAAATACGGGTTTGGATAAGTTTCCACACGCATAGTATTTTTTTGTTATCAAGGATTTTGCGATTGAACGAGGCAACCGAGAAAATATATTTCAAAGTGTAACTTTACTACATAGGATCTATGATTAATATAACAGGAAATCGGTAAGTTATTGCATTTATAGTTTCTTTCTGCCTTATTCTACCCGTCTGTGCCACTAGCCCGTGCAACGATCTTCTCAAACAGAATAGGAGGTAAGAGTTGATACAGTGCAAGGTCGATGGTACTGATAAAAAGGGCTACGGTCACAAACAGGATTTCAATCTTTGCAATCTCTAACTGAGATCAAAATTCCGACGTCTTAGACAATGTTACGATATAGTTATCATTATCTTATCACTAGTTTTGTAGTATAGTTATCTATAATGTTGAAACGGTATTGTGAGCGACTTCGTTGCCGACATTTTTTTTATTTCTTCAGTCGAACTCAGGATTCAAGTCTGTACAAGTGTAAGATGCCAGACGCTGAACTGGAGTAAACTTAACATTCACATTGAATCTACCATTCCCTCCATAGCTACGACATGTGTAGTCATGGTAGTATAGAAATAAACAAGCAACCCAAGTGCAAATACCCATATAATGTTTAAAATTCTAAACTTGCTTACATTCGAAGCGGATATAACACTGAAATCGAATGATGTAACCAGCTACTTAACCTAAAGTTATTTATCAGGATCGAATGATAGAAGCTAAGGTAAACCATGTTATTTTTAGATCTTATTTCAGATGCAATAATTAAGTGTGATTAAGACGTTCATCATATGGCCAAAACAAATTTGGATTTAAGTCAAAAAATTTTTAAATTAACAGTTACCAATATAAATGAAAACTTTATATTTTGATATATATGTAGCCTAGACATCAATAAATAATATACACACATCTGTGCGTTTTAATAATGTAATGTAGGGATCAGACATTATTAGTATACCAGTTTAGTAGCAGTAAAGAATCAGAATATTTTCACTAATTCCTTTGAAATGAGAAGGATTTTTTAATACCAGTCTTACCGTCCTCATGGTCTACTGATATGTGCATTAATTTTGCTAAACAGTAAAACTTGGTATAATACAAAAAAAGTTTAACAGTTCTGATAAAAATTGCATAGGTCACGTACAGGACTTGAACTTGCGCTATATCTAACCCAGGTTATATATCCAACATCCTAGTCCGTGTAACTGTATACATATTTTAAGCTGATAATTCTATTAAATTTGGTTTTATATAACTTCAGGTAACTTTACAATTGGTTCGTAATTCCTTTAAGACTTATTTTTCGTTTTATTAAAAGCGAGGTAAATAAAAGTAAACAATCTCTAATGTTTTAATAAAGACAGTTCCGTGTTCGAGACCAGATGGTGGGTTCTCATATCTGCAATTTATATTGGCCATCCATTGACTATTCCGGCGACATCGGAATATCGATATATGAATTATTCACATATATTCAGTTTGAATTCTTGATAATACTAGCTTCTCTTTTCATATCATTTGTTACGGATCTATTCCGGATATTAAGGATATGATAGGGAGAATAAGGGTTTTATTTCTCTTTAAACATTTCATATTGTATTTAATCCTTTTCTACGTATTATTTTACTTTTTTCTATAGATTTTCCAAAACTATATAATTTTGAACTGATAGTAGAATTCATATATTATAATTTCATACAGTTCTTATTATTTTCATTTTATGTTAACTCAAAAGAGACATTCATAGAATGTTTAAAAACTATTCCAAATTAAATACGTTTTAAATGTTTTATGTAAATTTAAGGTTTACTATTTTATTATTTATTATCATCTTTATGCTTATTTATTACTGTAAAATCCAAACTTCCTGCTTTGTTTTGTCATTTAGCCTGCGTTTTAAAACTTTGCGATGGCCATCTTTACACCTTAGATGATATAAATCAATGAATAAAAGTTTTGTAAATAACCCGAAAATCTTTAAGTATTATATGTTATGCTTTAATGAATATTGTAGATAAAACTCATTCTCATTCATAATTTTAACAACCTACAATCTTTATTTATTTAATAATGTTTTACAATCATTAGTATTTTTAATTTAAACTTGTGCTTATGAACTGTAAACTGGAGTGCAATAACAGAAAAGAGCAATTTTCCCTTTATGAACAATACTAATCCAGTATTGAACTTATCAAAAACTCATCGAATCTGCCACTGGTCAGTAACTTCGCACCAGTAGAACTCCCAAATATTATAAATCCAAAAGGGCTCTGAAGCCAAAGAATACATGTAGCCTCATCCAAGTCAAAACCCATTTAAATATTTAAAAGGGTTAATATATGTACAATTTTATACATAGTAAACACTAGAAGAGAGCTAAAACAATAAACTACCCGGCTCGAAGGACTAAAATGGACGGTACAAAAACAAAAAAATAGTATAAACTAAAAATTGAAACGTGAATGCAGGGTTAGGACAAACTGAGTGGAATTTAAGAAATTGAAATAATATACAAATATAAGGGGGAAACATGGCCAGGTATACAATACTTAGTTTAATGAGAATTATGCCATTTTTGTAGAAGTGTAGAAATTTGAACTCACTGTATGATGTCTTACCACTAGTTCCATCATACTCAGAAGGGACTGTTAGGCTTCACCACACAGCAGGGCACAGTTCAACTAAAGACCTGGACAGTCTGTAGATGCATGAACTTGTGATAATAACAATGTCCAATGGTGGGGAGAAAAAAGAACACAGTTTGGCTTTCAATAGCAAAATAAATTATATGAAAGAACGTCAAGAGACGGAGAATACACAAGTGGTGAGGAACTCGTAATTCATTAATAAGCAAATCATGTCAAAAATGTAATTTATTAAGTGTATACTGACAAACATAATGTATCGGAGTTTTTATGTTTACAAAGTTTTTTATGTACGACCTCTACTGACAAACATGATGCTAGAGATCGGGTAACACCGATATGTTGCTAACCTGTTTCTTTGCCCCAAAGCAATTCAACGGAAGAACCGTTACTGAAGCACGCTATAAGAGCCGTTTGGTTTTGTAGGCTTAACGTGAAGCGAGCAATGGAATTGTCTGATTTTCGGACTTAGCTGACTTTTACAAAGTATAATTTAAGATAAATTATAATAATAAAAGTAGTGTTTTTAATATTATACACATACATACAGGAACTTTGAAATCAGTGTTATTAGGGTAGATATTGCACACTTTATGAAATCTAACAAAATATGCTTACTATATTATTAAGAAGTAGTTAATCTATAACAAAAAAGCCCGTCATTTAAAAAGACCGATGTAAAAGTTTGATTGAACTCCAGTACGATGATAAGATAAGATAAGATAAGATTTTTATTGATCATTAGACAATACATGCAATAGATCACGTCAGAATACTTATACTAACAGTAAAATTAACAATTTAAATTAAACACTCATTATAGAAGACACAATAGATTTATAGAAATGTCGTGGAGAGTTGATGTTATTGACAAGAGCGGGGTTGACAGTGACCCAGTTGACCATTGACTGTTGCAGACACAAGCTTCCTGTTGCATTTACTCCTTTAACACAATATATTGAAGATAGAATATCAAATTAAATAAAAAAAATATGTTATATAATATTTATATGATATTCATACGCACTTGATTCACCTTCCGTTTTAATGCACTCATTAGCAATTTTCCCCACATAATATATGCAGTTCAAAATAAAGAATATTTGTTTTGAATAAAGAGTTATGTACATTTTCACAACTGTTTTATTAGTTGGTGATGTTATTTTTCACTAACATATATTTACAAAGTTCAGAAAAACTAGTATTTTTTAAACATCTGCAGAAAATAAACAAAATGTTCATAGTATTACTTCACAGTATTTCAAGTATTATTAAGCATAAGTAATTTGTTAAGCATATTTTACGATTTATAGTTGATAAAATTACAGAAAAAACGTTATATTCCAATATTAATCTATTATTGTAATTTGTGGTGAACTATGTATTATAGCAGTCAATGTAGTTGAAATATAAAGTATCACAGATATCAGAGAATTACTTAATTGCACAGTTTGTCTCGTGTTTAAAATAAAATGTGGCCTTCAAATATAGTTTGAGAAATCTGCTGCAGTAACATTGTGGCAATGCTGGTGAGTATAAGCACTAATATAACTCCTAATTGTAGGGATGGATCAAACCGGTTGTAGCATCTCAGTAGAGAAGCCTGCACGGAAATAGTCTGATGATAGTTGGTGCGTCTGAATACTACTGTACATCCCGCGCCAAACATTGATGTCAGTTTTACGTATATGGAAAATTATTGATCCATCTCTTTTCCATAAACAAACAACATTATTTGTTACTCTGTTACCGTAGCCAATGAAAGAAAAATGTAATTCCATTCATATGTTTTATATGTGCAATTTACACCAATAAAGTTTATGAAGATGTGATTCCATTTATCTGTTTTGCGCACATCATATAAATCCAGCAGATTGTCACAGACTGTCATATCCACGTCAGAGCGGGAACATCTGATGGTCAGCAGTGATTGGCAACACTGACCAAATTTAAATGGACTATTTTCGTGCGGGCTGCATTAGTCAACTCATCTGAGCTTATTCAGGGCTGACGAGTTATGGTGGCAACCGTGTTCCAATAAACAATGCAATTAAGGGAATGTTTACAATGCTGACTGGTAAAATTACCTGTTGGACTCCACGCCGATTTTAGTGTATCTAGAAGTACAAAACTAATAAAGCAGTTTACGTCACAGTTGACGTAGCCGTTAACCCACGGTAGTTGCTTTCATCTATTATTCGCAATCACAGCAAGTTATTCAATTAGTGATAGGGAATAACTAATTGGAGCCGAGCCTTGCTCAGATGTTTTCTCTGCAACACTCAGTTACTGACGCTGGTTGTTTGATATTCCAGCCTCTCCCATTTGCAAGACCAAAGGAACGAAATGATCGCATCATTGTTATATATCAACTGGCAGAGAAAACTGAGCAATAGGAGCAGATTCTGCAACCGTCAAAGCTGATTGAATGTTTTCAGATAATATACAAAAAATTGTAGTGTGAATTATCACCTTGGGTTTGTAAGCTATGTTCGAGAACCATCAAAGCGAACCTATAAGATGCAACAAATTGTAGTGTGAAGTATCACCTTGAGTTTGTAAGCTATGTTCGAGAACCATCCCAGCGAACCTATAAGATACAACTAATTGTAGTGTGAAGTATCACCTTGAGTTTGTAAGCTATGTTCGAGAACCATCACAGCGAACCTATAAGATACAACAAATTGTAGTGTGAAGTATCACCTTGAGTTTGTAAGCTATGTTCGAGAACCATCACAGCGAACCTATAAGATACAACAAATTGTAGTGTGAAGTATCACCTTGAGTTTGTAAGCTATGTTCGAGAACCATCACAGCGAACCTATAAGGTACAACAAATTGTAGTGTGAAGTATCACCTTGAGTTTGTAAGCTATGTTCGAGAACCATCACAGCGAACCTATAAGATACAACAAATTGTAGTGTGAAGTATCACCTTGAGTTTGTAAGCTATGTTCGAGAACCATCAAAGCGAACCTATGAGATACAACAAATTGTAGTGTGATGTATCACCTTGAGTTTGTAAGCTATGTTCGAGAACCATCACAGCGAACCTATAAGATACAACAAATTGTAGTGTGAAGTATCACCTTGAGTTTGTAAGCTATGTTCGAGAACCATCAAAGCGAACCTATAAGATGCAACAAATTGTAGTGTGAAGTATCACCTTGAGTTTGTAAGCTATGTTCGAGAACCATCAAAGCGAACCTATAAGATACAACAAATTGTAGTGTGAAGTATCACCTTGAGTTTGTAAGCTATGTTCGAGAACCATCCCAGCGAACCTATAAGATGCAATAAATTGTAGTGTGATGTATCACCTTGAGTTTGTAAGCTATGTTCGAGAACCATCACAGCGAACCTATAAGATATACCTTGAGTTTGTAAGCTATGTTCGAGAATTGTTGATGTATTGTAGTGTTATGTATCACCTTGAGTTTGTAAGCTATGTTCGAGAAACATCACAGCGAACCTATAAGATGCAACAAATTGTAGTGTGAAGTATCACCTTGAGTTTGTAAGCTATGTTCGAGAACCATCCCAGCGAACCTATAAGATGCAATAAATTGTAGTGTGATGTATCACCTTGAGTTTGTAAGCTATGTTCGAGAACCATCAAAGCGAACCTATGAGATACAACAAATTGTAGTGTTATGTATCACCTTGAGTTTGTAAGCTATGTTCGAGAACCATCCCAGCGAACCTATAAGATACAACAAATTGTAGTGTTATGTATCACCTTGAGTTTGTAAGCTATGTTCGAGAACCATCACAGCGAACCTATAAGATGCAATAAATTGTAGTGTGATGTATCACCTTGAGTTTGTAAGCTATGTTCGAGAACCATCAAAGCGAACCTATAAGATGCAATAAATTGTAGTGTGATGTATCACCTTGAGTTTGTAAGCTATGTTCGAGAACCATCCCAGCGAACCTATAAGATACAACAAATTGTAGTGTGAAGTATCACCTTGAGTTTGTAAGCTATGTTCGAGAACCATCCCAGCGAACCTATAAGATGCAACAAATTGTAGTGTGAAGTATCACCTTGAGTTTGTAAGCTATGTTCGAGAACCATCACAGCGAACCTATAAGATGCAATAAATTGTAGTGTGATGTATCACCTTGAGTTTGTAAGCTATGTTCGAGAACCATCCCAGCGAACCTATAAGATACAACAAATTGTAGTGTGAAGTATCACCTTGAGTTTGTAAGCTATGTTCGAGAACCATCACAGCGAACCTATAAGATGCAATAAATTGTAGTGTGATGTATTACCTTGAGTTTGTAAGCTATGTTCGAGAACCATCACAGCGAACCTATAAGATACAACAAATTGTAGTGTGAAGTATCACCTTGAGTTTGTAAGCTATGTTCGAGAACCATCACAGCGAACCTATAAGATGCAACAAATTGTAGTGTGAAGTATCACCTTGAGTTTGTAAGCTATGTTCGAGAAACCATCACAGCGAACCTATAAGATACAACAAATTGTAGTGTGAAGTATCACCTTGAGTTTGTAAGCTATGTTCGAGAACCATCACAGCGAACCTATAAGATGCAATAAATTGTAGTGTGATGTATCACCTTGAGTTTGTAAGCTATGTTCGAGAACCATCACAGCGAACCTATAAGATGCAATAAATTGTAGTGTGATGTATCACCTTGAGTTTGTAAGCTATGTTCGAGAACCATCACAGCGAACCTATAAGATGCAATAAATTGTAGTGTGATGTATCACCTTGAGTTTGTAAGCTATGTTCGAGAACCATCACAGCGAACCTATAAGATGCAATAAATTGTAGTGTGATGTATCACCTTGAGTTTGTAAGCTATGTTCGAGAACCATCACAGCGAACCTATAAGATGCAATAAATTGTAGTGTGATGTATCACCTTGAGTTTGTAAGCTATGTTCGAGAACCATCACAGCGAACCTATAAGATGCAATAAATTGTAGTGTGAAGTATCACCTTGAGTTTGTAAGCTATGTTCGAGAACCATCACAGCGAACCTATAAGATGCAATAAATTGTAGTGTGAAGTATCACCTTGAGTTTGTAAGCTATGTTCGAGAACCATCACAGCGAACCTATAAGATGCAATAAATTGTAGTGTGATGTATCACCTTGAGTTTGTAAGCTATGTTCGAGAACCATCACAGCGAACCTATAAGATGCAATAAATTGTAGTGTGATGTATCACCTTGAGTTTGTAAGCTATGTTCGAGAACCATCACAGCGAACCTATAAGATGCAACAAATTGTAGTGTGATGTATCACCTTGAGTTTGTAAGCTATGTTCGAGAACCATCACAGCGAACCTATAAGATACAACAAATTGTAGTGTGAAGTATCACCTTGAGTTTGTAAGCTATGTTCGAGAACCATCACAGCGAACCTATAAGATACAACAAATTGTAGTGTGAAGTATCACCTTGAGTTTGTAAGCTATGTTCGAGAACCATCACAGCGAACCTATAAGATACAACTAATTGTAGTGTGAAGTATCACCTTGAGTTTGTAAGCTATGTTCGAGAACCATCACAGCGAACCTATAAGATACAACAAATTGTAGTGTGAAGTATCACCTTGAGTTTGTAAGCTATGTTCGAGAACCATCCCAGCGAACCTATAAGATACAACTAATTGTAGTGTGAAGTATCACCTTGAGTTTGTAAGCTATGTTCGAGAACCATCACAGCGAACCTATAAGATACAACAAAAAACAACAGACAAAACTCAGAAACTCGTGTGTCACGTGGTTATGTGTTGTTACATTGTAGCGGTCAGTGTTTGATAACTAAAACAGTATAAAATCTCTTAAAACAAAGGACTGCTGCAGATGCTCATAGACAGATTGACAGATAATTCAAGTTTTTAATAAACGTATTTAAATTATAAGGATTAACGTTGTTTGTGTGGAAGTTATTGTCCGAATCCATTTATCTCCTTAGTATCTCCTTAGGCCCTGAAGTATAAAATTCTGTACAAGTTTGGTAATTAGACCATGTTGATTTTTTTGGGGGACTGAGGGGTGTGGGAAGGTGGCAGACGACGAAGGACTTGACAGGCTAATATGTAGCTTTAAATAGAGAAAATATGAATAGTAACAGTTGTGATTAAAATACTAAGATAAGTGCTTTAAATATATTAAGTAATATATTTTCAGATTCTTTAAGCATTTATGGGATGAAAACCCTTATATCCATTACGAATATTTGACATTTAACATTCAAACTATTTAACACCGCGATAATGATTATGGGCAACGAATGCCAGATATATTCAGTTATGGATTATAGACACTTGATAATTGCAAAGTATAAATTGAGGGTAGTAATGTTATCTTTTTTCTAATTTATCACAAAATCAGTCAAGTGGACAAAAATATTGTTGAGAACTTTGTCTTCTACTTATAGAACCCGTTATTTTGAACGGTAACGTGACATCGAGGAAAGGAGTGTGACACTTGTCAGCAAGATAATGCTGGCGCTGTGACACGACAGGGTTGCTGACAAATGACCCTCTCCCTCAGTCCTTATCGTTGACCTCTCGACCACACTCAGGCCAGATTTACTCGACTTTGTTTATTTTATTTTATCTTTAAAATAATGAACATAAATAACGCTTTGATTACGTTCTGTTTAGCTTGTTGGCTGAGCGTTAGCGAAGTTTATCACTAAAGTGGGTGGAACATTGTATTTCGGTCTGCCGCACGATGTCTAGTGAAGAACTTACCACTTATGGATATCATATCTTATGAAGCTTAATTCTATATAAGGAATACTGAATTCGAAGATGATGCATATCCAACCACGGAATGAGGCTGAGCGTCGTTGACGCCTGTCACTAAGTAGGCAGACAGTTTGTTTTTTGTATCAGGGTACAAGCCCGCGAATACATTAAATGGAATTACAAAGCAGTACATCAGACACAAAGTGTGACGTTTTATGAAGGGACATCGTGTTTTTTTTCTCTGATGAGGGATGCATTGTTAATTAGGTTTATAGATATTAAATCATTCTTAGACTGGATTAAGATAACAGTACGATATATTTTGAATATAGATTGGGAAGCAAGAGCACATACTGTACTGTGTCAGGTTCATGGATATTCATATATACCTTAAATAAATAATATTGAGGATAGCGACAAACTCAGCGATCCGGATTGCTTGAAAATCGTGCCTACATTTCTTTTTAGAAATTTAAAATAATTCTACAACAATTATAGATAAATAGGATTATTTTAATAATTATTAGCTGAAAAATTTATGTTTTCGGTGATTCTTTGATTTTGTACACATTAACATGTACACCTTTTGAAGAAATTTAGCACCAATGTAAGTCTATTGAAGAATTAGGTATAGTCTGAAGTAAGCAAAGTGAAGTACAAGGCCTCGAAGTAGATGCTTTTTGACTATAGTAGACCTCTCAGTCTACTTTATGTATGCATATATACTAAAATATTGGTGAAACCATCACTCTTTTAAAAGCAATAATGTTCAAAGTTATTTGTTACTGTCACACTATAATTTTGGCAGTACATGATCTTCACATGAGATTTGATATATTCAATAACATTTCGAAAATTGCTTCAGGCTAAAAAGAATTTACAATGCACTTTGTATTAGATGTTGTTTTACTATGAGAAAAGTTGCAATAGACAGGTTTTGCATACAACATCCACCCAAACATAATACTGATAATTGTTGTGTAGTGATTTGGCCTTGTGTATAACCTGAGCACGTAAAGCTATGTCAAAGCTAACGTACCTTGAACTGAGATAAGCGGAGGTAGATAAGTACACAGACTTACCAATATTAATGATGGGAGTGGGATGATCAATGACTATCGTCTATCTTCTATCGATTTGGTGGTGTGCAAGATATTGAACTCAATTTCATTCTGGACACAATATCAATATCATTTGAAATTGTGTAATATTTTAATAAATTCTTTCATAGTTTAAAAGTATAAAAACATCTTTAAAATAGCATAACTGGCTAGGAGAATATTTATGATTTGAGTTAGGTACTATCTAACTATGGTTAGCCAAAGCGTGTATTAAAGATAATTTGATACATAGCAGAGTTTATTTAATTCAAATAGTGCTTTAATTTATATGTAGATATACTACTTTCGTCCACTAAGCATCCGGATTCCTTCCCCATTTGGACTCCTGGAACTTCCATAAACTCAGGGCTTCTTTAGCATTCTAGTTCCATGCCTGAGATCTCTCACATCTAGGAAATGTCACTTCAGATCTCACAGAACTATAGATTTTCAAAACTCTCAAAGGTTCAGGAATCCTAGGGTTTTATCCCGTATCAGTCAGTTCTTCGAGACATCAATCTCTGGGATCAATAATTTTCCCATAACAAGGATCCATCAAATTATGGTCCAGTTACCTTCAATGTGCCTTTGGGTCAGAAATTTCCCCATTCTTATAACCAGTCCAGATCTTCTAATCACATGATGTATTTAGATATAATAGATGTAATGTACTTGAGTAAAATATTTCAGCAAAATCCTCAGAGCATTCACACATATTTAAGAAAAGCACAAAATGAACTAAAAAATTTGTTCCCTTATTGATGTAGTTTTAGTAGCTTTTTGTTCAAAATACAACTCTTTGCATGGAAGGTGTAAATGCAGTTGTGTAATAATTACTAATGATAATTAAATAAGGAATACTACACTAAAAGATGTTTTTCTTTAGTTTGCTTTATAATGGACTAAAGTCGGTCTCACAATTCTAAAATCAACCATTCCTATACACACCAATATCATTAGACAAAATAGCCAAATATCATTGACGGAAAAGAGATTGCAGGACTCTTGATTCGATATTAGTCAAAATGTATACACATTATACAAAACACATTTGTCACATATGGTCATTGTTACACACAAACATTTAAACACATTTTAATAATAGAAAGTAAGCTATTTATGCCCTTTTCGTGTAAACAAAGCAAACTTTGTTGTTTGAAACATTGTGAATATGCTTTAATTGTGATTTGTACTTTGTAAAATTTGACACTCTTATCATGAAGGAAATGAAAAGCAATGCTGGGATGTCAAATCCTATCACACACTATGTATATAAAATATGTCATGATCTTATTATATTGGCATTATTTACGGATTAAATGTAGTCTCACTAATATTTAGTTTGATTCTATATAATTATTGTATATTGAAGCAAAAGTTAAACTTATTTAAAGCTAAATAATTATAAATTTCAGTTACATTATTAATTGAGTTTATGATTTGTTCATTATTCTTAAAGGGAAATAAAATAACAACGCCAAGAGTTGAGACATAAACATTCAATGTACTGGATTTTCTCTAATTCGGATTACCGTATTAATTAATTTATACAGCAAACTGGATCTTACTGCAATGCTTTCTGAGCCAACAGAATACACAAACCAAGAATATGTTATCTCGAGCCAAATATCAGCTGTTTCCGGTACAAAACCGGCAACATCGGAATCTTTTATTTTAAGATGTAAGAATAAAACTTATACAAAATAAGAAATTGAAGCAATTGTAATGGATATGGAGTTTTCTAATTTACTCGTACATTCAAATTTCGTAATTTCGCAAAACAATATCATTCACAGAGATTACTCTTGAAACTTGAATCATTATTATTCTTAAATTATCCTTTTTAATGTTATTATACATGTTAAATAGTTTTCTTCTTGGATGTAATATACTCGTATTATTGCCTTGTCCTATTAAATAATGCATTGTGCAGTTTTTACTATCGAAGGATTTTATTCTTATTAGACACTTATTTTTCAATGATTATAACGATGCATACTTGTTTAGTTGTAACATTTCTTTTATAAACTAAATAATTTTATTAATTTCTAAATCGGAAGAAGGGAAATGTATCTACAAATCATTACTGTGTAAACTTCATTAATGTCACTAAATATATATTAGAAATATATTACTAAAGTTACGTTTTTAAAAGATTTGACATGATTACAAAGTGTCGGAAAACACGACATAAACAAAAAAATAATTAAAAATCAAACCAACGTAATTCAGTACTACTCTGTCCCCAAATACTATTTGTTATCACGTGACATGGATGGAATGTTACGTTATTGTTATTAATAGAAAACTGCTATATTTAACCCTTTGCGGGCGCTTACGTAGCCTGAGCTTGAATTTAGTTACTATTTTTAGAGATGTAATACTTTTTCCAGCCAGGAGCCCGCACTGATGGTCAAGGACCTTTAAGTTCTATACAGATTGTCGTTGAACTTTTTATACCCAATTCTACAGTATATTTGAAGTTATCTAAAATGAGTAATTATAAATATAAAGGTTTGATATTCTCAACGGACAGCAGTCATAAAATAATGGATTGATGTTATCTGAATGTAAACATCTGGCAAAATTAATTTTAAGAGTATCACAATTCCTTCAGGTATCTATTTTTATAGTACTCATTGGTTCAGTGCTCAAAAAAGAGGCACTTTTTAAACATTAATAAACACCACATTTAAAACAGTGTACAATTTATGAGAATTTCACAAATCTTCAGTAATTTTACCACTAAAATGAGCAAATTTAGTATTAGTAAATATACCTTGAGGTAGTAAATTGCATCAGAAATGTTGATAACATTTGCGGATTTTTCACAATTTTCAAATTCTTAGATAAAAAAGTTTTCCCATTTAAATGAAGCGTAAAACAATAAACTGAGTTTATTTCAAAAAGTTGGTGATCCTCATTATAATAGACATTACAATTCTAAGACACGTCTGAAGGACATGCAAATTTATCAAAGTAAATTAAACCATTTAAGTACTTGCGTTCAAGAACACCAAATTAACTATTACCAAACTACTCGTATGTCTGATATAGACAATACGATCCAAGCTTTATGTGTTCAAGTAATCTTCTAAGGAAAGAGTTTATTTGCATTCCAGGAAACTAGTCCGTGACAGCTGCAGGCCAAGGGAAATGCTGACATGCAAGCACACAAACAATTCTGTCCAATCAGTCAATGGAGTGAGCGGAACATGAATTAAAAACAAGTCCCTTTATAAATACTGCGGTATTTGTATGTACATGTTTGTTTTGATAAAAAAATAAAAAATTCTATTTATAAAAAATTGCTGGTTTTTCATTATGAACCAATAACTACAGAACAGAATAAATTTCTAGTTTTTAAATTTTATGAAAAAATAATTTTGTTACTATAAGAAATTAACCATGTAAAAATGCCTTATCTTTTTACTTTTAAAGTTGCTTAAAAGAATAATTATGATTGTATTTTTTAAAAAACACTATTCAAGAATGTATGTTCCTTTTTGTAATAAACTGTAAGAAATGTAAGTCAGCAGTAAAACATGTGATAAAACAACATTCATTAAAACTCATACTTACAAATAGGAATTTCTCAACGTGACGTAACTTTCTCTCCTGCTGATCATTTAGATAGAATATAAATTGGCCTTTTTTATATTGGATTTACAAGTTTTCTTACCATACAACTGTATGATTTAGTATCTACCATATTTATATTAGTTTTAACCACTTGCGGTTACTCAGATGAGAATTAAACCTTATTTTTTTGAAAGGGTGAACAATACTTTATTATTTTTGAAGGCTTTTCCATAGAAGGCTTTCCTTGGACAAGTTATTTTGTAAAACTGGAGAATCAGGATGCATATTCAACGAAATCTCATAACTTTCTTTCAACAAAGCGAACATGATTAGGATTTTGCGAAGTTTTTGACTAGTTTACTCTGTTTTGATAACCATTGTACTCTTATAACGTGTACACATACATTGATCTAAAATTAGCGAGATTAGTAGTTCTTTCTTACATTAGCGTAACATATGTGATCTTCCAAATGGAAAAACTCTTTAGTTACATACATACATCTTCGTAAATGAACAATGAAATACCTCCAAATTCACGGTCTTAGAAATGTTTTTTTGTTGATGGCCGACAGGACAAAGACAACTAAGACTGAAGAATTTTCAACGTTTGATTCAGATATATTCACAAGCTCAGCTTAACCTAGTGTATATATATATATATATATATATATATATATATATATATATATATATATATATATACTAGCGGGCCCGGCGCGCTTTGCTGCGCATTTCAATAATTTTTTGCAAAAGTTGCCCGCGGCTTCGCACGCAATTTCCCGTTGAAAACAGTACACTATATTCACTTATTCTTTTTCTATCACATTCTAAACATTGCTGAGATAATTGATAGTCGTTCCATCGTGAGCCTCTTGGGCGTATTATGAAGGTATGTACCATATTCCTGCCTCTATCTAGCTGTTACCCACGGCTTCGCACGCAAATCTTAAGAACCGAAGTCCTTATATTACTTAGTAAATTTTTTTTTTTACTATAATAAATTTTAGATTAAATTAGTTATATCTCCGATGCCACGATTGAGCTTGCTTTGTTGTCTCGATCGAGAGAATATGTACACACGGAGTTTTGAGAACCATACTTCTGTCAAAAAAAACAACTAAGGTTGATTTTATAACATTCTTTATATTTGTAGCCAACGTAAGATAGTAATTATGATATCTGCATTACTCTTCTGATCAAGCATGAGCATGTTAAAGGTGAATTTTTACGTCAAATTTGAATTGTATTATCTGGATAGTAAAGTCTATGTTTAACAGTGATTGCAAAAACAGTTTAAACAAAATTTGTCGTTTCTCTTAAGCTTACTCTATGCTTTAAAACTATAAGTGTAATATATGTTTACAAAGAACAGCTGATTAAAAATTTGAAAAGACGTTAACATATGTTTGCTGCAATGCACTTCTTATGGGTATTTCTGTAACCAGTGGGGCGGAATCCTGAATCGGGAAAGGGATGGGCATAGCTTATAAACCTTCTCCGTGGAAAAATACATATACGTACAAATTTTCATCATGATCGGTCCAATAGTTCACGATTCCATAAAGGACAAACATACAAACATTCATTTTTATATATATAGATATATATAAATGATCAATCTTATCGAAATTAAAATAGATTATTGCAATTCCAACAATATTAATGAATATCAAAAGTCGTTTTAGATCTATTGGGTTTTCCTATCATACGTTAGAATGCTTATATAACACTCGAGTGAAAGAAACAGTAATATATAAAATAATTGAATCACAAAAATGACAGCAATAGTAACATGCTCATTCGGAGGAACCAGGGTTCGTCTTTCGCACATGACTCGATCCTTGAACTGAAATGGTCTGAGCGAGAATGTTAACACACCATAAATTACACACTGACTTACATTTTCACAATTTCTATATGTAGTATTTTAGGATCTGTTGGCCTCAATTAAAAACATTTCATAAAAACAGTAGTAAGCTGGTTTCTTTTTAACTTATCGAAATTGTAATTTACTACCTATCACAAGAAACTACAATATTTACATGAAACTTATTGTAGGTCTCCATTCACAATGATGCAAATTTACTCGTATCTGGTTAGCGTTACCAATATTTTAAAATCAAATAGTACTAATTAATGCTCGCTTTTTATTAGAATAGTGATATGCCATGAAACGAGATACTCCGCTATTCAAAATATGAAACTGACAAAGAATGTGACGTCACTGTATGTGTTATAACACTATTGTGTTAAACAACAAAATAAATCCAATAACATAGTTCTGTCAGACAGACATGTGACATCTTGTTGGAGATTTATATCACTTGTCAACCCATTTCACAAGAATAGAGTTTCGATAACTGTGGTTTCCATACCAGATTGAATTATAAAAGACGATATTATTTTTATATTATTAATTCAAATCCAATGATTACAATGTCATATTAGATTGTTAATCATAATGACAATCAATCAATGGCAAGGCCAAACCATGTCTGTAGCTTAGATTTGGAAACCCCATGTTTTTCACCGGGATAGGTGGGAGGTACTCGTGTGAGCAAACCATCTAGCATTTTTTCCTTTTTTCTAAAGAAGGACTAAAAATTTGCACGTCTGTGTGAATTATTTGAATGTGTGGCAGCAAAACGTTTTTTTTTTGGGATTTTGCCATTCAAAGTTGTTGCTTAGATAGTTTTTATCATCAATTTTTAATAACCAATCGTGTGCCATTGCACAGCCGTGGTGGATTCAAGCTCCGAAGTAAAATAACCGAAGAACTAACTTTCAGTCGTAGAAGGTGTGGTAGCATGCGTGGAGAAATCCAGTAAGTTCAAAAACTCTATTGAAATTTCACAGCTTCGTTGGCATCGAAAACTGATCGGATTGTATGACACCAAATAGCTTAGCAACGACTACTGCATTAAGTTTTAATCATCAACATTTGCTGCAAAAATGGCTCATTCTGATTTTGACCTATTGTGGCATTAAATTTTCGTAGTTTATCTAAAATGTCTGGAACAAACACGTAAAAGAAGTTTTTATTAAAATATGTTGTTTTCAAAGGCATACTACTAATGCGCCTTTGGTGATTGTATTTACAGAATATTAGATGGATTGATCTTTTTATTTTTAGTACAATACATAAGTGTTCAGTCAAATGGAAAGCGAATATTTCCAACTACAGCAGATAATATTGTAATGATGAATTCTTTATACACTGACGGGGCTCAGAAAACGGGTTGATTGTATGACGTCATGTCAGTTGTGAAAATGAAAGTCGATCAACCGATTGTTGCTCTGAAAGCAATAAATAACAAAACTAATATTTTATACTGAATAATGCGAATCTCCAAAGAGTAAAAAGCATATAATAATACCAGAAGATAAACAAGGTGCAAGTACGCCACTACAAGTGTCGCGTAGCGGTCTGCGGTCTTCACCAAGTCTTCTTGCAAAATTCAGTATAAAGTTACATCTTTTACAGATGTCATGTGTTAGAAAGTTATATTATTTTATAAAATTTCTATTAAGTGTACTTATTCTGCAACATTCAAGTAATTATAATGGCTACTCATAAAAAATGTTACAATTTTCACTAGCGCTCAGCCAAATCAAATGAAGTTAAATGTACCTTCTTCGAACTCAATATTGTGTATATATATATATATATATATATATATATATATATATATATATAAAACTGGAGTTTTATAAAAAATTTAAAGTCTACAGGTAAGTTCGTTCTCGAGATATCGTACTGATAGATAGACAGAAAATTTCCTGCCACTTCATTAATGGACTTAGTCCATTACAAACTGACTCTTTATATAGCTTTCAATGTAATGTAAATAAAACTATTCATATTATATTATACAAAACAAACAAAAAATAATTTTTTTACAAAGAAAACATGTGAAAACATTATAGTTATATTGTATACTTTATATATTTTAAGATTCATAATTTAAAGTGTCATTTATAGCCCTAGAATCCCGCTTGAGATCACAAAATAACATATTTCGCTATATTTATGATCACACCACTAGATTTAATACTAAATAAACTTTTTTTACTCTTAGGATTGTCAATGATTATGTCATTATTGTTTGAATAATACTGCGAGGATATAAGTCCTAATCTTCTTTATAATGATACCGAAAAAAAAGATATGTAATTTGTTACTCAATTGTAATTTTTCATGATTCATTACTATCACATGCAATATAAAATTCTAATTCAAAGTCAATTAACATTTATTCTGTTTACCAGTGACCCCTCTCTGCACCGCTAAAATTTTTTAGAGTACAAAAAGAAGCACGTAACTAATCCTACAAATTTATTTTGAAATAAATTTATCAGTCCTATTTAATAGTTAAAACACCTATTCAAAAATAATAAACTTTAACGTGCGAAACGCATCATGGTACTGGTTGAAAATCATCATTTTGCTATTCATAAATGAATTTATTTTTTAATGCAAATCATTAATGAAAGGAGCAAAGTATTAATTAAAAACTGTACTATAAGTTAAAAATGTATTATAGCTTGTAGTTACCTAACAATATATTTTATTTTACTATCCTGTAGACTAAAATCTTTCAAAGATCTATCTCGACTACAATAGAAAATATTTTATCTAAGCATTTGTTTCTAAAACATCTTGAGTTCTTTAGAATACCGATAAAGCGGCTTCAACTACGAGTCTGTTCTGTCGGATTCCAGAGGAAAGTGTCAAACAACTACATAGCAGTGAGTTGAAGATATCAAGTACGGGGTTATTTGCCTTGACAACACATTTCACAATAACTCCGTCATAGAGTTACAAGCGCTACGAGTATGGTGGTGTTCTTTTATATCGGGGGTTAAAATATACGTGTAAAAATGTATTTCTTAAAACGTTTATACATAACCAAGAACTAGTTAAAACTAAACAATTACTTAATTTATTTGGCAATACTATTTAAATCATTTATAGATGATTCAGTTGCAATAAAATTATGAATTTATTGGTAATTCAAATAATTTAACTTTTAAAATATATTAAAAATAATATAAAAAATATGTGTCTGATCTAATAAGAAAAGCTTTACATAGGAGTAACTGGACTATACCTATTGCAAAATACTTAATTGAGAATTTTGAAAAACTTTTATTTGTCTTCGCAGAATGATCCCATACCTTAATGTCTTATAGGTCTCGGGCAATTCCGAAAGATATGTAATTTTACAATTAGATGTAAATGTACCTTATAAGCTAACGACGTATTTTAAGGAGTATGTTCAAAAAAAAAGAAGCTAATTAACTTTTTTAGTTGCGCAGCCGCAGCTTCTGGCAGCAACTTTAAAGGACACATTAGTTTTAAGATTTTCCATTTCAATAACAAGGTGACGCATATGTCAGTTTCCCCATAAATTGGGACATTTACTTTCGATATGTTGGTTACAATGTTAAGATGGCAGCAACCCGGCAAGTTCATTGTTGTCTGTTCCAGGGGCTAGTGTAAAGTGACGCTCTTTGCATCTTTGTTTGTGTGTGTTTTAAAATATTTACAACCCAACAAGGAGTTTACATCCTTCAGTTGTGGTGGACGCATAATAAAAATACTGCTATAATAATTGAAGAATTTAGTAATAAATATCCAGGTGTCGTGATACCTACTCGATAATATATGCGGAAGTTAAATAAGAAATTTGAAAACGCAGAAAGCGTTTTAAATGCCCTGAAGGCATATGCCGAACTAGAAATTTCAAGAAAAAGCGTGCAAAAATGTTAAAGCAATTATAATTTAAGCCATAACGCCCATCTTTACTCCAAGCGCTTTACGAGGATGATTACGATAGGGGATAGGAATTCTGTGAGACAATAATTATTCGCTCAGAGGCTGATCCAAATTTCTTGCGATCAATTTTGAGGTGTGATGAGGCATGTATTAGACTAAATGGACGCGTTAATCTTCATAACTGCGTCTACTGGTTGGATGTAAATCCTCATAACAAAATCCAAGCAGAACATAATGTGCCTGGTGTTATGGTATGAGGAGGTATTTAGAATATTGCACTGATTGGTCCTTATTTTCTTCAAAGAAATGTTAACGTAGAAAGTTACTTACCGTTGCTGCAAGAAGTAGTAGTTACCGAGCTCAGAAACAATCCAAGCAGAACACAATGTGCCTGGTGTTATGGTATGAGGAGGTATTTAGAATATTGCACTGATTGGTCCTTATTTTCTTCAAAGAAATGTTAACCTAGAAAGTTACTTACCGTTGCTGCAAGAAGTAGTAGTTACCGAGCTCGGAAACAATCCAAGCAGAACACAATGTGCCTGGTGTTATGGTATGAGGAGGTATTTAGAATATTGCACTGATTGGTCCTTATTTTCTTCAAAGAAATGTTAACGTAGAAAGTTACTTACCGTTGCTGCAAGAAGTAGTAGTTACCGAGCTCAGAAACAATCCAAGCAGAACACAATGTGCCTGGTGTTATGGTATGAGGAGGTATTTAGAATATTGCACTGATTGGTCCTTATTTTCTTCAAAGAAATGTTAACCTAGAAAGTTACTTACCGTTGCTGCAAGAAGTAGTAGTTACCGAGCTCGGAAACAATCCAAGCAGAACACAATGTGCCTGGTGTTATGGTATGAGGAGGTATTTAGAATATTGCACTGATTGGTCCTTATTTTCTTCAAAGAAATGTTAACCTAGAAAGTTACTTACCGTTGCTGCAAGAAGTAGTAGTTACCGAGCTCGGAAACAATCCAAGCAGAACACAATGTGCCTGGTGTTATGGTATGAGGAGGTATTTAGAATATTGCACTGATTGGTCCTTATTTTCTTCAAAGAAATGTTAACGTAGAAAGTTACTTACCGTTGCTGCAAGAAGTAGTAGTTACCGAGCTCGGAAACAATCCAAGCAGAACACAATGTGCCTGGTGTTATGGTATGAGGAGGTATTTAGAATATTGCACTGATTGGTCCTTATTTTCTTCAAAGAAATGTTAACCTAGAAAGTTACTTACCGTTGCTGCAAGAAGTAGTAGTTACCGAGCTCGGAAACAATCCAAGCAGAACACAATGTGCCTGGTGTTATGGTATGAGGAGGTATTTAGAATATTGCACTGATTGGTCCTTATTTTCTTCAAAGAAATGTTAACGTAGAAAGTTACTTACCGTTGCTGCAAGAAGTAGTAGTTACCGAGCTCGGAAACAATCCAAGCAGAACACAATGTGCCTGGTGTTATGGTATGAGGAGGTATTTAGAATATTGCACTGATTGGTCCTTATTTTCTTCAAAGAAATGTTAACGTAGAAAGTTACTTACCGTTGCTGCAAGAAGTAGTAGTTACCGAGCTCGGAAACAATCCAAGCAGAACACAATGTGCCTGGTGTTATGGTATGAGGAGGTATTTAGAATATTGCACTGATTGGTCCTTATTTTCTTCAAAGAAATGTTAACCTAGAAAGTTACTTACCGTTGCTGCAAGAAGTAGTAGTTACCGAGCTCAGAAACAATCCAAGCAGAACACAATGTGCCTGGTGTTATGGTATGAGGAGGTATTTAGAATATTGCACTGATTGGTCCTTATTTTCTTCAAAGAAATGTTAACGTAGAAAGTTACTTACCGTTGCTGCAAGAAGTAGTAGTTACCGAGCTCAGAAACAATCCAAGCAGAACACAATGTGCCTGGTGTTATGGTATGAGGAGGTATTTAGAATATTGCACTGATTGGTCCTTATTTTCTTCAAAGAAATGTTAACCTAGAAAGTTACTTACCGTTGCTGCAAGAAGTAGTAGTTACCGAGCTCGGAAACAATCCAAGCAGAACACAATGTGCCTGGTGTTATGGTATGAGGAGGTATTTAGAATATTGCACTGATTGGTCCTTATTTTCTTCAAAGAAATGTTAACGTAGAAAGTTACTTACCGTTGCTGCAAGAAGTAGTAGTTACCGAGCTCGGAAACAATCCAAGCAGAACACAATGTGCCTGGTGTTATGGTATGAGGAGGTATTTAGAATATTGCACTGATTGGTCCTTATTTTCTTCAAAGAAATGTTAACGTAGAAAGTTACTTACCGTTGCTGCAAGAAGTAGTAGTTACCGAGCTCAGAAACAATCCTGTTTTCAATATTCGTTCGCTCATCTCGCAACAAGATGGTGCCCAACACATTTCGGTATCCAAGTTCGAGACTTTTTTAAATAACACATTTAAAGAATGATGAATTGATCGCCGTGGTACAATCGATTGGCCTGTGCGCTCGCCGGACCTGACCCCATGTGATTTTTCACTGTGGGGTATTGTAAAAGAGACTGTTTATGCTCAAAACGAAAAAATCTTGAAGAACTCAGAAAACTAATTAGAAATGCATTTAAACTTGTTAATAACCATAAAAATTTGTTGCTAAAAATTTGTAATTCTGTTCTCAGGCGTTGTATGAAGGAAACAGGATTTTTCCGGACATTTTCCATCGTTCAGTGAAACAAGAAAACAGTAACACTACGTTTCGAGATCTGCAATCTGATCTCTTCTTCAGGTAAAGAACTAACCTAATACATAATTACAAACTAGGTTAAAATAAACAAATCTTACTAAAGCGTTGTGGCACTAAAATCTTTCTGTGAAAAATTAGGCATGAGTCAGGCATGTGTGAAGACTAAAATGTTTCTATACAGAAGAGGGAAACCTTTTCTAAATTCAGTTTGCAGATAAATAAAAAAAGTTATAAGAACCAAACGACAAAAATGCAAGTTATAGAGTTGGGTGATATCGATAAAGCTCGCACTCCAAGGAAGCATGCAAATATACATTGTCCTGTATTCTCTGCATGCAAATATACATTGTCCTGTATTCTCTCGTTCGCCTCAATGTCACAACAGACTGTATGTATTTATAGGTTTCACGGTCTACTGAACATAAAACCTCGTGCCGAATATGAATTGGCCGTTGTTTTTGACACTCCATATGCATAATTATTATTCATAGTTAATGTAAAAGAGAGACATGAAAAATTTGGCTCACGGACTATTTATCAAATAATGCAAAAGGCATAGCACAACCAATTGCATATGAATTTACTGTAGATGTGCAGGCGTAGATAAAAAGTATAGATACCCAAAAGTATATTGTTAACAATAACATTGACAAAAAAAAAAAAAACTCAGCACACATCCCTAGAGTATAAAACGGCCCTTTTTGGTTAGTATTGAAAGATTACTTATATAGTTTGATATTCTTTTTTTCAATATAAAGCACCAAAGTAATTAAATTTTATATGTTTATAAGACGTTCTGGTCTTATTCAACAAGATCAAACAGTAATAAAAATAATATGCTGTAACCAGAAATAGTTTAGATGGTATTAAAGAACAAGTGAAGGACCAAACCGATATCAATATATATATATATATATATATATATATATATATATATATATATATATATATATATATATATATATATATATAATTTCAATTTTGTTGCTCATTGCGTTCAAATAATATATATATATATATATATATATATATATATATATATATATATATATATTGTTTGAACATAATGACCAACAAAATTGAAATTTTTGAGATTTTGTATCATTTAAGAAGCTGGCAAAATTAGCATTTTGTCTGTCAACCGATTTCCCGTAGATTATCTGAAAGATGAATTGACCTGTAGACTTGAATGTTGGGTTTGTACAATTGTTGGCTGACGCTGATTTAACATTTACTCACGAGTATGTTGGTAGGTTTTACGCGTCTCAAGACAAGCTATGAACATATGATGCAGAAAAGGTGTTAGTTTCATATTTGTAACGCTTTTGATACCATACCATTTGGCTTTTACTAAAACTACTGTGGCTGTCGATAAATGTTTTTCTTAGAAGAAATGTCTCTACTGCTTTCAAGAAAATCCTGGCTGTGTTCTTGCCCAATGCAAATTAGCTCTCGGATCCTGGACTGATGCTAGACTGTAAAGGTGTGGTGCAAAAGGTTCCTTAGTCCTTTTAAAGTCAAACCGTGACTAATTGAGAGCAAAATCTTAAAAAGTGTATGTAAAAAAAAAACAGTAACTTTTTTCTGGCGCGTAAATTTTAAATCAGAGTAATTATTTTTGACCAGGGTGGTAAAATCACATGCCACAATATAATTTATAACATAAAATTATGTTTGAAATTACACATTTACTAATTTTCTTATCTTAAACACCATTTGCTATTAAAAAGTAGTACCTCTTTGTTCAGAATAGCACACTACAAGCTTGAAGTGTCGGATACACCATTTAAAAAACTGTTTACGCCGAGGTACTATTCCGTGATTGGATTAGGTAAAGAGAGACGCTGATGTGTGGACAGAAACATAAACCTGTCCAATCAGTGAATGGAGTGAGCGGGAGAAGAGTTTAAGTGAATCAAGACAAGAGACTATGCCAATAGTATCACAATCCTGAGATGATTATATCTAAAATATGTTAATATTTTATTCAAAAGTTTCAGTCATTTTGTAAAAGTAATATTTGATATGTTCACATTTACAGAGTTCTTCATCAAACCCAGTTATGTATCCTTTATTTTATCACATCAGTTTACTTTACTATTCAAAACTATGCTATTTATTTTTTACTATATAGAAGACCATCTTCGTTGTTCCATAGAAACGTTTGTGAATTATATTGCACAGAAAAATGTCTTTCATACATATTATAAATATACAATTGTATACCAATAATTGTTTTTAAAATATAATAAAGGAGAGAAAAATCACTTTTTTTGTCCTGTGTCCGTCCTCATGGACCACTGGTCTGTGTGAGGATATTATCAAACATAATGAGGTGGAGAGTCGGTATAGTAGAAGGGCAAAGTTACTGATATAAAACGAACAGACAGGAACTGATAACATTATGCCTACACATTTATATATATATGAATGAACAGTGAAAGACTTATTCACTGTTTATTTACTTTCGTTTGTACTGTTTTTTTATATTTTTATATTTTATACAATTTTTGGACCTTAAGACGGTTTTCACCGAAATATAGTGCCAATGTTTTAAAAACACTTTGTTTTAATTGTAAAGTAATTTACTACAAATAATATATATATATATATATATATATATATAACATATAACATATACATATTATTGATTATACAACTTCTTCATATATTGTACTTTAAATTTTCCTGTACTTCCTTGTACTTAAATATACTGATACAGTTAAAAAAGTATAAATATAAAATAAAGTATAACACTGAATTTATAACTCGAATAAAAGCTATTAATGGTGTAAAAGTTGAAGAACTTTATCTAGTTACGACGCCTTTAACCGTATATCAGAAGGAGGATTATACCCTGGAAATACAAGTCGGCATGATTAATTACAAAATATTAGAAGAAGAAATCGCTTTGAATAAAGAATATGAAAAGATACATTTTACGAAAGTAAACATACATCCGAACATCGCGGTGTCTTTGAAGGGATTCATTTCAATTCCTGTTCCGCGTACTCCATTTACTGATTGGACAGGTTTGTTTGTGTGCTCGCATTTCAGCATTTCCCTTTACCGACACCGATCACGGGCCAGTTCCTTAGAGTCTTGGAGTATGTTTTTCCTTAGCGGATGGCTCCAACAAGTAAGTATATTGCTGTATATGTATAATATTTCCTTTATGTAATTATAGTTTTTGTGTTGTTATTAATAAAGTAAGACAATGAAGATGTCGTTGCTCTGTTAGTAATGTTTATGTGCACTCATTCTATATTGAAAGGAATTACATGGTTTAGAAACCTTACATTTTAAGAACCTCTTTACCATGGTACTTCACTCATATTTAAGTTAAATGTGACACAATATCGCACACAGTTGTATTGTTACGCAGAAAACAACCCTTGAATACGTTGGCGGATTTCGGGTATATTATTGATTAGCAATATAATTTACAACAATATCGCACACAGTTGTATTGTTACGCAGAAAACAACCCATGAATACGTTGGCGGATTTCGGGTATATTATTGATTAGCAATATAATTTACAACAATATCGCACACAGTTGTATTGTTACGCAGAAAACAACCCTTGAAATACGTTGGCGGATTTCGGGTATATTATTGATTAGCAATATAATTTACAACAATATTGTTTATTGAAGTTTTATACGTTATATATAATAGCTCTATTTAAAACTTAAAAACTCTTTGCCGTTTGTGAAAACTAAAAAAATTGGTATTTTTTTAATTAATACTAACAGTTTGCAGATATATGTGATTTTTTAAAACTAAATATAACTGCATGACTCTTATTTTCTGCAAATGGTTTTGTTTTCTTATTCTAAAGGATTGTTTATTGTCATCTCAAAACCAACAGCCACTCATAGTGCTATATTTGGTAAATAATAATAATAATAATCAATCATTTATATCTCCAAAATAACAAACTGAATATTACAAACAAATAATAATTGCCAGTGCTTATTATTATAGTGCTTATGTCATAATATCAATAATATTATGACATAAAGTATATAAAATAGCAGCAAATAATACATACAAACAAATGTTTTCTTATTATTTTATTTCCAAGTAGTACTTGTGCCTTAGAGTAATAAAATATAAAAAGCAGATCAAATCCTTTGTGTTTTAATTTCTTTTTTTAATACTAATAATTAGGCCAATGAATTTTACACAATAAGGGAAATTTAGGTACCCCATAATGCCCATAAGAATATTTAAAATTGTTATAGTCGTTTTATAAATGTTCGGTTTAACTATAATCCATAATAATCGCAAAAAATTTGTAAAATAAAAATGCTTAATATTAAAATACTTATATATAAAATAAAAATTATTATTTTGCAGTTCTTGCAATCTTAAATAACTGTTTAAAACAAATTTTAAAAGATTTGATTATAATTCCTTAGTTTCCCTAATTCCCTCTTATAAAGAGGAACCAAAAAACTTAAATGACATCAAAATACATTATCTTAAAATTGCCTTTTGTTTCCCCCATTATTTTTACGTAAGATGCCTGTAATAAGTTTATTCAAATCTCGCCTCGCTTCTCTCCATTGTCAATATTTACTCCCATTCTTTCACAATAAATAAGCGGGAAAGAAGTAAACACAGAGTAACCAACTTGTACCTCTATGCGCGACTGATTCATACAAATGGACCTATAATGGTTTTTTCCAGAATATAAAATATATACAATATAAAACAAAGGTATAATTCTTACTAAGTTTATGCTGTTATGTGTGTATATTTACAGAATAATTTAAACCATTTTAACCCTCACCAGGCACTTGAAATCACATTTTCATGTCTCTGTTTAGGCCTAAAATTCTTATAATTAATATATAAAATATAATACACATCATATTACACAACATATTTTATATGTATATTCAAACAACAGTTTGTATATTTTTATTTTTGAGTACATTGAAATGTTACACTAGGAAGTGATTTTCAGCCAAAATGTCAGCTCCTTTATAAAACATTTAACAATTAATTTAATTTAATTTATATAGTTGAATAGTTTAACACTTACTGTATAATAATAATAAATGTTTATTATATTTCGTTTAAATCTCCCATTTCACTTTTCCCATAAACGTTCAGTTTGGTGTGGATAATTTCTATCTTATTTCGTATAAAATCTTATAAATTCTCAATGGCCATATTTTAACTAATATAATAACAAATACATACTTATTGAATTATGCGCTCTTTTTTATCCTAAAAACTACTAAATGTTTCTAACAAGAGTTCAAGATATTTAAGTATGGAGGGTAATAATCTAAATGCATTTTCACAGACCACAGACTTTCAAACGTAAATTGTATGGTGAGATTAGCTGTTGTAATGAACGCTGTTATAGAACAATAGTAAATATCCAATAAGGCAGAGTTTGAAATTTAAATACAAACCACTTAAGCAGGAGTTATGACGAGAAAGTATTTATCTTTGTCAGATTTTCTGTTCTCAGAGCACTTGAAGTGCAGAGATATAACTTTCCCAAGTACACAGAACAAAATGGAAAAACTTTGGTGGTTAAAGAGTTGAGACCAAAGTCCACAGTTTTTCCTTAAATGAATAGTTATCCAGTATTGAGCAGGTTTTATCCAGCTTTAATCATATTTTTCTACGAGTAATGTTTAGTTAGGTTATTGTCATATGTCTGTTTATATGAAGTTTGTTAATAGTGAAAATATTGTAAAGATCTGTTGAATTAACTATGTTCGAATAACATATAATTCGGATGAAGCAATTATTCAGTATCATTTGTCTTCTTCCTTAAGATTATTTGTGGAATTATCATGGTAAATATAATTTATTAAATACCATTTCAAGAACCTCCAAGAATATGTTGGTAAAATTTTGACTGAACATAGACATTTTCCACCAAATTAACTTCCTAAGTTTTAATATGGTATGCTGGAAAAGTTTTTGACATTCGTTTAGGTCAAGGATGCCTTAGATGTCCAGTATAGTGCGTAAAAATTAGCTTGGTCCTTAAAGCTTCACTACATTAGCTTTAAAGGCATTCAAAAGTTATTCTTGTATAACATTTGTTCTATTGCACATTTATTTTAGATAAGATTCAAGGATTTCTAAAACGTCCAGATATCTTATTAGAAAACCGTTTTGGCCCTAGTATAATTTTCATTTGCTTCACAGATGCTCCATTCTATTTTAAAAAAAGGTTTTAAATCCGCCAAGCCTATTCCATTCGTTGTATATAATTGTATACAATTTGATAAGAGTCCACAAGTAATCCTACTCAGATTTCAAGTTGAGATTTAAACTTTAGGTGCTCCCAAGACCACTGAAGACTGATGTTTCCTAGAGAAATCTTAACTTGACGAACTCTCAATACTTTCTCTCTGCACTAGACACGGTAGTCAAGGACTTCATAAAATATGTCTCATAGGGAAACTTCATGTGTATATTGGTAATATCTAGAGATTATATCTAGAATTTGTGGTCACTATAGACCACAAATTGAAATGGGAATTGCATATAAACAAATTGATAAAAAGATTAAAAGCTGTATCTGCGAAACTCTATTACTTAAGAAGTACCCTTCCCGGCTCAGCAATCAAGATAATTTATAAGTCGATGTTTGAATCCTTGATGCGGTATGGGGTCGAGGTATGGGGTACAGCCTCTAAGTCGATCATAAACCGGGTGGATATCTTGCAAAGAAGAACACTATATCAAATGGTGTGCGTGCCACAATTGCAGCGCAATTTCCAAATTCCTGATAGCCTTTTACTATACAGATACAATACCTTAAATTCAAAACAACTTTTAAAATTAAAAATCATTAAAAAATACTACTTATCTGATTCGTTTAAAACAGAAAACACAAAAGCGTACTATACATTTAGAAAATTAGATAAATATAAACTGCCGAGATTTTGTAATACATACGGGAAAAAATTCGCTGAGTTACATTATTTCAAAAATATTTAATCAAATCCCAATAGAACTGCTAAAATTTAAAAAATGTTTACATTGCTAAACCTTACATACTTGATTGGCTACTTGAAATGGAAAGTGATGAGTAGACTAGTGAACGTTTAGGCTTAGGAAAATAGATTATATTGTATAACCTTTCATATAATTGTACCTGTGAATGGCGTTCTATCTTATACATTGAGATTGGATTTATATTCTTACAGAATAAAGTGTGTGTGTGTGTGTGTGCAGGTGATACATTATATTGAACTATTGTTGACATATTGCAATACATTTCAATGGAATTAGTTGTAGATGGTCGTGAATATAGAATATGTTGATCATGTATATTATACAATGGTTTAATTCAGGCACTATGTTTATGCTATTACTTTATCTGTAGTCTGGTTGTGCATTCCATTGGTAATGGCTGAAAGAACCGACGCCAAAAGAGCGTTTCAACGGTTTTCTTTTTGTTATTAGAACACATTTATATTAGGATGTTGTGTATAGTAAAGATGGGAACCCAACGATAAATTATCTGTAATTTCTTGGGACCCATGATTGTAAATGTTTATTACAAATAATTTTCTTGATAAATTTCTTTCTTGATCTAGAGAAATGCATATCCCTGCACCCAATCCAATGTCGTTGGAATACCCAGTGACGCTTTAGGTATCCAATAAGAATTCATCCGGTATCCGCATCTAGACTACAAGATTTATCCCATCTTTTTTAAGATCATTTGTAGGCAATAAGAAGAATAATCACGACTGAAACGCTTTCTGTCACAGAGTGCCATGGGAGGTTTTATCTGGATAACTACATGTCATTACTCAAGGAAAACCCGAGTTTAAAACATATGCACAGAATAACAAGTAGAGCTACAATATCGGAAGTTTAATAAACTTTTCATACCCTCAGAGGCGTGTATTGTTTGTTAGTACATGGAAGATCATTTGTAGGCAATAAGAAGAATAATCACGACTGAAACGCTTTCTGTCACAGAGTGCCATGGGAGGTTTTATCTGGATAACTACATGTCATTACTCAAGGAAAACCCGAGTTTAAAACATATGCACAGAATAACAAGTAGAGCTACAATATCGGAAATTTAATAAACTTTTCATACCCTCAGAGGCGTGTATTGTTTGTTAGTACATGGAAGATCATTTGTAGGCAATAAGAAGAATAATCACGACTGAAACGCTTTCTGTCACAGAGTGCCATGGGAGGTTTTATCTGGATAACTACATGTCATTACTCAAGGAAACCCCGAGTTTAAAACATATGCACAGAATAACAAGTAGAGCTACAATATCGGAAGTTTAATAAACTTTTCATACCCTCAGAGGCGTGTATTGTTTGTTAGTACATGGAAGATCATTTGTAGGCAATAAGAAGAATAATCACGACTGAAACGCTTTCTGTCACAGAGTGCCATGGGAGGTTTTATCTGTATAACTACATGTCATTACTCAAGGAATACCCGAGTTTAAAACATATGCACAGAATAACAAGTAGAGCTACAATATCGGAAGTTTAATAAACTTTTCATACCCTCAGAGGCGTGTATTGTTTGTTAGTACATGGAAGATCATTTGTAGGCAATAAGAAGAATAATCACGACTGAAACGCTTTCTGTCACAGAGTACCATGGGAGGTTTTATCTGGATAACTACATGTCATTACTCAAGGAAACCCGAGTTTAAAACATATGCACAGAATAACAAGTAGAGCTACAATATCGGAAATTTAATAAACTTTTCATACCCTCAGAGGCGTGTATTGTTTGTGAGTACATGGAGAGCGATTATGCGGTTACCCAAGTTAAGTATGTCGTTACTTTTACATACAGTACTTGTGACACTTGCTCCTTCTAGGGGATCTTATTTTATTTTCTTTCCAAATGAGATCCAACACCTTTGTACTTTACTGGCCAACCTTGCCTAAGGTCTTGTATTACCAACACTGGTAATTAAAGCGTCTCCTCACTTCCTTTATATGTCGTTCTTATGATTATCCACTCCTATTCAACTATTCACTTTTCCTCCTTACCCTTTTACCCTATCTTCGTCTTTGTTAGATAGAAGATGAGCTTGGGAAACGACCACACGCTCTTATTCTGCATACGGTGGAAAAATGGAAATAACTGTCTCTGCATATACGGACGGGGAGCTGAAAACCAAGAAATTAAAAGATATTTAATGCAGCCTCGTAATGTTGCCTCGGTGTTGAACCTATCTTCGTCTTTGTTAGACAGAAGATGAGCTTGGGAAACGACCACACGCTCTTATTCTGCATACGGTGGAAAAAGGAAATAACTGTCTCTGCATATACGGACGGGGAGCTGAAAACCAAGAAATTAAAAGATATTTAATGCAGCCTCGGTGTTGCCCAACCTATCTTCGTCTTTGTTAGATAGAAGATGAGCTTGGGAAACGACCACACGCTCTTATTCTGCATACGGTGGAAAAAGGAAATAACTGTCTCTGCATATACGGACGGGGAGCTGAAAACAAGAAATTAAAAGATATTTAATGCAGCCTCGGTGTTGCCCAACCTATCTTCGTCTTTGTTAGATAGAAGATGAGCTTGGGAAACGACCACACGCTCTTATTCTGCATACGGTGGAAAAAGGAAATAACTGTCTCTGCATATACGGACGGGGAGCTGAAAACCAAGAAATTAAAAGATATTTAATACAGCCTCGGTGTTGCCCAACCTATCTTCGTCTTTGTTAGATAGAAGATGAGCTTGGGAAACGACCACACGCTCTTATTCTGCATACGGTGGAAAAAGGAAATAACTGTCTCTGCATATACGGACGGGGAGCTGAAAACCAAGAAATTAAAAGATATTTAATGCAGCCTCGGTGTTGCCCAACCGATATCTTCATATTGCAGGATCCTTATGTTGGATTAAGTATCACCCTTTAGGAATATTTAGCGAGTGCGAATCTCACTCACCAGCGAATATGTTAACGGTGCAATATCAGTTTCCACGTCGTCACAACAAATAAATATATATTCCTCCTTTAGACATAGGCTATTAACAAAATAGTTTACAAACACGATAACTTCCTGTTTTAAGGTGTTTACAACGAAAAATATTATCGGTTTTTACGTTTTTCAACTAAATTGGAACTTTGTAAATATACTGTATAACCCAAAAACTGGTGATGTGATCAAAAACAAAATTCTTTGCAAGATATATAAAATTGTACTGTTTAGTATGTAACTTTTATATTTTAAAATTATACAAAAACTTAGTTTTTAAATTGATGCAAGTCTTATTCGTGTCAGGACGGTTCAACAATTCACGTTCAGTCACGTTATGTAGCTTTAAAATTCATTATATTTGAGTTTACAGAAACCTTTAAAACACTTAATGTTTAACAATAAATTAAACTGAGCATATTTCGCCGCAGCTATAACTCATTTAAACGTTCAAATAACCAGGGTAATGTTTATTTGGTATTTGTGAAGTGTTATGGTAGTTTTTAAAGTAAATAAAATAAAAATTGGACTAAGCGCTCTCAAGCAATCTAAAATGAAAGAAATGCTTTAATAAGTTATTGCATCATGTATATTTTATGAGATATGTACCATATATATATATATGCAACATTCCATTGCTGTCTATGCTTTCATATCGCATTCATCATCTGTCAACATTCCATTTGTCAACGTGTCTATACTGTCATCACGCCATCATTGCTGGAACATTCCATTTGTCAACGTGTCCATAACCATCTCACAGCTTTCATATCGCAGCCTGACAACTGTATAAGTTATTGCATACTGTACCATATATATGCATTGCTGGGACATTCCATTTGTCAACGTGTCTATAACTATCTCACAGCTTTCATATCGCAGCCTGACATATAAGTTATTGCATCATATATATCTTATGAGAAATGTACCATATATATGCATTGCTGGAACATTCCATTTGTCAACGTGTCTATAACCATCTCACAGCTTTCATATCGCAGCCTGACAACTGTATAAGTTATTGCATCATATATATCTTATGAGAAAATGTACCATATATATGCATTGCTGGAACATTCCATTTGTCAACGTGTCTATAACCATCTCACAGCTTTCATATCGCAGCCTGACAACTGTATAAGTTATTGCATCATATATATCTTATGAGAATTTACCATATATATGCATTGCTGGAACATTCCATTTGTCAACGTGTCTATAACCATCTCACAGCTTTCATATCGCAGCCTGACAACTGTATAAGTTATTGCATCATATATATCTTATGAGAAATGTACCATATATATGCATTGCTGGAACATTCCATTTGTCAAACGTGTCTATAACCATCTCACAGCTTTCATATCGCAGCCTGACAACTGTATAAGTTATTGCATCATATATATCTTATGAGAAATTTACCATATATATGCATTGCTGGAACATTCCATTTGTCAACGTGTCTATAACCATCTCACAGCTTTCATATCGCAGCCTGACAACTGTATAAGTTATTGCATCATATATATCTTATGAGGAATTTACCATATATATGCATTGCTGGAACATTCCATTTGTCAACGTGTCTATAACCATCTCACAGCTTTCATATCGCAGCCTGACAACTGTATAAGTTATTGCATCATATATATCTTATGAGGAATTTACCATATATATGCATTGCTGGAACATTCCATTTGTCAAACGTGTCTATAACCATCTCACAGCTTTCATATCGCAGCCTGACAACTGTATAAGTTATTGCATCATATATATCTTATGAGAAATTTACCATATATATGCATTGCTGGAACATTCCATTTGTCAACGTGTCTATAACCATCTCACAGCTTTCATATCGCAGCCTGACAACTGTATAAGTATTGCACTCAGATTTCCCCCAACCTGACGTGTAAATATAACCTGTCTGACAGACATGACAGCTTTTACAGCTGATTTGTGGATCTCCCTAACCCTCGTGTCGTTCTCTCAGATCCACTTACTTTACTTTGCTTTACATTCTACAGAATTCTTTATAATTTTGTTCGATTCGATATCAGAGTTATTGTATAATGATTGTGCAATAAAATATATATATATATATATATATATTCGTTTGACTAAATTCTAGGTAAATAAAAGTAAAGAATTTCTAATGTTTTAATAAAGACAGTTCCGTGTTCGAGACCAGATGGTGGGTTCTCATATCTGCAATTTATATTGGCCATCCATTGCTTATTCCGGCGACATCGGAATATCGATATATGAATTATTCACATGTCTTCAGTTTGAATTCTTGATAGTACCAACTTCTCTTTTAATACTTTCGTTCGGGAGTCGAAACGTATGTTACGGATATGAAATGAACAATAAAGAATAATTTTCTTATAGCAATTCATTTTTTTCTTACCTTTACAGGTATTGTTTAACTTCTTTCTATTAATTTAACAGTTTAAGCTCGCTTGTTATGATGTTACGAATAATCATACTATCTATTTCTTACTGTTAATCACACACACATGTAGTACTGTAGCAATAATGAATATTGTATTAAGTAAATTCAACATATGATTTAGTTTATACTTTTTACTAAGCAGTATAAACAATATAAATACTACCTAAGATGCCGTACACAGATCTAATAAATCATATAATAAATATTCCTAAGACTTTTGGAAGTCATAAATAGATGAAAATACTATATATAATACAAATTGTACTTAACATGCAAAAATTTATGAAATGTAAAAATTAACGAATGATATAATCCTTTTATAGTAAGAAAATTTAACTTAATTTTAAAAGTCAATTTAGTTGACAAAAGCACGTCAGATCGTCTTATAGAATTCAATGTGTTCTTTATTATGTGAACTTGTAAGGATTATTTTTTGTGATGATCTGAATTTCTTATCCAAATTTGTGTAACGCATAACTTCCGGCTGCCGTACATAATGTTCAATAATTGGACAATTCCAACTTTGTGATTTGTGGTAAAGGGTGGATGAGAAGAATTTGACAGTCTAATCTGTTGCTTTAAGTAAAAAAATATAAAAAATTATATGGGATTAAAATTGTTGAAATACTAAGAATAGGATCATTGGGATTGGCAGCGCTCGAGGCAGTCGGTCGCTACTCGTTGTTATTCCGCAACATAACTAAAGTCGTTATCTAAGCTTAACATACTGATCTATTTTGTTATTCAACAACTAGGTGAAGGTTATTTAACATTCTTGGATAAATGGTTGCGGTGCGGTTATTGTGATGAGATTTTGCAACCGGAATGTGATCATGTTGAGTGTCATGGGCTGTGGTAACCATTATTGTTTTGGATGTAGTGTTAAGGAAACAACCTTCAGAACAATGAGTGAAGAAAAGAAATTAGCCCTGGAGATGTATGCATACAAGTGTAAGGGAAGGTCTACATCCGTGAGTAGTAAATCAAATATTCAGACTCCTGTAAAAATAGGCCTAACCTCAAAACTGTGACAATGAGCTTAAGACTATGATAGCTAGATTACCAGTAAGGTCGAGGGTTTTGAAAGCATACTCAAAGAAGTAAAAGACAGCCAAATTTTTTGTTATCAGGTATGTATGATGAGATGCTTAATGAAAATAAAAGAGCTGAAAAAGCAATAACCAAAGTTTTAAAGCATTGACGGTAGTGGGTCTGAAGAGGAAGGTAGAGGACAGGGATGGTGAAATAGAAAAATAGAGAATGAAGGTAAATGACATGGATTAATACAAACAGACGCTTTAACTTGGAAATAAATGGAGTTCAAGACGCGGACGCGGTAAGGAAGATACAATAAAGATATTGGAGAGGGTTTGTGGGGGAAAGGAAATCAATGTTACTTTTGATAGTCAACATATCCAGGCTGCCCCACCCACTAAAACAGGCACAGACGATGAGCACCCACCCACACTGATTGTTCAGTTTACAAGGAAGGATGTTCGGGGGACCAGTGGATAACCAGGGAAGAAAAAGCCTACAAAAATGCTGCAGCGGGCAAGCCTAAAGTCTATTTTAATGAAAATCTGACAGTGGACAACAGAAAAATGCATAGAGAAACCAGACTTAAGGCCAAGACAGAGACTATAAATTTAGTGTGGGTGAAAAAACGGAAAAATCTTTGCGAAAAAAAAAAAGTGAAAATGCTTCAATTATACATATTATAAAACAAAAAGCGACCTAGACAAACTTGTATAAGTTAGAACTATTTTATACGTTTGAATCATTATGTTATTATATCTTTATTCTTTTTACCTTTAATGTTTGAAATTAGCTCAGGTGGTACTTATGTGGATGGCTTGATTGTTAGTTGTTACTCAGTGTTATGTCTAGGTTGGTGTATATGTCCTAGTATTATTGTAACTAATACAGGAAGTTTTGCCTTTTCTAAATTAGGTGGGCTTACAAACGGTACGATGCTGTAAATTATAGTCTGATGGTTATTTGCAGATTGATCTCCTTTTATTACTGAAATTCAAGTACGAATCAAATTAGGACGAATTATTAGTAATGTATTCATGCTATTGATGTAGGAATTTGTCCAAATAATAGCCTAACAAGAAAAAAGAAAAATGTATATTTGTTTTTAGTGTAATGTATGATAAAGGTTTATCGTTAAAAATATTGTATACCTAATGTGCTGTAATTATGTGTGTAATAGGAAAGATTTGCCAGGGTTCAAGTGAGTACGTATTTTGTGTTTCACTTACAGGCACCAGAGGACAGGTCAGAGTCACGATCACGTCGAGGTCGGTATATAACTAAATTACATGACAGACAGACTCCACATACTTACGACGAAGAACTCTCCGATGTAAACATAGATTAAATGCCGTTATTACCCTGATATTGATTCTTTCTTATCAAAAACTAACGAAGCGCTCATTGATTCCCCACTAATATTACACATAAATCTGCGGTCTATTCGGAAGCATTTTGACGACCTAAGGGTTTTCTTAGGTGGGTGTACCTTTGATGTGTTATTAATATCAGTTGAAATAGATATAGATTCATCGCTAACTGATATATTCCAAATACCAGATTATAACTGTTGGTTTCGATGCAGAGAGTCAAGAAGGGGAGGGGGCCTGGCGGTGTATATTTCATAAAAAATTGTCTGTTTCTCCGATTTTGTCTGATGTCAGAATAACTGAATGTGAGTTCACGGGCGTTTAATGTAAACATTTTTTAAAACCAATGCATACAGATTTTACACATTTTACAGACCACCAATAACCAATGAGAGGTCGTTTTTGGATGAGCTAGATATGTTGCTGAGTCAATGTAAATAGGAAGGAGAGACTTGTATTAGTCGGTGACATTAATCTTAATTTAAATCATGCTGCATCATCTCGTATAGTTCAATATGAATCGATTTTTAACCTCTTATGGGCTCGTGAATTGCATCGATATTAATACAAGAGAAGAAATTCGAAAATAACGTTTTTGTTTCACCGTGCATCGACCCATATTTGCATTAGATCCGATCCTTGGAGGATATTTCCAGCAGTTATTAACTATAAAACCAGCTGACCACTATCTTATAGCATGCGCTATGATTAACGACCAAGGTTCTGGAGTTCATGATGTTTCGAAAGCAAACTATTCTAAGTAATATTTCTTGTTCATAGGCTTTTGACTCAGGTGACCTGGCCTACTGTACATACAGATAATAATCCAAATTCATATTACGAAAAGGTGTTAAAAATTAAAAAAAAAATGTCCTATGAAAGGAGTAAAAAATACTAATAACAACAAAATCTACAGAAACATCTCGCTTCAGAGTTAAAAAACCTTGGATGATGACTTCCTTTTTAAGAAAATAAAAGGAACGAGATAGGGATGTTTAAAAAAATGGAAGGCATTCTCCAAGCAATTTAAAAATATCGTTGTGACTACGTAAAAATTTCGGAAATAAAATAAACAGATTGATTTTTACAACAAAAAGAGATTACGTTTATAGCGAATTTTATAACGTCCGAATGATATGAAAAAGCAATGGAATTGTATAAATGCTATGCTTGGAAATAAAACCCGTGAAAAACTAGTCGATAAAACATATCACGAGCTTTTTTGAACGTTGTCACCCCGGATACCATACAAAACGAATTTGCGGATTTTTTTGGAAAAAGTGTTAAGGATCTCAATCATGTTTGCCCAGCAAAGCTAACACATTCAATGGCTCTTTTAGACCTACTCAAAACTTTTACATACCTAAGCCAAATAATTTATTTATTCGTAAAATTATCCAGTCACTAAAGCAATAAAAAAATCCCAGGAAATTGACGGAATAAGAGTAAAGGGACATTCAAATGGCGCAGGAAAAGATTTGTGATGTAATATGCAGCCTTATAAGATTGTCACTTAAATCAGGAATCTTCCCAGACAATCTTAAAGTTGCTATTATAAGACAATTTTTAAGTCAGGATCCAGAAACTTAACCTCAAATTACCGGGACCGTGTAGCTATTTTTATCGGTCATGGATAAAATATTCGAGAAATATGTTGCACACTTATCTAAATAAATATTTGGAAGAAAATAAAATAATTTGTGAAAACCAGCATGGTTTTCAGAAAAAATAAAGGGACAGAGACTTTGTTGCTTGATTTTACACAATTTTATAAATTATCATTTAAATTCCAGAAAGCAGGTTTTAGACATTTTTGTCGATTACTCAAAAGCATCGATACACTTGACCATGCCATACTTCTGGATGAATTAAAACATATCGGAATTGAATCCTACATCTTAAAGTGGTTCGCAAGTTACCTGGAAAATAGACCATTTTTTTTTTTTATTTTTTCTGTTAAAATTTCCAATGAATATAGTTCATACAGAGTAGCTAACCAAGGATAGTCCCACAAGGGATAGTGTTCATGGCCCCAATTCTATTTAATATATATGTTAATAGTCTTTCAAAAACAAAATTTTCATGGACATTTGTTTTATGTACGCTGATTGACACAGCACTCGTGGTGGCTCACAAGGACTTCTATCTGGCAGAATCCCTCATTTCTTCTGATTATAATGTAATGCTTAGATGGGGCTCACGACAGAAAACTAATTATAAATTCTAAAAAAAACTCTCGTAATAAACTTTCATTCCTCTCATAATATTCCTGATCGACCTCCAATAGTTAAAAGCCATGACTGTGTTTGCTTATATTAACCATATGAAAAACAGTTGTTTGTGTCAAAGTTTTAAAAGTGGCTACGGATAAAAATTATTTGGGCATCACTATAGACCACAAATTGAAATGGGAATTGCATATAAACAAATTGATAAAAAGATTTTAAAAGCTGTATCTGCGAAAATCTCTACTGCTTAAGAAGTACCCTTCCCGGTTCAGCAATCAAGCTAATTTATAAGTCGATGTTTGAATCCTTGATGCGGTATATGGGGTAGAGGTATGGGGTACAGCCTCTAAGTCCATCATAAACCGGGTGGATATCTTGCACAAGAAGAAAACCACTATATCAAATGGTGGGCGTGCCACAATTGTGCAGCGCAATTTCCAAATTCCTGATAGCCTTTTACTATACAGATACAATACCTTAAATGCCAAACAACTTTTAAAATTAAAAAATCATTCAAAAAATACTACTTATCTGATTCGTTTAAAACAGAAAACACAAAAAAGTGCTATGCATTTAGGAAATTAGATAATATATAAACTGCCGACATTTTGTAATACATACGGGAATAAATTCGCTGAGTTACATTATTCCAAAAATATTTAATCAAAATACGTATAGAACTGCTAAAATTTAAAAATTTTTTCGATGCTAAACCTTACCTACTATTGATTGGCTACTTGAAATGGAAAGTGATGAGTAGACTGGTGAACGTTTAGGCTTAGGAAAATAGATTATATTGTATAAACCTTTCATATAATTGTACCTGTGAATGGTGTTCTATCTTATACATTGAAATTGGATTTATATTCTTACAGAATAAAGTGTTGTGTGTGTGTGCGCGCGCGGTGTGTATGTGCATATGTGTGCGTGCGTGTGTGTGTGTTTGTTGCAGGTGATACATTATATTGAAATATTGTTGACATATTGTAATACATTTCAATGGAATTAGTAGTAGATGGTCGTGAATATTAGAATATGTCGATCCATGTATATTATACAATGGTTTAATCCAGGCACTATGTTTATGCTATTACTTTATCTGTAGTCTGGTTGTGCATTCCATTGGTAATGGCTGAAAGCACCGACAGCCAAAAGCGCGTTTCAATCGGTTTTCTTTTTGTGATTAGAACACATTTATATTAGGATGTTGTGTATAGTAAAGATGGGAACCCAACGATAAATTATCTGTAATTTGTTGGGACCCAAGATTGTAAATGTTTATTATAAATTAATTATATATATAAATAATTTCTTGATTTCTTGATTTCATGATTTAAAAAAAAAAAAAAAAAAAGGATAGGAATTTCAATACATTATCGAAGATAGTTAGTTTTAGATTATTTGGCTGCTCACAGTGAGAGGAAGCCTTTATACCTTTACGAATATTTGAGGTTTCATAGCGAAACCATTTAACACGAACATAACGGCAATGGCCAACGAATGTTGAGGAAAGGAGTGTGACATTTGTCAGCAAGATAGCGCTGGCGCTGTGACAGGACAGGGTTGCTGACAAATGACCCTCTCCCTCACCCTTATCGTTGACCTCTCGACCATATGCATGCCAGATTTACTCAACTTTGTTTATTATACTTCATCTTTAATTCTGAATAAAAGATATAAATAAAGCTATTGCTGTGTTATTTTTACTCGTAGGCTTAGCGTGAGCGAAGCCTAGAACTCGAAGAGGTGGAAAATTTCCATTTTGGTACGTCTGTATTTCTGAGGAGATGTGTGGAATGGAAATTTTGGTGACTTAGCTACAAGGAAAAAGACGAATTGATCTCAGCTATACTGGACAGAAGTCGATTACCATACAGAGCGATGAAAAAATAACTCAATTCCATGGATTAAGAAATATAAAATTCAATGGATTAAGCTTTGCCAGTGTGTTTTATTTGTAACAAGACGTCACAATTGCTAAACACACAGACAATTATAATGTGTATAGGAAAGTATTAGACATTTCATAATGTTAACTGTAATAGTTAAGTATTCCCTTATCATGTTTTAATCAGCAAATATATGAAAAGCCTACAACAACGATGATCCACATGTCACTCTATGACATTTTTCTAAGCGATAAAGAAATGTTATAGATTGATATTATGGCTAAAATTTAAGCCAACGAAAAAATAGTAGAATGAATAAATTTGTAAACACATTGAGTAAAATCTATTAATGAATAATAAATTAATTAATAATTCAATCAAGAAACCTTCAATTTACTTAATATAATGATGATGATATGGTATGAAGATATATAATTATGTTGGAGATATTTAAAAGTTCTAAAATATTAAGGAAACTAAGTTCCTAATAGGTGTTTGCTTATAAACAAGTCCTCAGCAATGATAACACAACTTTTGGTGGGGTTTTTGTTAATACTTCTTCTGAATTTGGTAATAAATTACCAATTAGGTGCTCGTTTATTGACATACAATATTTTGTTACCAACTAGGCGTGTTCATTTCCGTGTTTTCTACCATTTACAGTGTTAAATATTTAAACTTTAAAGTTAAGATATATTCCAAAAAGAATAGGAAAGACAGCAATTTAAAAATCATTGTGATTATGATATCTTAAAACATTACATTTCAGTAATCCTATTATGCTAATCGATGTCCTGATCTGTTTACCATCATGAGGCGCCACGAGAGGCCTCTCATGGCGCCTATGTATATATCTTATTTTTATTATTTTGGACTATTTTAAATGAAAGTTACAGCCATACTCGATTTGGCTGCATAATTCATTTGGATGAAACACATCAACGAAACCATCAGAGCAAATTCAGAAATTAGGCTTCATACACATAAATCACTAATTTTTTCAAGTTAATAGAGAAGTTTTTTTACATAATTAATTATAACTGGTGGTGTATCTTTATATCGGAAAATATAAGTTAAAACCGATTTAAAATATGTATTATACATATTATACATGAATATTTATAAATAAAAGTTCATGTTAATGAACAAAGATGTGTATATTATAAATAATTTTTTTTCTAGTTTAAAGTATCATATCAATCGTTCTTGTGAGATTAGCTGTAATTGTGAGACCATTAATAAAGAGAAGGAATTCAAATATCTTGGGATAGTTTTAGATGAAAAACTTAACTGGGAAAAACATATAAATTCTTTACATAAAACACTTAAATCTTCGGTAAGAAAATTTTACTTTCTAAGAAATTTCTGCTCTACACATTTATTAAGAACGTTGTATTTTGCCTTAGTTGACTCCAGACTACAATATGGGGTGGTTTGTTGGGGTGGTGCATATAAATATCTAATTCAAAAATTGCGTGTCGTTCAAAATCACTTTTTACGAATTATATTAAGAAAAAAAATCCGTGACAGTTCTTTTCCTTTGTTTATGGAGTTAAAAATTTTGCCCATTCAGCATACTTATATCTATAAAGTTCTTAGATTATTTTACCAGAGAAGTGGCAATACTGGAACTACTGATCTTTTATACTTAACGCGTAATATAAATCGTAGAATATTTAGAACTCCAAAAGTATATAAATCGTCGTTTAAATGTTCATTTCGTCATAGTGGCCCTACGTTTTTTAATAAGCTACCCTTGTCAATAAAAGAATCGGTAGGACTAAGAACTTTTAGCTTTAAGGTAAAAATATGGTCGTTTTCTTTGAGTAATTTGTAATTATTTTAAATTATTGTAATTTAGAACAATAAAATTTAAAACTTTATTATTGCTAAAATAGTTTTGATATTTTAAAAAATTATTAATTGTATTTCTTTATTAAATATAACAGTGTAATGGTGGCTGTAAAATTTAATGTATTTGTAGTGTGATACAAAGAACAGACGTCACAGTGAGCGGCTCTGTGTCATTCAATTGAAAATCTGGACTCTAGCTTTTTTGTTGTTATTCTTTTTTGGCAATCTGGCCGCAATACTTGTAAACGTGGCCAGTTCTTATTCCGTAGAAAGAGTTTTTGTTCTTTTTTTATATGTAAACAAATGCTGGAATAAATCATTATTTCATTTCATTATTTCATATTTCATTTCATTATTTCATATTAGAAGTACTACACATCTATATACTACATCATTGAGTTTCATTTAGTATTTTATTACTGTACTACAATACAAATTTTTTCTATGAATTTTATCTCTCGAATCGAGCTTATGAACGAAATTGTGTAAAAGTGCCCAACGTCACTTTTAATAACACCCCAATCTGAAACACTTAGCTACAAGTTTGTCTGTCTTTTTTATTCAGAAATATACTTCTCAATTTTGGGTAATAATAGTGTATATTATAAAAAAGAATCATTGCTTATATTTCACATTATTTTCAATAAATATTCTGTATAAATGTTTATTACATGTTTAGAATGTAGAGATGTTATTTTTAATAATCGACAAATTAAAATATAATCATGTAAGTCTGAAAACAGGAATGACAATAATTTATAAAATCTTGCTTGTTGACAGTAAACAATTTCTATTTTTTTAAACACGACACATTGGTATATAAGGTTGCTGTGAATTTATTGGATGTTCTTTACTGTAAATGCGTTTAAACTGATAATGCGTTTAAAGAGACGCCCGTTAAAAGCCTCAGACACTCGTACGAGTATATGTCGTGTGGCACGTGTCTGATTTGGCAAGTGAGGCTTCTGTGTGGAAATTTTAACTGCGAGGAAATACGGTACATTTACAAGTCTGTATTTAATACCGATGTAGGTGCTTACTTAGTGGAGGGTAAATTTGTCATTTTTAATATCTTTTTAAACTACACATAAAAGCATAACATTCTTTAAAGGGAATTATCTTTTTAAAGTTTGAGTAGATAAAAATAATTGAATGTATTAAAATAACAAAAAAAGACCAAGAACTCTCACACAATTTCCTAAAAATGTTACTAGTTGCTTTTAACTCCTTTATTGTAGTTAGAACGTCAGGTAAAGTTCATGGATCCTACCATTACATTCACTGATACGGCCCACGCTAGACTACATGGCGTTATCACATGGTGGTTCACTAAGAGCTAGAAAGTGACCATAACATAGCCTGTGTCAGCAACCCAAGGTCCACCAAACTGTCCACCGTTGTGGAGACAGGACCATGGTGTCTCTCTCTTCTACTTCAGGAAACTTCCAATAAACCATTAGAAACAGCACTGATTCCTTCACCACCCTATTGATACTAGCGAATGGACTTTCTTATCTTCTCACTTGGACCAAGGAGTTAAGCGGCTCATTTTTAACGTCTACTGTTTCCTTAAAAGTACAACAAATGTTATTGATTTATTTTAAAGTAAACTATAAACACACTGTTTTAATAATTATTCAGTTATAAAATGACAAACACAAAATTCTTTGCATTAATTATTTGAGGATTCAAGATCCTTTTTTATATTTAACATGCGTTTAATATTTTGTATAAAAATTCGCAACAGATGATATAGAGGAAGGGACAGTAAATAGCACGAAAAAAAGAAAATAGTAATCAGAAGAAAAATTATGGTTACTAATAACAATGTAAAGATATGACTCCGGATAGTTTTCAGCTGCATTTTAAAATGACCATTATTTGAAATGGCAATTAAAAAGTTTCTTGATCCTGTAGTATCTATTTTGTGTATTGCCCTTTTTCTCTACAGTATAAGAAAAACATTATTGTTTATTGTTAAATATCATCTAGAGTAAATGGGAGAGATGGTATTGCTATAGGGATTACAATAAAGAAATAATAGTTAGGTCAAGACAAGATTGACATCTGCAATATCTAAAACTGAGATTAATAAAAAGTAGCAAAGGATTTTATTTGTCGGACGAAATTAGAGCTGTGAACTTAAACTTAACCTGGAGCCTACGGCTTAAAGATTACATCCGAACCGCTACTAATGGCCAAATGATTCATAGAAAGTTCCAAGTAAGTGTTGCTAGTTATTATTGTTCTAAACTAGTCCATTCGGTTGTTTCACGTTATAAACAAGTAATCGGTTGTAGCCCTTGCAATCTAAATGGGGTCTTTGTTGGAGGTGGACTGTGACGGGAGGTATATTGCAATTTTCATCTGTCGGAATGACATGAAGTGCCAGATAATGGTCAGTCTTTTTTACTTGGATCTTAGCCCGTAATATATTTGTATAGGCAATATAAGAATTGCCGCAAAATCATTTTTAATTTATTATTACGTTTATAAGAAAAAACTAATCTCAAAATGGTTTGCAGATAAAATTTAATGTAACAGAAAAAAATCTATCTGAAACGTTTTTATTACTTTATCACACACACACAATCACTCAACCATAGTTTTTTTTAACTTAATTGTCAACGCTTTATGTTGAACTGTAATCCAGAGGAGTTAGAGACTCACAATCTATCAACGTCACAAAGTCGTAGACACCAAGTTCTAATTGAGTAATTACAATGACCTAAATCATTTAGCAATTTAGAAAGTCATAAGTATTTCACAGTGCTATGTAAATCGAAATTAATAAGTTTTATTTGATTTATTTTATTAAATCAGTAAAATTTAAAAAGAGTACTAATGTTAATATGTTTTTATATGAATTCATTAATAGTTTTCTGTAACAAATCATAAATAAAAAAGCATTATATTGGCACATTCTCATATATAGCTTCACTTCTAAAAGTGTTCGCTTTTGCCACATTGAAAGTTTCAGAAGAGTATAGATATATAATTCTATACAACCTAAAAGAAGGCTATGTTATATCGAAAAGTGATAAACGTTTAGTATCTTATTAACCGATAAAACTAAATGAAAAGATTAGAAGTGTAATAAATAAAAAACATAAAATGTGATTATATTACAGACAAATAATAACCAAATATAACTCTCTGATTTAAAATAATATAAACAGTTTTTAACTGTCGACAATTGTTTGTGTGGATAAATCTCAAGGCTATATACTCGTGATATTGATTGCTATTCGTTTGAATGAGAGACCGATATGGAACGGGAAGGCAATATAAAGACATTTCCCTCGTGACAGCTGACAGCAACAACTTGTGCGAGACTGACAATCCCGTCTCTGACATCTGTCTGACACACGACACTCTACATGTGAGGTATAGAATACTGTATAACAGATGCAAGGTGCCTTTCGAAGACAGGATCATGTTTTGTGCCAATTGGAAAAGATCTTAAACAGTAAAGTATGGATTGGACATTTTTACTTCCCACGAGATTTATATTTCAGGTCTATAAATAGCAATTAAAATGGTAAGAAATACCTTATTATAACCTGTGTACAAATTTTAGTTTCGAAATAAATCAGTTGAAAATTAATTCAAAATTGTAATCTATTTAGATAACAGCCAATTGTTTATAAACTTTTCATTCAGTTATTTATAATTTTGTCTTTACACATAATGTTGCTAATACTGTAACAATTTCGAAATATAGGTACTTCTATTTAATTTTGAGTGAATGCATACATAAGTAACCTTTCAAAACGGTGAAGTTACTCAAAACTGAATAGAAGTACGTCTAAATTAATATTTTTTATCTATATGTACAATTACAAAGACGGGTTTATATAAACCAAGACCTCATTAGCTTGATATGTCTGTAAGACTCTAAGGGTAGATTACACCTAGTTGTTGGCATTGCAGCTCGCTTTTATTTGAGTTAGTTATATAATATATAAAATTATACCATCAAAGCATTCAAACTATATACGATAGAAACCACAGAGAAATTAAAAAAAAACACAATCGTAATTGTTTGCATTCTCTTGCAAATAAAATTTAATTATATGTGATGTTCTAGTTATGTAGGGGAGAGTTATGTTATAGGTTGCAAACTCTGAGACATACATAAAATTTTCATTTCACTAAACGTTGTCATATTCTATGCTTGTAGGAATAAAACATATAGGAATACGAAGGTTGTGAAATTATCCCTGTGTTCACGGTAGGTGACATCAAGATTTCTTGAAGAATATTGCTGATATTGCCCTCATCCTCTTTTAGATTGCACTTAACGCCACACCAGAATCAATGTTTGTATTTAAGTTTTTGCCTACTATATAATAATCTAAGAACATGGTCGATGAAGCTCGCAGACTTTGGTTTTCTCGGGGCAGCAAGTATATTTACTGGGATAAATAGAATAATATATTTGTAATAATAACTGACACTCGTTTCAGTTATTTTAGGTTGAAAACTGATTGTTCCAGGATCTAAGAGATGCCTGATTATGTTTAAAGGTATTTTAACCGTGATGAAATCATAGTTTGATTAGAGGAGAGTTTCTCCCAACTATCACTATTCAGATTGGAGTTACTACTAACATGTCTGTGATGTCTCTTCTTCCAGTCAAAACTTCAGGACGACCTGTATTCATTCAAGTTTTTACGCTCGATACCAATGTTGAATTGTAGTCCACACATAAAAAATGGTGTATCTGCGGAATTACCTTTAATTAAAAGGTAACGTGATCTTAGACTTTCTTTAAAACAGTCACTATTTATAAAATAGTGAACTATGTAGAACCATCCATGGCAAAGGATTTAAATATAAACCCCTTTATGAATATAAAAAAAGTTTATTCAACTTATAACATAAAAAACCAATAGCGATATGAATTTAATTTTCCGTTTAATAAAGTGTACAAAATATTTCATATACTGACTATATACAGACTTCTAAAAAAATTTAAGCGGAGAACGATTCTTTGATTATTTCTTATTATCTATATAAAACCATGAAAAATAGCTTACTAAGCTCTAATGTCGAGGATAGCTGTATAATTCAGATGATTTTAGTTTTTTTTAAATACTCGTGTAAGTGCGAAGGTTTTTTATATAAAGTGAAAAATTTGAAACAAATTTTTTTTTCGAAATGTTCTTGAATTGAAATATTGAGAGCCAGTATCCACTGTTTTTGAAATATAATATAGCTGGATGTATTTTTATCGTAGTGTGCGTCTCAACCCTACGTTTGTGTATATACAGGGTTAATAAAAAGTCTGGAGACCCCCCGACTAATATTGTAACGACTCACACGAGAAAAACTAAACTCGCCAAACATTTACTGTATGTTATCTTATGAGGTACTTTTTGGGCGTAAATTAGTGCTTCATTCACAAACCCAAAATGGGGGATTTTGGGGGCAGCTCAAAAATTTTTAAATGTAAAGCCCCATCAATTGACCTGTCATTTTCAAGCTCGAGCTGATAAAAGAAAACAAACAACGCAAACTAGAGGTCTCTATCTTAACCCAGTAAAAAATTACTGCCAAATGAAAATTGTATAAGCCAGAATAAACTACTTACAACATAGGAATAACTGACTTTTGGGGCAGCTAAAAACGTCACTTTTAAGCACCACTCAGTTGATCTCTCATTTGTTAGGTATTAAAAGGCAAAACAATCTCAAAAACGAAGTATGGGTTTTAAATATCAAACCTAGCAAATAACAAAAGTTTAAAGAAATATATGGGAATTCCTAACTGCAGGAGGACTACATTCCACTAGTTTTATGAACTTTGTCCCGAATTATCTGTTGTACAATAGTCTTATCATTGTTTTCATGTTTTCAATTACCATCAAGTGTCTTGCCGTACTCACTTCAGTCACATTATTCCCTTAATTTTTATCATGGAGCTAAGCGAACAGGAACGTATTACATTGTTAATGATGCGTGAATATGGGTGATAGAATTCGATCATTATGAACAAGTGAGACATTTATTTAATGAAACATTTCCTCATAGAAACCCTATATCAAAATCTGCTGTTGAAAAAAAACACAGGCTCAGTGAAGAATCGGCCTAAGTCTGGAAGACCGAGATCAGCAAGAACTGAAGACCATTGTCTGGAGGTGTTGATGTCTGTTGTTGAAAAACCCGCATGTGTCAACAAACTGCTTTGTCAAGAGAAGTGGTGATTTCTCAGGGGTTCTGTTTGTAAAGATTTTACATGAAAATAAATACAAGCCATACAAAATTCATCTTGTACACGAGCTGAACGAGATGACTTTCGATCGAAGGGTACAATATTGTGGATGAAATGATGAGCAAAATAGATAACCAGACATTAAACTTAAATAATATTGTATTCTGTGACGAAGCAACCTTTCATGCTAAACGGGGAAGTAAAATAGACACAATTCTCGTCTTTGGAGTGATGTTAATCCTTACTGGGTGCAAGAACAACACACTCAACAACCCGAAAAAATTAACGTTTGGGTATGATGGGAGGAGACAACAATTAATTGGACCATTCTTCATTGAAGGGAACCTTACTGGTGATGTGTACTTAGGTATGCTCCAATAACAAATCATTCCAGCAATCCAGGCATCCAGAGATGATTTTTGAACAAGTTTTGGTTCCAACAAGGACGGAGCACTTCCACATTTTATAGCCGGCAAGTCCGCCACTACTTGGATAATGTTTTCCCAAATCGATGGATAGGTAGACGTGGTTTATTGAGTGGGCCCGCCAGATCACCAGACCTGTCACCACTTGACTACTTCATGTGGGGTTATGTCAAAGACAGAGTGTTCTCCAAAACAAAGAGCCACGAGATATTTATGATCTGAGAAATCGAGTTGTACAGGAAATACATGGGATTCCTCAACAAAACATTGCAGCGAGTTGTATCACATGTTTACACCACACTAGCGCATTGTCAAGCAAGCCGCTGAGGGGAAGCAATTTGAACACTTCTTGTGAAACGTTAAGGGGCCCCTGGTAAGTAATGACAGAGTATATGCTTAAAAAATACAAAACGATGTTAGAAAATTCTTATTAATATCTCTTCTTTTCCTTTATAGGGAACAATAAAAAATAAGGGTTTCATTACAATTCTCCCACTTTTTATAATTTGTACCTTTTATGAATACCTAACAATTGAGAGATCAACTGAGTGGTGCTTAAAAGTGACAGTTTTTTTAGCTGCCCCAAAAGTCAGTTATTCCTATGTTGTATAAGTAGTTTATTCTGGCTTATACAATTTTTTCAATTGGCAGTAATTTTTTACTGGGGTTAAGATAGAGACCTCTAGTTTTGCGTTGTTTTGTTTTCTTTTATTCAGGAGCTTGAAAATGACAGGTCACTTGATGGGGCTCTTTTCATTTAAAATTTTTGAGGCTAGCCCCGGCGCGGGACTGCTGCGGGGGGGGCCGGCGGGGTCGTGGCCAGCGGCCCCTGTCCCCCAATCCCCCATTTTGGGTTTGTGAATGAAAGCACTAATTACGCCCACCCAAAAAGTACCACTTCATAAGATAACATACAGTAAATGTTTTGGCGAGTTTAGTTTTTCTCGTGTGAGTCGTTACAATATTAGTCGGGGGCGTCTCCAGACTTCTTATTAACCCTGTATTTAGCCTACCTAATTGGGAGTCAAACTCAACTTTGGGTGCTGAGACAATATCTTTTACTGGAAGCAGTTAAACAAAAACTGGAATATATTCCATTTTCGATTGCGTGGTTTCCAAAATGAAGGCCTTTATATTTTATCTTGATCGGGGCAAAAAGGCAACATCTGGCTTGAAAATATAGAATTTAAATCGATCCTACAATTCACACCTGAAAAAACCTGATATGTGAACTGTCACAGTTTAGATTAACCCCTAGACATTATTAACCCTCCTCATCATTAACACTGAAAACATTTATAGCAAATAAATGGAAGGTTTAAAAAGGATATTATAATTGATCGGACATTTGACATTGGATATATGGTATGGATATGTATAACACAACCTTTTGAGATTTTGAAATCTACCCTAATGAGGTGCAAATATATTAGCAAAGTATATGAAAAAGAAAAGAAAAAATATAAGGAGAGAAAGAAAAGGGAGTTAAAATACCCGAAAACTGCTCTGAGTCCAAACAGGAGAAAATGTACCCAAGCGATGTCACTGCACATTTGCACCCTCACGAGCACAATAGGTGAAGAACACTATCAAAAGAGGCAGTAAATAGAAAACTAACTAGAAAATCAATGTCGGCACTTCCTGCGGACTCGCGGCGGTGTCATCTGAGACAGAAATGCGATTGTCGGGAGAGGGATGGCGGTTGGGTAGCCGCATCCGATCCTATGTTTTTGGCCCTAGACCCTAACGGGTCTATGTCATGGTGTGTAGAGACGTAACACATCATACATGTTTTCACTAAGATGAAATATGGACTTCAATTTTTAAAATTCCATGTGAAACCACAGTAAAAACTGCTAGTAATGTTATACATTTCATAAATAATGGACCTAAACCAAATTACTTTTATTATTCTCACACGTTTTCATAATGGTTTATCACAAGTGTAATCATTATAAAACAAATAATATCCAAGAATTTCCTCAATTAAATTAAATAATTCCAGAAAATTACAAAACATTGTAGCGACATGTTTATTTAAATTGATTTAGTAGCAGAATGTTATAATTTATATTTGTTTATATAAATCTTTCTCGGTTCAGTCCTTAACTCAAATTATGTATCTTGTCAAATATATTAAACCCTGTAATCTTTTGAAATCATCCTTCGTTAAAAAACGAGAAAATTGTGTGAACATTAAACAAATCTACTTTTATTTGCCTTACTTTAAATCATCCCTACAAAAATTTGCTAAAACCTATCAAATTTCAAAATATGCCACATTTGATAACTGGCATTGTGATAAGTCTACAAAATAACAGGCTACGTATTAAAGAGGTTACATGTTTTACGATTCCTATTTTATAAATCTCATATAAACTACAATCTAAAAGAAATAAAAGACCTACGAATAATGACCAGACAGACTAAATGTCTTGACTTATTTTAATGGAATTGCAATCAAGAAATGTCGAAATTGCACTCATGATGGAATTGTGGGGAGAGTCTTTTGAATGTTCCCCAATCATGACTCCCAGAATCCAAAACTACCATAAACCGAACAAATGTATACTAAAATTGGTACAAAGGCAATAAGTACTTGCATATAGCTTGGATGAGTTCGTTAGCCAGTCTTAACCTTTAGAAATTTCAAAATATTGCCGATTAAATTTAGTCTAAATTATTTAAACTCAATCATGTTCCCATACAGATCAAAACCGATTCATTTTTATAATATTTTAAATAATTTATAACAATTTTATTCTTTACTTTTAGACTAAACTTGGTATAGAGGGAAGATTTATACATATATAGCTTGGATGAGTTCATTAGCCAATCTTGAAAAATATTTTAACATGGATGCAATTAGCACACGCGCAAAGTTTTATCTCGGGTATTTCATAACATTCATGAAAAAATTTCAGGCAATTCTGACTTATTTTTCAATAACTCTCACGGTTTCAAGATGGTGGTCTTTAAAATTTTATAAATATACAATTTTAACATTCATAAATTATCAAACATAATATCGGATAAATTTTAACTAAAGTCCTCTTCTATACCAAGAAATTTATAGCAATTGCAGATTTCAAGATTACGGAATCTCTAAGAGTTTGAAAGTTTAAATTTGCCAACATTTGAGTTATCGTCCAAGCAGTGTCGTACATATTGAATATCTAAAATAATTATATCTTCACTTTGAAATTTCGAGATAGTGGCCTCATGTGAAATCTGCCTTTCTTCGACTGAACCGGAAGGTATATATGTTTTAATAGAATGATAAACAAAATTTGACAAGCAGAATCTAGATCTCACTGCTTAAGCACATAACCTTGGTTTCCTTAAAATCGATAAAAGAATTGTTCCTAAGAAATAAATCGTTCACCAGCCATGCGTTTTTCGCCTCTTAAATGATCTGTACCTGGTTAGCTGGCGCTAAGTAAATATTTATTGACGTTTCTGACGGTTGGTTTTTATCATTTGTGTGTCATCGTTACATATTTTGTAACCCTTTTGATAACCTCCAATCTCGACCTCAACCAAAATTAGCACAGGTTCTTAAGGGAAATTAATCTGTAAAATTGAAGAAAGATCTTCGTGTGTGCTTATGAAAAGCGAATTTGTTATAGGCTCTGTAACTATTATTTTGTGTGTGGCTTAAAAGTTTCTAAAAACTAAGTTCATGTGCAAGAAACAAGTCAAATTTAAATTTCATCATGAACCAAATTTCTAAACTTCTGAGAGTGTGTTTAGGGTTTTGAATAGTAAAGTCTGTAAGTGATTTATTTAAAGATTATTTAGAACAAGGTCGGAACATTTATTAAGAATTTAAATTAGTTATCTTAACCTAAAAGATCACGACATACGAGTACGTTATAAACCCACATCTTTAAAATGTTAGATTATGTTTATCAACAGTATCCTATATTTTTTAATAATAAATAAAGAATAAAGACATGTTTAATCTATAGACAGGATACCAAATAATTAATATATGCAAACTATAATATTGGTGTAAAATGAATTGATGTATAAGTTTCTAGTTGGTTGATGAATGGTAGCTTAATACCTCTCGATGGGGAACAGTTAATCATCAAGTTTAACTAACTAGAACTGTAACGTTGTTGTAATACGTAACGAAGCGTGTTTCTCTTGTCTCTAGAGACTTATGTACATCAAGGTAAGACCTAAGAGTTACAGTTTGTATTAATGGTAGCTTAATACCTCTCGATGGGGAACAGTTAATCATCAAGTTTAACTAACTAGAACTGTAACGTTGTTGTAATACGTAACGAAGCGTGTTTCTCTTGTCTCTAGAGACTTATGTACATCAAGGTAAGACCTAAGAGTTACAGTTTGTATTAAATGGTAGCTTAATACCTCTCGATGGGGAACAGTTAATCATCAAGTTTAACTAACTAGAACTGTATCGTTGTTGTAATACGTAACGAAGCGTGTTTCTCTTGTCTCTAGAGACTTATGTACATCAAGGTAAGACCTAAGAGTTACAGTTTGTATTAATGGTAGCTTAATACCTCTCGATGGGGAACAGTTAATCATCAAGTTTAACTAACTAGAACTGTAACGTTGTTGTAATACGTAACGAAGCGTGTTTCTCTTGTCTCTAGAGACTTATGTACATCAAGGTAAGACCTAAGAGTTACAGTTTGTATTAATGGTAGCTTAATACCTCTCGATGGGGAACAGTTAATCATCAAGTTTAACTAACTAGAACTGTAACGTTGTTGTAATACGTAACGAAGCGTGTTTCTCTTGTCTCTAGAGACTTATGTACATCAAGGTAAGACCTAAGAGTTACAGTTTGTATTAGAGGAAAATTATTTTTATTACAATTATCTATAGCCCATCCGTCTTTAGTATCGTTCCCAAACAAATATATCAATGAATTAAGTTATATATAAGATCAATTTAGGATATTCTTGTAATTAAATACCAATTACTATCGTTAAGAAATACAAAAATTACTATGTTCGTGTTTTCTAAAGACAGAAATGTTAATTTCAAGGTTAGTTTATTTGATCTATTTTACCTATCTAATAACCACTAAAATAAGGTATTAGTTATACAGTTGTTTGATTCTATTTATTTAAGTAAACAATATTTAAGGTAGAAGTCAGCCACACCATGTGTCATATAACTGGCCACTGAGATTGTATTAAAAATTCAAGTATATGTTTCATTCATTAGGCCACATGTGTTATTATATAAATATTAAAATGTTATTTAATTGTCCTCAGTTTTTTTATAAACTTATTTATCCTGCGATGCTCTCATCGCTATCAAGGTTAGAAAGAAATGTATTAATATCAGCTAATGCTCAATCAAATGACTTTGCAGTGGCAAGCATCATCATTCAACTCGATGGGAATATTTTAGAGAGAAGCGTTATTTAAAATTTAAAGTCGATAGTATTAGCTAGTACGTTTTCGAGATATCATTCGGATAAACATATATAAACCTTATCTTTTAGTCCTTGAGTGATAGGCTTTGCCTACGCTTAGTGGTTACCGTTTCATTATATCATTTTATAACTTTTTTTCTTTTAAATTTTCTTTTATTAAAAAAACAAAATAGCTTAAGTAATATAAGAGTAGAAAAATTAAACCAAGTCAAGTGAATAACTTTAAGTTGTTCATATTATATTTGCAAGTATGTTTCTTAGAAGTATAAAATGTATTTAAATTAATTAGATCAATTTATTATAAATTTGAATTTTGTATATATGACGCTATGTTCTATAATGCAACTCTGGAGTGCGTGAATCTCAGTCTTGTTGCTTGTTTTAGGGACGAATACAATCATGTCTGTAGCTCTTTATTTTCTTTAAGATTATGTGACTTTAATTCACTCAAGGTTTAGGATAATTTATCGAACCCCCTAGACGCGCTTAAAATGTAATTTGTGGCGCTTCTCTATCGGAATCTTGGTCAAGTGTGGTTTCCATCGTAACTCATTGTCCCCCATCCCACCTCCACCCGCCCCCACAGGGATGACCGTTACTCTGGGTTTGCACGAGTTTACTACACCATGTCTGCTTTATTTTTAAATTTTGCCTTTAGACATTGTGTCGATCCTGCGACTGTCTCTTGGGAGGATGGGACGTATTTTCATCGCAGCATGCTGTGTGTGGAAAGTGAAAACGATTTTGGTGAGTGGCATCAAACTTTATTTAACCTTTTTTTTCTATATTTACTTTTCCTATTCATGTTTCTTCACGAAATATTCGAATTTACATTCAATTTAATTAACTACAATGTTTCATTGGTCCTTCGAGTTTGTTTTTAACTCTTTATAAGATTCAATGTTCTATAAATAAAACTTATATATAATATGTATAAGTAGTGTTTTATTGACTACTTAAATAAATAGCATAGGTCAGCTACAGAGTATCATTACCATAATCATTAGTTACATAGTGTTATGAGTATTTCGCTGCGCAAATGGGCTAATAGACATTTTATTAATAAGTTATGTAATATACTTTATTACAGCCCTTGAAAAGGATATGTAAAAGCTATACTAATTATCCAAAGATGTAAACAGATTATGAATAACTTTAAAGAGTGAAACTTGATCCAACTCTCAGGTATTTATCGATCCAATAAACTTTGTTTAAGACTATGTTAACAAGAGAAGTGTTGAACGAGGTCCGTTAAACACTTTTAACTCAGATTAAGCTTGTCAGACTAACACTGTATAACACTGTCTCTACTACATTCTTTACTTTAATTTTAAGACATGGGATCAGATTACAAAAGTAATTATAATTTGAACCATCCTTGCAATTTAAAAGCTGTACTTTTGATTTACTCCATTCAAAAGAAATCTTTATGAAATGTTTACTTTATAAAATGTAGAAATGTAAATTGCTTACTAAATAGTAAGAACAAAAGGTTTAATTTTAGTTGTTAATTTATTATATTAAGCTTTTTAGGTGCAGAAGCAAATAAATGGATTAGTATCAAGCATTTTTTTAATTACTTCAATAAAATAACCGTTTCCTATTGTTAAAGAAAGATTTTGTAACAGCTATGCTATTTGTAACCGAATTAAAAAATCAAGTATAATTGTATTGCTAGTATAGTAAAAGAAATGTTGACATTTAACATCGTATATTTTGATAATTGTTATATTGTCGAGATATAACATGTTATTACACGGACAGAACCTCCCAATATAAGTTAAAATTTCACATCAAAAAATTTAATTATGATGAAGTAGTCATGGTTGAGTCACATCAAAATTTGTACTCTTCAGCGCGGAGATTTTATAACAAAGGTTTAAAACCTAAAATAAGAAAATACTGACTGTGTGGCTGTTGAAATGTAACTGAACTGTTGGTGCCCAAGCACTAGTTTTAAGCGGATAAAAAATTGATGACAGTGCTTAAATTTAAGTCTATCCACAAATACAGTCAAATGAAGAAGAAGGATGCGGTTATAGGAAGCATATGTGGTAATTCTCAACAATGTTGTTCACCGCCTTCTTGTTTGTGGTCTTCTTTTCTTCTTAACCTGAATTTTTGTATATTGGTTGAAGAGAATTTTGGTAGTAAAGTTTTAAGTAGAAGTTGATAACTTTGTTTGAACAAATTTCAAAAGTTTGGGAAACGAAAACAAATTTAGGTTCAAACAGTAATAACATTTTGAATTAATGTGGTTATAAATAAGAATGTATTGATTATCAACACAAGATTTGTATAACATAAAGAAAATTGACTGAAAATACAATTATTTTTACATCAACAAGAACTAAACAACATTATCTAAAAGTTGCTTGTATAATATATTTCTAAGTGATTTATACCGTATTTATTATAAATGAAGGAGAGGTGAATGATTAATGAAATGTGACAAGACCTAACATTTTGTAAGAAGGTTCATTTATATGTAAGAAACATTGACTTGAAGAATATATATGTCACTCCATCAGATTTAACTGAGCTTTAGAAAACCTTATATAACATAGGTTTTATGAGTAATCACCATGGCAACGTGAAAATTGCAGTAAAATAAATTTGTACACAAACTAAGTACAATCTTATGACATTATAACATGGTAGTAACACACGTAGCATAAAATAACGAGCTATATACTTCAAATTCTGCATGCGACTTCTACGTGACAAAGTAAATTGGCATAATTTTCTTTAGGTAAAACTTAAAAGAACATTTACACACACAAACACACACCTATATATATATATATATATATATATATATATATATATATATATATATTAATTATATACGTGTTATAAAACGTGGTTTTCAAACACAGTACAGTATATAAAGTGGAGCAGGAAAATAAGCAGAACGGATTTACAATTTATTAGCACCTAAGATATATTCTGTTATATCAAGATGGTAACTAATTTGAGATCATCTATTTAAATAGATATAATGAGGGAAAAAATGATCTAAACACTAATATATAGTTACCATATTTACATTGCGAGAAATTGGTGGAAGAACGAATTCGTTTCCAATTTTCACTACCGACTAAAACGTGCTCGAGATACAGTTGATGAGTTTCCCGATTAATGAAACCATTCAACAGCCCTCCACTCTGGACTTGTGCCTCGTTTTATTGCTGCAGTTCAACAACGTTTGGTTTCAGGTATAAGCGCACATGGGTATGATCTATGATACAATATTTTAAAATAGTGAGTTGCACAGAAAAATGTTTATTTATATCCGCTAAAATGTATCTTTAAGAATAATTTGCGTTATCTACCAACTGTATCACTAACATTTCTGTGTTGCAAACAATTATTTAAAGTATACAAATTATTACCCTTGCTATGATTGCACAACATGTACTTAGTCAGTAAGATTTATACCAAAAGACACAGTAGCAATAACATTACGTGACGTATAGGTTATGTATTATGTAGTGAGGGCTGCATCCCCCTCAATTAGATTAGACACTCAAGAAACTAATCCGTGGGAGATCCGAAGTGCTAAGACGTTGCACTTTGGAACTGAGTTGTAAATAGCCCAGGTGTAAATCCTGCCAGTGATTGTAACACATTTTAGCAGTACAATCGACTCTCCTCCACACTCTGTTTTATAAAATCCCGCACAGGCAGTAGCCCATAGGAAGATTGCCTTCTTCTTGAAAAATACTTTATACTGGCATTGTACCTTTAACAAAGTAATACTTTGTTAAATGTATTAATGATACATGAATACAGATATGCTGAGACGAACATGCTGTAATGGTTAAGTTATAAATATAACTAAAAATATAACAAAACAATGTATGATGCTGCAATGATTATTTTTAAATGTCAAATACTACGAGTAAATATCCAGTCGAGGAACGCAGTGCTGGGTATAAAAATAAACACATTCACACAACACTGCAGTTAGCGCTCATTACTGTTAATGATGTCCTAACACGATTTACTGTTCTAATATATGATGTAAGTTTGTGAGGAACTGATAAAATAGTAATTTTTAGTTTAAAAAGGGTTCTTTCTATAATGAGAGTAATATATAAATACTGGAGAGCAGCCAAAGTTTGTATATATCTTAACTACAAGCATTGTTGGTAAATTTGTGTCCTGAAGACTCGAGGAATATAAACGAGTACAGATTTACCGAACGATGTTCAATGTTTCTTCTTGCAGTAAAAGATACAGTTCACCCTCCAAGTGAACTTCAAATGTTTGGGTACTGTGAGAAAAAGTGATCTGGATATAGTTCTAAAATTGTTTTTTTTTTTAAGTATATTGCATATTGAAATAAAAACCTAAAAACCAATACTATACAATTATGAAGAAATAATTAGGACTATTAAATAAAATAATATACAGTGTGAGTTAAAAGTATGAATACGCTCTGTTTAGTTTATGAGGATAAAGATGAATGGAGGAAATTAGGAACATCTTTCTAGGAAATCGAAGTGAACGTTTTAGTCAAAGTTATTGGCAGGTCTGATGTATTTGGTTAGCTTGAAATCAACGTGAGATGGCAAGTATTCAAAATGAATGGTTCTTTGCTCTTCATGCGGAAGTTATCCCCACCTAGATGAACGTAGTTCGTGTCGCTGTTCCGAACTGCGATGCACTTGAATCGACAGAACAGCACGACGGAACTATACAGAATAAATAGAGTCAGCACTTCAAACTCCTCAAATCCTAACGAATCTTCCTGGTTTTATTTGAAAAATTATTCTGATTTCTTTTGCCTTGTAAGTACTTTATTCAGTCTTTACCTAGCTATAATAAAGTAATCCGGACTGTCACACTCTAGATTGATCGCACCTCTGTTATGAGGGGGGCAGGAGTTATCTCGGTGGGATTTCTTAAGAATTTTTGGTAAAATTAAGTTATGAATATGTTGGTGTTAACAATTTATATGTACTAATTGTTACTATAAACCGATATGTAACAAAAATATGTAACTCGTTTCAAGGATTGGATCAAATGCATTCTCTTCCTCAGGTATCAACAATTCTCATGCAAAGTGTACGATAAACTTTTAGTCTTACAGTTCTGGAAAAGGATGTATTTCAATCCTCGAAAAGTACCGTTAACATTGTGTTCCTAAACTCTCTTCAGATATGTTAGGGAATCGTTCCTATGGTTATGTAAAAAAAAATTATAACTATTGTTAGATTTTTTGCTGCGTTGAAGTTTGTGGTATTCTGTCCTTATGTATTTTTATGAAAACATATTTTTCTTTAAAACCGTAAACACACAAACTAACCTAGGATGTTAAAATCAACAATGTTGACTTAAAAATATAATATATCTTACATTAATATCATATCTTATATTCGTATTCATGTTAAGATGTTGGCGTTTAAAGCAATTGAGAAATAACTCAACAAACAATCAACGTACAAATATTTTAAAATATTTATTTTAGACTTTTATTAGACTTTTTATATTACTTATATATTTTACGTTAATCGTGTTGAAATAACCGGAATATTTCATCGTTACTGACCACATACACTTACTGACCACATAAACTTACTGACCACATACACTTACTGACCACATACACTTACTGACCACATACACTTACTGACCACATACACTTACTGACCACATACACTTACTGACCACATACACTTACTGACCACATAAACTTACTGACCACATACACTTACTGACCACATACACTTACTGACCACATACACTTACTGACCACATACACTTACTGACCACATACACTTACTGACCACATAAACTTACTGACCACATACACTTACTGACCACATACACTTACTGACCACATACACTTACTGACCACATACACTTACTGACCACATACACTTACTGACCACATACACTTACTGACCACATAAACTTACTGACCACATACACTTACTGACCACATACACTTACTGACCACATACACTTACTGACCACATACACTTACTGACCACATACACTTACTGGCGCATACTGAGAACATGCGCGCTCCTTAGTTACTCAAGTCAGTTCTCAGCGCAAATACATGTATGTGACAAGTAATTTAGGCTACGGCGGTATTCAGATTGCAAGAGATATATACATGTATTTATAGTACACTGGAAATAATAAATTTTTAAAAGCAGTGGGTCACTGAATAATGAATTTCTTTTAAAAAATAGAACAATTAAGAGTTTCTAGACATTCTACCGTATGTAGCTTATTCAGTACATAGCTAAATCCAAATATCTAGTTATGATTAGTTGGTTACAAGGAAGGAGTTTAATGAAGATAAGGTAAGCTACATTGAAGCATATAGAATTATATTTAAATGACACATAACCATTTTGATGGTAATACGTCACCATAACTAAAATAGGCTCATTAAGAATTTGAGAATGTTGATTTACCATCATGTTTGGTAACAGACATGTTTAATACACAGTGTCAGACGAGCCATGAAGACTAGTTTTGTGTCCTTACTGAATTCATGTTTAATACACAGTGTCAGACGAGCCATGAAGACTAGTTTTGTGTCCTTACTGAATTCATGTTTAATACACAGTGTCAGACGAGCCATGAAGACTAGTTTTGTGTCCTTACTGAATTCATGTTTAATACACAGTGTCAGACGAGCCATGAAGACTAGTTTTGTGTCCTTACTGAATTCATGTTTAATACACAGTGTCAGACGAGCCATGCAGACTAGTTTTGTGTCCTTACTGAATTCATGTTTAATACACAGTGTCAGACGAGCCATGTAGACTAGTTTTGTGTCCTTACTGAATTCATGTTTAATACACAGTGTCAGACGAGCCATGCAGACTAGTTTTGTGTCCTTACTGAATTCATGTTTAATACACAGTGTCAGACGAGCCATGCAGACTAGTTTTGTGTCCTTACTGAATTCATGTTTAATACACAGTGTCAGACGAGCCATGCAGACTAGTTTTGTGTCCTTACTGAATTCATGTTTAATACACAGTGTCAGACGAGCCATGAAGACTAGTTTTGTGTCCTTACTGAATTCATGTTTAATACACAGTGTCAGACGAGCCATGAAGACTAGTTTTGTGTCCTTACTGAATTCATGTTTTCTCAACACTCGGAAATGTAATAATACTAACTTTAAGATAGTGGTGATTAGTAATAAATTGGAGTAGTAAATTCTATCCATAAGTAACTAAGACTCTGGGACTGTGGGAAATGTTAGTCCTGTTCACTTAATTTTTCCCTCTATGTTGTTTGAAGGTTTGCAAAACTTATACATCTCATCATCCCCAGTAATGAAGTCATAAAATGATTTAATGCAGATAAGTAGTTGGTTGTTTTAAATGGTTTTAGAAGCAAACTAATTGTAAATAAACTCACATTTCATTTATATCAACTAAAATGTACAATCAAAATCATTAATTGTAATTTAAATATAAAAAAATAATAATTATTATTATCAAAACACAAAACTGTCTAAAAACATTTATACATACAATTATCACTCTATTCATATTATTCGTGTTAGTAAAATCTTGATTGCTAGTCGAATACTTTCTTAAGTAAAATAATTCTAGTTCACGCATGTTTCAAGGAATTCAAAATTATTTTGACTAAACTGTTAAGCAAGATTTTGAACACAATACAAGTACATACATTTATCAACAAACATGTTAAGCAATGAAATATGTTTCAATTGGGTAAATATTACAACTGTCTTAACTAAAACTTACATTTTATGACTTGTCGTGCCAATATTTGATTTTAATAGCAACTGCTTCAGAAGAATGCAAGTTCTTTCACAGAAATACTAATATTAAAACTAAGCAATCATTCTATTTTAAATTTTATACATTCTCAAGAGCCCTGGAAATTGGCTGCATATCAATCTAGCTGTAGAATATGTTTTTGTATCATTTTGCTGCTCTAAATGATCCTAGCTTATATCTAAGTCCATCCACTTTAAGAATTTTTGTTCTTAGTTGAAACAGACGAGTATTGGTTTAATTAGGTCTAATTTGTTTTGAGTAAACTGTCGCTAATACTCACTACGTCAGCAATACGATATACGAGTGCAATGGAAGCATGACCAGAGTGAAGAGGGTTCATGTACGGCCTGGCCAGTCTTGTAAAGTAGGATTGGTAGTCCACGGGTGTCGGCGAGATCTCACTCTCACACCCTGTGCAAACGTGACGTCAGCCACTCTTGTCAAAATTAGTTGTGGACCTACAGTCCTACCAACAAAACAGTATGGGAGCGGAGTGCCGAGGGGAGGGGGTTTGTATGCAACAAACACTATCGGACTATTTCGTGAGGGATATTGTATTAAATTTGTTTTTTCTAACTACTTTTAATATTTTCAAAATTGTGAGAGTGATCTTAATTAGATCGTATTGTATGGCATTGTCCGGTCTTAAGCTTTCAATAAAGATATAGACTGCATTACTGATACTAATAATATGCACTGTCATTATTTGTATTATTAATTATTTACTATTGCAGAGAATTAGGCGACTTTCATAATATGCGTATATACTCGCGTGCCAAATGTAATTTGGCTAACACTTTTCCGTTTAATGGAGGTGGAAAGAGTATAGAAACTTTAAACCATTATGTATTCGAGAATGCAGATAATGTGCTGTAAAGTAGATTTATTGATTAAGCTTATTCGCTGAGCTTTAACGAAGCCTATCACTTACTGGAACAATTTAATTTCTGTCTGTCTACATTTTTATCTGGTCGTACTATCTGGGATATCTGGAAAACGAATTATCCTTTAGAGGTGAAATTTGTGTACTCAGCTTCAACCTTTATTTATATTTAGGCCAAACTTAGTCCACATGATGATGCATGTCACTCTATGAGTTTCGACTGAGCGTTAGCAGATAATTTACATTATTCATATAAACCTTTGTATAAGAAAATTAAAATGTAATTCTATTTAATAGTTTATACTCGCTAACTATATTTCCAAGTACTTTACGATTTTTATGTAGAAACATGTGAATATATATTTACTTGTGAAGTACCTTGTCGATGGAATCTTCGATTCCAAATGTCCTATAATAATAAAAATTAACATTGGAACATGTGTGATAATATACTAATATAAACTTGTATTCCAGATGTAAAGATACGGAAATTATTAGTTTCAATGTTTTAGATTAACTTTGAAAAGACTAAAATTAAATTTTGTAATCATACAAACACATCATAGACACGACGATCTCTAGGCACGGCCAGGTAAGCGAGTTTTCTGCACATAACGTAGCTATCGAGAAAAGTGATTCAATGATTCAACATAAATGTTGACGTTTTTAGATCTCTTCATACGAACATGACTCCAGATCCCAGGAGTCGTCTGAGATTGTCGTCATGTTCCAGACGCTGCACAAAGAGGAAGGTGAACTCTGAAGCTAAACTCAACATTGAATCAACCAACTCATCATAACTTCGTTACGAGTAGACGCTTTTGCAACCTCTGTATTCTCTTAAGAATTAAATTGATTGTTGACGCCAGTTCCCAACATCATCAGGTGGTTGTAGTGGTAACTCTTAACGGAATAAATAAATATTTGTAAAATTTTATTTGGTCAAGAACTTAAAATGAATGAGAATATAAATGACGAAGCACAATTTAGAAGAAAACATAGTCAGGTATTTCAACAATTTTTGAAATTATTTACGCTTAATCTAGAATTGGGTATTCTACAATACAGTTTATCATGTCTATTATAACATTTAAAACAATATATATAGAAATATATATTGACATTGGTGAAAGCAAAATACTAAATTCAGGTGTTAATCTAAAACAATGTGCAGGTACATTATTGATTGTTATTTGCTAGTCAACTGCGTTCTATGTGAACTTCAATGCTGGGATTATCGGCAAGATAAAGAGAAGAAAGAAATTTGCTAAGTCTGAACTACAGTAAAGGACAATACAACACACGATTTTTCCAAGACTGAAACGCAGGAGCAGTTCTAATGTCTTGAAGTCTAAGTCCTAATGAAACCATAGAGAGCGGCACACAATAGAGGTAGTGATTGATGTGGGTTCTGCTGAGAGAAGTTGTACGTGTTTACTTGGTGATATTGTCATTTGATTCTTTATGCTAGATATACTCATCCATATTGGAAAACACATTTTTGTTAGTACATAATTTTAGTTAGGTGAAATAATACTAAGAGTTTAAAATGAATATTCCCAACAAAAAATGTAAAATAGGTACAACTGATGCGGAAATATTCATTTATATATGAGCCATCCCGCACTAATACTCCAGATATCCCAGAAAGTTGAAATTTAACAAATGTATGCCTAATGACTTAAATAGAACAATTAAAGCATTTTCATAAAAAATCAAACATCCATAAATATTGAAATGGATTTACAACCTCTAGAACATGTAAATATTTATTTTCCAACTTCTTGATGTCCTACAGGAATTCCTACACACACGCGTCTTATGGCCCTCAACAGACAAATAAAAGATTTTTAAAAAGATAGTAGTAGTACGTCTAACATCTCAAAATTGGTATTGGTTCAGAAGTATTTCTATCCCGTGCTTGCTGTTTTAGGTGAAATATAGAATTTGGAACGAGCCGTAATTCGCCTCAAGACTACGATCATTCGAGATGACCACATTTCGTTGTCACTCAAGAAAACGTTGATCTGGGCTATTTGATCCAAGAGGAAAGACACTGCACTTATTTCACAATTGGAGTTTCCTTTGTGCTTGTTGGATCCGTAGCAGTGCGAACATCTATAATTGTTTTTAAAATTCAAAGCTCTTGTTTTTTCATTGATTAACAGATATGCGAAAAGTTGAGCGTGTGACAATCAGCAAGCAGAACCTACAACAGCTTAGTAATGGATCACACTAGGTTAGGATATAACTTATGTTAAAACTAATTATTACACACTGTACTAATTATTTTACCACGAAACCATCTTTCAATGTTCCCACAATGAGAGTTTCTATAGACATCGTCATGTGGACATGGAATATAAAAAGAGTGGTTTTCTGTGATGAGTGTTTTTGAATCAAATTATTGTCCTCTTCCTTATTCCATATTCGTTTTAGGTTTACAATAAATATTACGTTTTTAAACTATTTTTATATCAGTTTTGTTGTAGTTTTTTTATAAGGGTTTAGTTTTAATACTCTATACTGTAAACACTGGAAGGTGGAACCAAATGCGTATAAAATTTGAAGACAGAAATTCACTTAAAAAACGTTTTACTCAAAATAGTGACGGCTTCGATAGGAATCAGTTAGAAATAAACTATTAGGGATTCGATTGTTCAAAAACAAATTCGACATTATTATTCATTTTCGTACATGTTGCTTGGTCATCACATGCCTTCGTTATAAACGAAACATCTTCAATCAGAGTCAAACTGTGAATTAGTAAGGTTATAAGATACTACTTTTATTTATAATCCTTAGTAATAAAGTAATAGGACTTTACAATGGTAACATAATTTTTCTAACACATATATTGCTAAATGGTAAATAAAAATATTAATATGAGCTCTTATCATAATAAATTGATCAGAAAATTCCATTTAAATCACATCTCAAGAAATAGATAAGCTAAATATACTTGAAATTTACACAACGTGTTTTGTGGCGTACCAGGCACACAAAATGAAATTTTAAAATATCATTGAAATTAGTTGCACCTTGTCTAGTGCTAAAAAGAAATATAAAGTATTTTCTATTGTTTAAATCCTAAATGTTGGGTTTAAGATAAGATATTTAGATTGTGTTACAAAATCAATACGGGCTTATAACAATTTAAGGAAAAGAAAGTCTTATAATTCATTCAGGAAACATTTAGATTGGAAATTACCATCTATATTATAAGCGGAACACATGACGAAGAAGCATCATAAAGGGTCATGTACACGAGGGTTCCCCACCTAAGTCGGCTGGACAACCCCTGTATTAAGGAGGTAATAACTTCACACTCATGACAAAGGATCGGTGAGATGTGGGTGGGGAGACTCACTGGGTACAGACCGTTTCTGATTTACCAGCTTGGCTGAAAAGATACAATTAGCAAGCAAGCTTATTTGAAATAAAAGAGAATAATGTCATTCTTGTTCATTTTTATGAATTAATAATATGACAGAAGTACTAAAATAGCAATTCACGGTAACAAATAGACGCAAACATTCAAGTATTTTTGTATTGTAGACGCTTTTAGATTGAGTAATAACTATGTAGTTTATGCCCTGAGTACAACTATATTCTGTTATTAAATAAAAAAATTATTTGAACAAAACAATAAAGGGTAGTTGTACAATACTGCACATTCACTCAGGAACCTTGTGTGAGTGTTTCACGTACAATTATAGTATGTAATGGAAATATAAAAATAGATACAAATTGGAACGTTTATAAAGCAGCGCACAAACACTCTTGTTTCCGGGAAATGCAATGTTATATTTTAATTGGCATAAATAATTTGTATTGAAATATATACGATTTTCTTGGAAAAGAAAAAAGTTTCGGACTCTTTGTTGAAAACATTTTAAATCTGAAAGTACAGAAATTATCAGCTAGTTTCTATAGATATTTTCTGCGTAAACGTTTTATAGGCTACGTATTATAGAACTGAGATATAAAAAGAGCGGTTTTCTATAATGAGTGTTTTGGAATCCAATTATTGTTCTTTTTTAATCCATATTCGTAGTTTGTTTGCGGAAATGTCACGTATTTAATGATTTATATATCAGTTTAGTTTATAGTTTTTTTATTAGTGTTTAGTTTTAATACTGTATACCTGTTATAGATTGAATACTGTTAAGATTGAATCGAAATAGTAACGGCTTTGATAAAATCAGTTAGAGATGAACTATTTGAAATTTGATTGCCAAATTCGATATTACTATTTCTTTTTGTACGTATTACTTGGTTTTCGTATGCATTCGTTATAAACAAAACATCTTAGAGTAGAATCGACAATTAGTTAGTTTAATACATACTACTCATATTTATAATTTCTTTGTAACGATGGCAACGTATAAAATTTCTAGAGTTAAGGGAAATCAAAATTTTAATTAGGAAAAAATTATTTATATTTAAAAGTAAAAGATAAAACATATATTATGCTTCGTTTGAAAGTTCTATATTGAGTTTCGTTTTATTCTTCAGTAGTGAAGGAAAGATCTTTAAAATGCAGATTTGAAACATATACTAAAATAAAATAAAATAATTAATAGCATTTTTTTTACCTCACCCTATATGTAAATAAAACTTGAATATTTAACTTTTAAAAATTACATTGAATAACCTAATATATTCTCCAATATCTGGATATTTTCAGAAATACAGTCGTTCTTAATTAAGCTAAGGATGCCCAGAACTACATTTGATCAACTGCCTTAAATCTTGTCTAAAATAAAAGAATCATAGTTTGTTTGTTTAAATACTAAATTTATTTCATTAAAAATATGCTCAATACATTTAGAGAAAAATAAGAAAAAATAGCAATTTCATTTGTTATAGTTATAATAATACAATAATACATTTCTTCAGATTAAGTGATCAAACAATGCTAAAATGATGATGTTTAGAAGATGTTTGAAAATGAAAATCAAAGTATTTGGTAAAAACCGTTCGCTTGTAGCACACGTATAGCACACGTAGATGTGATAACATTACAAATATAAAAATTTTGAGAGGAGTGACCTTTACAATTTTCAAACGGGTGACCTTTACAAATAATCCTAAGTCAATAACGAAATAAAAAATTAAAGCATATGTGGAGGTGCTAAATATCACCTGTCAATGTCCTTAAATAAGGACATTCTATAAGAATCAATCTCTACAAGGTACTCGTCTTAAAATCTCTCAACGATTTATTTTTTCAAACAGCAACTTAAAAATACAACAGAAAACCTCCATTTTTGGTGCAGTAGCCACAACTTAATTAATGCAACTCCATACTAACTTAAACTATTTATTACTATTAAAGTTGTTTGTTTCACTTTTTTTAATCGTTTTGTATTGAAAAACTTAAGTTACCTTTGAATAATTCAAGGGATTAAAATGTGGTTATAAAAATAAAGACGGATGATTATTGTAGTGGGTGTGTTTTGTATTGAAAAACTTAAATTACCTTTGAATAATTCAAGGATTAAAAATGTAGTGTATAAAAAATAAAGGCGAATGATTATTGTAGTGGGGGATGTTTTTGTATTGAAAAACTTAAGTTACCTTTAAAATAATACAAGGGATAAAATGTAGTGGGTGTGTTTTGTATTGAAAAAATAAAATAATTCAAGGCGATATGATTATTGTAGTGGGTGTGTTTTGTATTGAAAAACTTAAGTTACCTTTGAATAATTCAAGGGATTAAAAATGTGGTTATAAAAATAAAGATAGCGAATGATTATTGTAGTAGGTGTGTTTTGTATTGAAAAACTTAAGTACCTTTGAATAATTCAAGGGATTAAAATGTGGTTATAAAAATAAAGACGAATGATTATTGTAGTGGATGTGTTTTGTATTGAAAAACTTAAGTTACCTTTGAATAATTCAAGGGATTAAAATGTGGTTATAAAAATAAAGACGGATGATTATTGTAGTGGGGTGTGTTTTGTATTGAAAAACTTAAGTTACCTTTGAATAATTCAAGGGATTAAAATGTGGTTATAAAAATAAAGACGGATGATTAAATTGTAGTGGGTGTGTTTTGTATTGAAAAACTTAAGTTACCTTTAAATAATTCAAGGGATTAAAATGTGGTTATAAAAATAAAGACGAATGATTATTGTAGTGGGTGTGTTTTGTATTGAAAAACTTAAGTTACCTTTGAATAATTCAAGGGATTAAAATGTGGTTATAAAAATAAAGACGAATGATTATTGTAGTGGTGTGTTTTTGTATTGAAAAACTTAAGTTACCTTTGAATAATTCAAGGGATTAAAATGTGGTTATAAAAATAAAGACGAATGATTTTTGTAGTGGGTGTGTTTTGTATTGAAAAAACTTAATTACCTTTGAATAATTTCAAGGGATTAAAATGTGGTTATAAAAATAAAGACGATGATTATTGTAGTTGGGTGTGTTTGTATTGAAAAACTTAAGTTACCTTTGAATAATTCAAGGGATTAAAATGTGGTTATAAAAATAAAGACGAATGATTATTGTAGTGGGTGTGTTTTGTATTGAAAAACTTAAGTTACCTTTGAATAATACAAGGGATTAAAATGTGGTTATAAAAATAAAGACGAATGATTATTGTAGTGGGTGTGTTTTTGTATTGAAAAACTTAAGTTACCTTTAAATAATCCAAGGATTAAAATGTGGTTATAAAAATAAAGACGAATGATTATTGTAGTGGGTGTGTTTTGTATTGAAAAACTTAAGTTACCTTTGAATAATTCAAGGGATTAAAATGTGGTTATAAAAATAAAGACGAATGATTATTGTAGTAGGTGTGTTTTGTATTGAAAAACTTAAGTTACCTTTGAATAATTCAAGGATTAAAATGTGGTATAAAAATAAAGACGAATGATTATTGTAGTGGATGTGTTTTGTATTGAAAAACTTAAGTTACCTTTGAATAATTCAAGGATTAAAATGTGGTTATAAAAATAAAGACGAATGATTATTGTAGTGGGTGTGTTTTGTATTGAAAAACTTAAGTTACCTTTGAATAATTCAAGGTGAATTAAAATGTGGTTATAAAAATAAAAGACGAATGAATTATTGTAGTGGGTGTGTTTTGTATTGAAAAACTTAGCTTAAGTTACCTTTGAATAATTCAAGGGAATTAAAATGTGGTTATAAAAATAAAGACGAAATGATTATTGTAGTGGGTGTGTTTTGTATTGAAAAACTTAAGTACCTTTGAATAATTCAAGGGATTAAAATGTGGTTATAAAAATAAAGACGAATGATTATTGTATGGGTGTGTTTTGTATTGAAAAACTTAAGTTACCTTTGAATAATTCAAGGGATTAAAATGTGGTTATAAAAATAAAGACGAATGATTTTTGTAGTGGGTGTGTTTTGTATTGAAAAACTTAAGTTACCTTTGAATAATTCAAGGGATTAAAATGTGGTTATAAAAATAAAGACGGATGATTATTGTAGTGGGTGTGTTTTGTATTGAAAAACTTAAGTTACCTTTGAATAATTCAAGGGATTAAAATGTGGTTATAAAAATAAAGACGAATGATTATTGTAGTGGGTGTGTTTTGTATTGAAAAACTTAAGTTACCTTTGAATAATTCAAGGGATTAAAATGTGGTTATAAAAATAAAGACGAATGATTATTGTAGTGGGTGTGTTTTGTATTGAAAAACTTAAGTTACCTTTGAATAATTCAAGGGATAAAAATGTGGTTATAAAAATAAAGACGAATGATTATTGTAGTGGGTGTGTTTTGGATCATCTGCGGTGTAATATATTTCCAAATGGAGTGATTTAGAGAGAGCAAGATCATGTAAAATGTATTCTATTTTGTCAATGTTTCCTTGCGAGTGTCGTAGGAAGCTATACTGCATACATAATACATAGAGCCAATGAAGAGACCGCGTATAGTTCTGATTGCTTTGGGGGTACATAAACTTATCTGATGTTAACGCTGTTTACTAGTATACATAAGGGATTTTAGTATATCGGAATAGTGGAGTAAACTAAAGACAAGCCAGATGTGTGCAATTAGAATACACACGATAACGGACACGTGACATACGGTAACATATAGCTTGCATAAGGTCTTTTGGGGATGTCTTGAAACAGAATATATACGTCTAAAGCGTCTCCAAAGCAATGTGGATTCTTGATATGTTAAAACTGAACATCGTCAACACCCACCTTCATGTGCTAGCACCTCTACGAATGCATGAGACACTGCTTATATACAGACGTATTTCATAATAGTGTTTTATAATGGTTTTCTTTAAGCCTATGTGATTGGTTATTCATGCTTTCCTTGCCCATTTTATCACACAACCCCCTTTTACGGGTTTTTAAATTTGACACTATTTTTATTAAGGCAATAAAACACAACACTGGTGAGTTAGGATGTTTAGGAACAGCTGATATTAGTTGGAAAACATATTTTGTTAAATTTATTATGCCTTAATATATTCTCCATCAATACAAAAAAGTATATAGCGTTTATTGATAACCTCAGATGAAATTATGGGTGTTCAAAGTAGATAGTTTTGTAATTAGTCAAAGATAAAAACGGCTGAAGATTAAAAAGTGAAAACTTTACAGAATGTTTTCTGTAGCTTATTACTTTAGAATTAATTTACTTTATATATATAAAAAAAAACAATTAGTTTTGTTAGGAAAAAATACTCATATTCTTAAAATATATTTAATGAAACATATATAATTTTGTTTTCATAGATAAATAATAAGCATTGATAATTATTTACTATAAGGCAGGTAAATACTGTAAAAATCTCAGACACATATTTTTAGTCCGCCGACTGATAGACTTGGCTAACGCTCGTTCAAATTAATTTCTTGTTAAAATGACATCGAAAATAGCTGTTAATTAATCATAAAAACATCATACACATTTGCTGTATATTTCACGTGGAATATTTTTAGATTTAAATAACAAACCCGTCAATGTTCATGCAAAGTTACTATACATGAGGACATTATTCATGATTGGAAACAATAATACAACCATTGTTTTTCTCGCAATGGACCAGAAATGATTTTGAAGAATGCCTCATGATAAAAATTGAAAACTGATACATTTGTCAAAAAACCATTTGTTATTTTGCTGTAGTAAGGAACAACACTGGAAGCAATCTTTCATAATTTGATGTAGCAAGGGAAGAGTTAGGGGAACACCCACTTCCTATCTATGTTCAATATGTGAATGTTTCTATCTGGTCGATTCACACCAATATTCATAGTGATATTGGTGGATATCATCTGGAACTCAGGCTTGACAAAATACACCGTACTGCAGTAACTCACATAAACCTCCGTCTTTGCACCTCAATCTCACTGCTCCAGGACGAATTGGACTTGGACAGCCATATGGAAATCGCTCTGAACATAAATGTTCTTGTCACTTCCAAAAAGAACATCGTGTATAAGCAGGATACAGTTTTCATAAAATTAAAATCTGAACGTTCCTAGAATCACTATGCTTAGTAAATAAAACCAGTAAGTGAAAGCCGAATACACGTTTGTACCGTTATGCATAACATTATCGTTTTTCATATGCACTCAGGCGCGTAATTCCAATTTCTATCATAAACACTTAAATGTATCATGGAGTCTCGGTGGAATCATAAATGTCGAAAATTAACGTGAAATCTGCAAGATGCTGTATATTGTCTATTTTATGAATACTATCTAATTATGATTCAATTAGAAATATATTTAACTATCAAAATTCATGTGCTTACACAGGGTAAGAATGAGAACGAATAGAAATAGCGGTATAAACATGAAACGGTTGTAGAAACGTGATAAACATAACCAACATAAAGACCAAATAAAGATTATATGAGATAAATAAATTTGTAATGAAACTGAGTTCAAACATATAATATTTTAATATGTGAGATGGTAGCACATGTAGTTACAGATTTGAACTTTTGTATGCATTCTCAGCGAGACTGTTATATGACACGTGGTTTGGCGAACTCCTACCTTGTAATATACTACGAGTAATTACAGTCTGTATCCTAAATAAACTTATCACTATCTTAGAGTAACTGATCTCAAGAAGCCATTTTTGTTTGCCATCCAGTGTTACAAAAGCAATATCATTCCCTTTTCCAAAGCCTTTTTAGTACACTTCCTGGTGATTTTAAATCGTGCATAATTTTTAGCGAATGTTGAAATGTATTTTATTCAAGATCTCTGAGGTCATAAAAATAAATACTCGATATTGCAAAGTTGACTTATAATTATGGAAAATAAAATCTACTAACACCACTTTGTAGATTTCCTAGGTTATAAGTTATAACTTAATAACTTAATGAAATGTTGACTTACCTTTACGTTGGTATCGAATTAAACGCGTCGTCATCTTGGCTCTACATTGCAGCCGTAGTTACAAAAAGGAAGATTTAATCAAAGTAGTCCTCGAGGGAGAATCACTCTAGGACTCAAGAACTCGCCTAAAACAAAAGAGCGACGGTGTAGTCATTTATCGAGAAAACTTATAATCGTAATCTCGTCAGAAGGACATTACCATATTTTTATATGTATTAATATGCCAAATAAAATACCATCATAGGTAAGTTACTTCACTATATACAATTTTACATTATGAAATATTCAAAATAGATGTCTTTTAAATTAAAGGGCTAATTTTATTACGTAAATGTACATATAACTTACGGACAAGGCGTAAGATGGTTATCGGTGACCTGTCGGCGGGTACGAAGTTCAAGAGGGATAAAACTTCTACGCGAGCCTTGATTTACCTATGTTCGCTATATCCATAATGGAAAAATCCAGTAAATATTTCAATGGAGAATATGTTTACTTTTCCGTAGAGAAAGCAAAAAATACACATCCAAACAATGTGAAGGGCTTTATTTCAATTCCTGTTCCATTCACCCCATTTGCAGATTGGACAGGTTTGTTTGTTGCTCGCATTTCACCATTTCCTGTCACCTATACCATTCACGCACTAGTTTCTTAGACCACATAATCCCTCCTAGACATCCAACACATAAAGCTTGTAATAAGTGACCGATCCTGTTTCCTGTATTAGAAATGTAGTATCCAATGTAATTAATACAGTTCTGAATTAATCGTGTAATTATCTTTTTCCCATCCATATACACTATTTCACTCACTAGGCCTTGGGTTTTGACATCATACTGACGAGGTAACTTGTCATTACGAATATGTTTAATAAAAATTATGGCTAAATTGAACTTGACGATTTAAAAATTTTGCTACAAAAACGTTTTCAAAGAAAAAATATTAAATATACAATAAATTTAATGGGTGGATAGTGAAAGCATTATAATTTTAAAATCGTCTTTAGAGAAATATAGTTTCTTCTATAAGATTAAACTTATTTGTTCTTATCCCGAGAGATCCTGCTTATAATGTTATTCATATCTCTTCACTGTAACTACCTCAATTTTCAGTTTCTGTCTCATACAAAATACATAACGGGTACAGGTAGATACAGTGTTACAAAAAATTCTGTTACTTTTCCACGATACTGATTTCCTGATCTTATTTTGGTAAGATCTATTATTAAATAAAAATAAAAATGAACTTTTAATCTATAATTTTATTTATATATAGTTCTTGATTATTATTTATTTAATTGTAACGATTTTCTTCATATAATTCTCATTTATTTGTGTATCACCCCTGAAGAAGCCAAAAGTTATCAGTTCTTAGTTACTCTCAACAAGTAACCCTGACAAGTCTCAGGGTGTTCTCCATCAGCTCCAAAGTGCTCAAAAGTATTACCCATCTTTAATAAAAAGTTACAGAAACCTCCCTGAAACCTGCAAGACGATTTCAATTCTCTCCCCAATTTCCAAGGAGTTCAAAAGTTTGGTTTATGACCGACTAAATTTCGACTCAATAGTATGGATTATCTAAATTTAAACTCCATTATTCGAAAATTTCAATTCCGATATTTAAAAGACAGTTCCACCTGGGATGCAATAAATAATTTCTGGTATCTGTGATATCGAATCTTGATTCTAGGCGATCTTCTGCTGGCAAATTCTGTGATATCAGTAGGACCTTTGACACTGTTGGCCACCAGCTCCTCTACGAGAAGCACGATGCTTGTGGTGTCACGAAGCGATGCTCTGTACTGGTTTAGCTCTTATATTTCTGGTCGAGCCAAGTGCGTCCAAATTGCAAACTCGTATGTATGGGACAGCTCTATCTTAATTTTTGTCCGTCAGGAAGGGGCGTCCCTCAGCCCCTCGCTTTGGGGCGGAGGTCAGGGCCTTGTTGCTGGGGGCTCAGGGGGTATAGCGGTTGGCGGCTTTGGAATGTGTTACTTAGGGCAACTGAATGCAAGTTGAATGAATGCGTGTATGTCTTATTATAGTTTTGTAAATATTTATAAAGTTATAATAATTATAGATGTTGTTTTTTATTATTTTAAAGCTAAGATTCTTTTAACGTATAAGGTAAATAAATAGATTTATTTTTAGTTATACATGTATATGTATGTTTGTTTAATTTTTTACGAGGTTAAGTGGTAGAGAGGACTTTATAGTCCTAACTTCGCCTCTAATAAAGACATTTTTCATTTCATTTCATTTCAGGATTCAATAATCGCCCCCATTCTATTTTTTATTTATGTGCACGATCTCCAGAATTCAGTTACGGATTTCATTGTTCAATGTACCGATGATGCAAGTGTTACTGTAAATTTTATGCTGAATACGAAACTACACTCAACCAGATACATTTCTTAGTTCTAAATAACTTATAATTTGTTAAAAAAAATCCTTTTTGTTGAATAGAGATGAAATAAAAGTAGTCTTCTAAGTTTACAGCATTATGCTCTGAGGAACTGCTGCTAAGTCTTCACAGAAAGAGGGCAATTCGATTCATCTTTAAGCTGGAATGTCATGACAGCTGCCGAGAGCCTCTTTATGTGCTTTTACTAATCTTTCCAATTTTCCAATTCATACCCACACATTTGAAACTAGACACAAGAGTAATATTGTCATATCTGTGTTCTAGAATAGCACGTTTACAAAAATAATTCAATAGCTTAGAACCTAATTGCTCAAAAGCCAGAAAAAGTCTTAAAGTTTTAAGAGGGTGTTTATGGGATTTAAAACTGTCATTATTATATAATTGGCTGTAGTTTGATTTGAACAAAAGTTTGTGTACATTTCAGAACTAATTGTTTATAAGCACTAGGTAATCATTACATTATATTATGCTAAATAGTATTTACACTAAGCGTACAACGTTAATAGAAATATGTAGAGGTTTTATGCAGGATTGCTGTACAATATGACTTAGTTCTTCAAAACGTGAAATTTAAAGTTTTTAAATCTTTAATTATTCAGAACACCTAGAATCTATTTACTAAATATTACCTTTGACTATACTAGTTATACAACCTGCCACTTCGGAAGCAATCGCAAAGGTTATTTTAAGACAACTTTCAATGAGAAATGTTTCAGCTTTTTGTCCTAAATGACCAAACAGATACTCATGTAATCATACATATTACCCTGAAGACCAAAATAACTCGTAATGAAGTATTTCCTTCTCCTATTCCGCCATCTTTTTCATGGAATAAAGTAGAATCTAAACAACAAATAGTATAATGTCTGAGATAAGTGACTTGCGATTAACCATGTCAGTGTTATAGTTCCAGTCGTTTTGTATGGATGAATTAACCATTTAGTTTACCTAATATAATGTATGAGTTACTGTTACAAAATGCCACTGTTGAATGTGGCGTACTTTTATCTTGTTTAAATAACTGTAGTAAATTATTCTCCGTTCTGTTCGGGCCATTATTTAAACTTGCCATGATTTTAAGAGAGTGAGATTGGGTAATATCCAACAAAGAGTTTATGTATAGCTTGTTCCACTGTTTTAATAAATACATATTTAATTGTGGGACACGTTGTGTGGTGTACACCTAACTTGTTTATCTCATAAGTATCCAGTAAATAATTTAAGTATTTTTTATTTCAGACTTTTATGTTACAGAAAAACAACATCTAAACCTGAGACTCTAACTCTACAGTGGTAAAAGCATATTTAAAGTATAAAATATATTTAGTTAGTGCTATCAATGCTAAATATCCGTGAGGATGTAAATATTCCGAAGAATAATTTTACATTTTTAGTTATAACATTTATTTGTAATGTTTAGATTCGGACAAAATGATGTCACGTTTCTGGATTAAGTAAAAATTATTGTATAACATTTTCATGCATTTCACGGAAACGAATTAGTCAATTGTCATGAACGACTCTTGAACTAGTGTGTTCAAGAAGAGTTATAAATTCCCCAGAGAGGAATATGGATGGCATTGCTCAATAAATTGCAGTCGATGGATTCCGTCTTTTGAATCCAACCCAGCTAAATATTAATTTTTAATATGATTGCAAATTATATTTGCAGAGTACAGCGTATTACAAATGCCATTGCAACTAGTACTAGTTTATGATCTAAATATACAAACTTTTACAATCTTTTTAAGGAAACAAAGAGATTTATACATTTTTGATTAATTTTATAATTTTTACAGCTCTAGTAATATATACAGTATACTACAAAATGTGTGCCTCACACATAAATATGCGCATGCATAGATTATTATATTACATTAAATTATAATATTTTATTGGATAAATTATCTATAAACTACCCGACTCTTATAACCAGGTGTAGAGAATTTAGTCTTTTTTTAAAATCTATATTTACTTCGTGTAACTAAAGAACTGGGCTATACTTTGACTAATGTGGGTTGCATGAGTCTAGTATACACGCATTTATTTCGTTATCCGTAGCTAGTATTAGCCTCAATAATGTTTCTGTTCTAGTCATTGTTCATGAATGCTGCTACAATTACTTTTACAAAAAAACCGTTTTAACTAGAGTTTTTTCTAGTAAGGCATACCAACACGCTTGTACTACAGTCGTAACTTAAGCCATTTCTGAGTCATAATTTAATTTTATTAGAACAAACAGACTCCAAACAAAGCGAAATAGGATACAGTGCTAGGGGAACCTATTTGTTAATTTTCGCATATATTTTAAGCATGTAAAGATTTCCATGCAGTAGTTATATAAATATTTATTCAAACCTTAAAAATGACTAAACCGTAACATAGTAAAAGTTGATTACTACAGTTAATAAAATATTCATTTAATAAAGCCTGCTGCATTATTCAGGCGTGGTGTGCCATACAAAACATTACTCGTGCAAAACATCAAGGGCTGAATTGATGACCTCAAAGGTCATCAACCTAAAAAAATCACTAATCGCCCGACCTCCATCAATAATATCAGCGAGACTGTTCACTTATCACCTCCGCTTATCTCAGTTCACGGTACATTAACTCTCGACACTACCTTATCTTCCCTATGCGTATAGGTTGAGTTGGGTAAACGATATAAATATCACAATAATGTTTCGTTTATCTAATGTCATTTTATTACAGGCATTTTTACTGTAGAAGACTAAAGTAGAAGAAGACTGTAGAAGAAGACTAAAGAATTTGTTTTAATTTGCCATTTGTTTCTTTTCTACATTTAGAATTTTTATTTATTTATTTTAATGTTATATGCATTTAAAAATCCATAAGAAATACAGTGCACGTAATGTTTACATAAAATGGTGTACGATGGATATTAATTAAACTGTGTTAAATTGTGTCTGATATTACAAGGACATATGCGGTCACACTAACCTGTGTGATTGAACCACTAATGTATATATATTATATATATATATATATATATATATATGTATATTATAATATATATATATATATATTTAATTGAAATACTAATATACACATTAAATTATTGCAATGAATTCTTTTTTATCAAAGTCTAAGTCTTTATTTTTATCTATTTCTAATAAATGAGGATACATTTTGTACGATGTACTTGATATTACATGTAGTTTTAATTTTGATTTTTCATTCTTGTATGAAACTTAAGTTCGCGTGATAGAGTGGGCTTGGTATTCCTAACCCCTTAATACCAATACTGGAATTTTTCTCTTACATTTTACTGAATTTTGTTTAAAAAATGTTATCGTATATTCGGAACAAAAGTTAATTTGCCTGTTTATTTAAAACAGCATTCTTTTATGATAAACAGAATTCAGTTTTTGGCAAACTTCTATCGCCTAAAATACTGTAAAAATAAAATAAACATTGTTAATTAATTTACTAGGATGATACTACGAAAAAAGAGTAGATTGATTAAAAGCAAACTCAAGAAAATATTTCAATTTTATTAAGCCATGGGAAGCATTAAAAAGAATATTTATGCATATTTTTATTTCAATATCAGTTAATAAGTAACCCATTGATCACTTTGTTTTGAAAATGTCTATATCTACAAAGTTACAGTGTTACATGGTGATTTATTGCATACTAAAGACGAGATGTAAAACTCAACTATTCAAACCAATTATAAGTGTCTTAAATGTACTTTAATAACTGTAAATATTTAATTTGAAATATTCTTCAGGATTTCTCTAACTGTGACAGTAAAGTTGTCTTACCATCGCCCACGATACGGGTTTTAGTGTTATTTACAACAAATGGAAGATTTGAGGCATTATTTCTCTTTTATCGAAATGAAAGTTTCAAAGTTCCTATTAGTCTGGTTAGAAACTTTTATTTATACGTTTTCATAGTAATTATAGACAGATTTTCTGACTAACAATCATACATTAGCTTACAGTTTCTTCTCGGAGGATATCCAATTAGAATGTGTTAAAGGTTTTACCTTTAATATAGAATTTGTTTCGTTTTTAAAATAGTTTCTAAAGAAAACAGCTGAGAAACCTTTTCTTCCTTCTCTCCTGCAGAGTGTTTACGGATTTTTTAAAGTTTAAATTCCTACAAATACTATTTTTTAATTGATGCAGAATATTTCATTATCTTTATTGGTGCACAATATGCTAATATACAGTCAGAGCTTACATACAGAGATAGCGAGTAGGAATATTACCCTTTTACAAACTCACTTTCCGAGCTATCGTTTCCTCCCATTACTTAAATAATAAGCTCTCAAAAACTGTTTTGGAAAGAACTGTGTTTTTTCTTGAACTAGCTGAAACCAATGCCAAATTACTTTTATTCCGACCCTTTGTCATAACTCTCTCTACAAACCCAATAACATTAACTGAAGCCAGGAGATCCCATACCATTCACAAGGCAATAAGTTCAGCAAGATTTAGTAGTACTCCACCAACGGATTTCTTGAGGTATTTTATTCTTTCAACATTTTCAAACCATTAATGTCACTTTGCTTCAAGTAACGATTAGGAGAACCAGGTTTTTCAACTTGCCTAACAGAAAGGCTCGAAAATTCAGGGACCTCTTCCATTTTTCTCCCAGTCCACTACGCATACTCTTTAAGATGAAAATGTCTATTTACTTTTAAAATCAATGAAAAAGAAGGGGTTTGCTTCATCTTCTTGGTTGGTGACTAACTGTGTTACACCATAAATGCTAAACGTAACCGCATTTATTCTTCTTTGAGAGTGAGTAATCACTGGGAAAAAAATTTGCATCTAACTCGAAAGTAATAAAAAAATATCTTGCTATTCAACTAATGAGTTTTGAACAATGTATATGTAATGTTATTTTCATATTTTATAGAAGATTATAATAAAAACTTGTATTGATGAGTCTTAGTGTATAAAAACGTATTTTATATGATTTATTCTCAAACTTCTACAAAGGTTGTTTAGATGTAAGTGATAAATCGGTTTTTGGTGTATCCATAGGTATTAAAAAGCTACTTGTAGGTATTACACTGTCAGAATTTAAACCCTAAGGAGTATGAGTGTTATTTAAATTATATTACAGGTATATTTGACGTTTTGACTAAATTGTGTGAGATTGTACTTTAGTTTGCTTTTGACGATGGTAGGATTGTGAAGTAAACAGGATTTTTCGGACATTTTCGTCCTGTCAGCGTTTCAATAAATCAGTAAAAATACGTTTCTAGATATTAAATCTGAGCTCTTTCTAAGGAGAATGACTAACCAACACATAGTTACAATCTAGGATGAAGTATCTGTTAAAATATTCAAATCATACCAGACCGCTGTGATACGCATGTTCAGACATTTTTAACAACACAAACGTGTTGTGTGTCAACTCTATTAACACTATCTTTAACACACGTACTTTATAAAAACAAAACACTAATTAATAAAACAGAACTAAAGAATAAATACTGCATTGAACGGCCTACAAATAACAACTGATCACGGGCCAATGGTAAATGGCTTGACGATATTAGTTATGTGTTAGGTTAGTTGTTAATCTAAAGAAAATATTATATTGCAGATCTCAAAACGTAGTGTTATGATTTTATACCACTAAACCCACGAAAATGTTTGAGAAAAATCTTGTTTTCTTCACTCGTAAGACATTGTAAGTCAACTCTTGTGAGGACTAGGTTGCAAGAGATTAATTAATACTGTTCTAATCTGAATTTCCTAATGTAATGTAAAAAGTGTATACGTAAGACTTCGACTAGCAATATTCTAAGAAAATGTAGGATCATTATTTTCAACATTATGAAAAATAAGAAACTTAATATTTTTTTATGATAGTCAGTTTTTTCTCTTAAGACAAGAAGCTTATAAATTGCACTTAGTCCTATAAGATTCTTAGCGCTGTTTCTGGAGTGACAGGATATTCAGGATGGGTAATGTAAGGGGGCAGAGGCCTCCTATCGAGATTCATGAGGAAGAATTAGGGCACTAATCTCAAAGTCATGTCCACATGGAGGAAGGGGAGGCCAGCTCTGAATCAGCCTCTCCAGTCAAAGCAGGCAGGGGGTGGCACACCCTTGTTGAGGCTTGCAAGAACCTCTGGTATTTTAAGAAACGAACCCCACCAACTTCAACAGTCATCTCCCGCAGTTAACTAGACCTCTCGAATTACCCTTGCACCCCTGAATATCGACATTTGCGGTTAGTGATGTGCTCCTGTACATCCATAAGGTTGCCCAGATATAAGTGACACATCGGATATTGCTGGGCCCAGGTTCAACTGGAAGGTATAAACCAGCCAGAAGTGATCCCTGCTGGGTAATCAAGTTTACTCCGGATTTCTTAAACCTATATATTCAGTTGTAGATTTCAAGGGGGGTAGTATACGCTACAAAACCGGATAGAATGCTGGAAAAGTGCGAAGGGAACGATACATCACGGGTATGACAGTCCGGATTAATTAATTACGGTTCCACTGTAAGATTGATGATAAGAAGTTCAGCGACCGTACGGCCCTGTAGTCGTTCATCGTTGTCCTCGTTTATATCCTTTATTATAAGGCTTTTACTAAGTAATAAATCTGTAATTACGCATTAATAATTATTTTAAAATGTCTACATAAGAATCTATTTTGCTCCCGGCTCAATCCCACTGGATTTTAAAATTCAAATAAATTACTGAATAAAAAAAAAACAGAACAAAATACATCAACTATTGGAACAACTCTGACGATGGTAACAATATTTCTGTACTATCCGACCCCATCGTTCATCCATTACCCCTCTGGTAATAAAAATTATTAAATACTAACATTATGCATACAGAGATACATTTTTCAAAATCATTTGCATTATTATATATCTAGACTACCTCGGAAATGGTCTCTAAGAAAAGATTATGGTACCCGACTGTAGGAAATTGCCTAAGCCTTAAGAACTTTACGAAACTATAGCATTATCAGATCATATTTAGTATTAATTCCTAGCTGCTCAATAATAAAATGTAGCCTTTCAACTCAGTAGTCTTTGAACTTAAGCTTGGAAATATTCAGAAGTGGTAGCAGACATTTGTAAATCTACCAGCAACCATTATGTATGTTATATATGCTGCTTAAAATGGATAGAATATAACGCAGACGTTATAGTCCAAGTAACTGCTGGCGAAGAATAGTAACACTTAGTGGACGCTTATGATTGGTTATAAACGAAGAACTCACATTAAATTGTTATTGTAACGGCGGATAAACTTAGTATAAATCTCCGACTTAATCTGACTATTTGAAGACACCGGCAGTTAATAGTGGTAACACTAATTATGAGTAAATAGCTTAACAGTTATATTTACCAACTGTGAATCTTGAGTACACTTAATGAAGTCCTAATCAGAAGAATATACAGCTATTAAACAGTTGTGTTGACTTTCCTCAGTCGAGTACAGTGAACATAGCTCAGTAATTAACGTTAGCATTAACATTTGCTCTTCCAGGAAATATACTTTTTGATCATATTACCAAAAATATGTTTGCAAGCGTTTTAATATTATGCCAGTAAAAAAATCATAGAAAGTATTTTCAGAGTATGTTTGTGTTTTTGTGCTGTCACTTAGTCTGTTAGATTCCTAAAAACAAGTCTCGGGCTATATTTTTATGAATCTGGATTATGTAATTTATTCAGTGTAAAAATTATTACTTAATGAAAATAAACTTAGATCTATTGTAAACTAGCACATACCTACGGCTTCGCCCGCAATTTCTATGCAAAATTGTGTGTATTTGATTGAATAGCTCCCACAACATCAATAACATTAACTATTATAGACCAATTTAGAGGAAATCCGAAATCGATGTTTATAGATTTCTTAGTGAAAGCATTTGTGATGTAATAAGATAAGGTCCTATGATATTAAAAAAAGGATTAGTCATCTCGTATCGTCAGGTACCTATTTTATGTGTTCAAGATTAAAAGGACCAGAAGTTAAGCAAAATTACGAGTTATTCGTATTTCATGTTTGGCACTTATGATTTAAATTTATCTTATTTTCAAAGCAGAGAAACACAACTATCGTTATCATACTTGAGAAAAGGGAATTGTATTTTTGACAAAGTAAGCAAAAATACGAGTCTGCTTGTCTGCAGAGAAACACTGCTAATGTTATCATATATGAGTAAAGGGAATTGTCTCTACTACAAAGGTTAGAGATCAGAGAAGGGTCAACTTATGACAGGAAGCAGGACAAAGTAAGCAAAAATACGAGTCTGCTTGTCTGCAGAGAAACACTGCTAATGTTATCGGATGTGGTTAAAGGACATTAACTCTGTTACAAGCGTTAGAGCTCAGATCAAATAACTGTGTGGCGTCTCGTAAGGGCAGATAACTGTGTGGCGTCTCGTAAGGGCAGATAACAGTTTAAAGCAGTTCTATACAATTTTCAAATATCTGGGCATTTTACAGCATAATAGAACTTATTTAAATATATCCTTTATTCCATTAAACTGTAGTAAACGTAGGAATGAATGAAAAGATCTACGGGTAGGTATAGTCATCACCAGGTATAGTCGAGACCATTTTAAAGGCGACAACTACACTGGACAGTGTAACTATGTAAAATAGACGTAGGTACGCTGGTAATTATCTCAATAAACTTCAGTAACCTTAGGATTGAATGATATCTGCAACTCAGGTAAAGTGGTAAAGATATAGTCCGTTTCATAGATATAAACTTGTGGGTTAGTGCAACGGTTTGGAATAGTATGGCCTTAATCCCAAGCACAATTCGCAGGTTTTATGGATATTTGAAAACATTTACAAACCTGTTTAAGGGCATAGATGTAATAAAGGCTGAGCATTACACTATGGCCACAAATACATTTTCAGCCACTTACAATTGAAGTCAATAAATAAAATGGACTAGAATAACAGTGGGAATTTAAAATTTGTGTTGAAAAACCCATAAAATCCATTGTTTTCTGGAGTTTCTCTATTATTTTTTATTGTGGAAACAAAACAAATTTGAAATATTTGTTTATATATATATATATATATATATATATATATATATATATATATATATTGCCATTTATACAATTTAACGTAAATAAAAGTCGTTTGACAGGTATTTGGTCTTCCGATCATATGTTAGTTTGCTTATTTAAACGCATATGTGACAGATACGGCCAAATACAAAATAATTGAATCCGAAAAAAGTAAGCGCTCTGTGGTGTAATGGTAGCACATTCACCCGCCAAGTGAGAGATCCGGGTTCGACTCCCGGCGGAGCAAGTACTTTTTGTGATTCAATGTTTATTGAAATTAAATAAGGCTATTGCCATTTATACAATTTAACGTATATATATATATATATATATATATATACGTTTATATATATATATACGTATATATATATATATACTTTTAAATATATATATATATATATATATATATATATTTAAAAGTCTAAAACAATATTTTCAAGGTAAGTTTATAAATAAGATTTTTTTATTAAAACACGTATTAAAACTTAGGTAGAAAGGTCCTTGAGAAAATCACGATGATAAGAATCCTTGTGCTTCTTTAAGTATTGTGTAATCTTTAATAATTATTCTCAAATTTAGGTATATCTAATTTCAGTGTATAGTATTTTGTTAACAAGAACAACTTATGTAACTCTTAACTAATATTCGATTGAAACGAACTTACACGTAAAACTGATAGTCATGCAATTATTATAACTGCTGCAGGATGAATGCAGATGTTTAACTGGATATTAAATTTTACAGTTGTGTAACAACTCCATATAACTATTTCAAATCAATAGAAATTCAATACAAAAATTTTCATTCGTAATTTATTCGGTCAGATCGTTACACAACATTATATTTCTATTCATCTGTGTTTCAGTATTTTAATATCTAGGCTCTTGACAATAATAGTATTTTGACAAATTTTCACGGACCTAATTTTAAATTGGCATAAATTTTAGGTTTGTATTGTAGGTTGTATATTGTAAATATTAGGCTACTATTCAAGTTGACTTGTTATAAGTTATGTAGCAGTGTAAACTATTTTTGAAGGAACACTCAAAATATATAGTGAGTAAGATATACTCATATATACGCTCCAAGTAAGACGGGAAGAGCACAATTCAATTACTTGTTCTCTGCCAAGACGTCATGTGCAGTGACAGGCCCAGCCAAGTGTTTATAACACATTCCTGACTTCTACTTCCCAATCGCTTTACTCGACATCATCATGAACCATGGTTCCATATATCACGGAAGAATCCCAAACGCTATTACTTAACGAAATAAAGAGAAACAAACTATAGTATCACTATGTTAAAATCTAGAATACTACGTTTCAAGGAACATCCAACTTCTTCTACAGGACTGAAAAACATGGAGGTTCTGAGAATATTTACTTGATTTAGAGGTAAAATTTTAAATAATCAAAAGTTATACATTTTATTTTCCTATTTTTTTATTATTTTTTTTTATAATCCTAATAACAATTTCAAAAATAAAAGTTGGTTTGATTATTTGTTATTGATTATTTTATTATTGATTATTGATTATTGATATTATAACAATCTTTATATTATTGACAATAACAATCTTATTGGTTATTGATTATTGGTATTATTAAAATCTTTGTAATGCGAAGCCTAAAAATGGACCTATGACTTAGTGAATGATAAATTTGTCTTTGTCTGTTTTTTAAGTTTATTTGTTTTATATTTATTGTCTGAGCGTTAGCGAAACCTATTACTTGTGGGGCTGGAAAACATCTAATTTACGTCTTTCTATCTCTCTATTTGAAGGAATGGACTGATAGACTTGAAATTAAGCATGAAGTTTCATTTCTATAAGAGCAATATTGGCGCAGGTCACTCCATGGGAATTGTCTAATGGGACGAAAAATAGCGGAATAAATATTTTTATAACACATTCAGTATATTTAAAAGTAATTTTTACACATGATATATTAACACATGTAACCTAATTATACCTACACATTCAGTACCATGTTAAGGCGACAAGTGTTTAGAATTTTATCTTTTAAATACTGGTATCAAACACAATTTAATAAATATTTGATTTGTTAAGGGGCAAGATGTATTGAGAAAGATTCATGTATAGAATTGAAATTTTGCAAGAAACCTCATTTCTACATAGACAAGAATGATTACAACAATAAGATGTTGTGTGTCCATTGCCCATCAATGAAAATTTGTTCAGCCTCGTTAAAGTATCACTCAGTAGGTTGACACAATTTCTGTTATGTTTACCGAGGAATGTGAAAATTTCTTAGCCGCGTTGTTGTATATATCTGTCAATAATGAAACGAGCTATAACTTAAAAATTTCCTTTAATCTTCTGTGAAGCACTTTACGCGACATTAGTGTGGCTTATTCCTGCCTTATATTTATTCGCGTTTAATATTTTGTTTTCTTATTCGAATAGGTAAATATTTAGACGGGTACATGTGATTTTAATTCATATTCATTAATTATCACTCATAATTATTTCATATGATATGCCATTTTGTTTATGCATGATAAATAGACACAACTTCAACACGTCTTGAAGAACCTTAAGTTGGGTTCTGTAAAATGCTTTATGTGTATTGCATGAGTTACAAAGTGCGAATCAGAGAGCAATGAATTATTAACGCACATCTCTCCCTTACTCGCACCTCATTATAAGAGATGAGGTGAGGGGGCGCGATGTGACAAATTGGTGATAAATAGAGACCAACATTACATACGGTCTCGCTTTCTCTAGATTGATTTATTAACGTTTTATTTCATTCAGTAACATAAATCCTAAGCAGAAATTTACAAAAAACACCCATTTATAGATGGATATTCGTATATTGTTAAATCTCTCAAATGGCTGTAGGCCTAACATTAAATCATTCCTACTATAATCTGCGTTGTACTGAAACAATGTTATGAAAATATATATGAGAGGAAAACTGACTAAAAATTCAGAAACCAAACAGAGTCTATGTAACCAAAATCCAATGTAAAATGATCCATCAATCTGATGAATCAGAAATACTATTGTTTCAGTCAAAAGTGTGATATTTAAACTTAATATGGTAATTGTATTTAAAAAACATTATTTGTAGTTAAGCTTAAAAATGAAAATTAGGCGTTTAAATGTATGAATAATTTTTTCAAATAATTTTTTTCAGATATTGTTTGGGTTCTGCACTTAAGGCGTACAACATTATTATAATTATAAACTTTCACAGTATTTGATTATTTTATTCATGTCAAAATTCTTTACGGATTAATAATGTTATGAATCATGTCCCTATATTACATTAATTTGAAGTAAAATACCAAAATTTATTTTCTCCCTCTAACCAATGAAACAAAGTATACATACTTTATTACTCAATACTACTTGTAGTACTACAAAACTCACTTTGATTTTGATTCGCTAATGAAACAGAACTCTCAGCGAACTTCACTGCTGAGATTATTAACAAGAAAAGGAAGAAAAGAAATTTGCTAAGTCTGTCTGAACTACAACAAAGATCAATAAAACAGAGGATTTTGGCAAGACTAAACTCAAGTTCCTAATTAAACCACCGCTACAAGCACACAAATAGAGGTGGTGATTGCTGTGGATTCTGTTGAGGGGAACTGTTCTTGTTTACTTCTATATAGCATTGCCAGTTCTTATTTGATTCTTTAGGCTAGTAATATTAATTAAACCACCGCTACAAGCACACAAATAGAGGTGGTGATTGCTGTGGATTCTGTTGAGGGGAACTGTTCTTGTTTACTTCTACATAGCATTGCCAGTTCTTATTTGATTCTTTAGGCTAGTAATATTAATTAAACCACCGCTACAAGCACACAAATAGAGGTGGTGATTGCTGTGGATTCTGTTGAGGTGAACTGTTCTTGTTTACTTCTACATAGCATTGCCAGTTCTTATTTGATTCTTTAGGCTAGTAATATTAATTAAACCACCGCTACAAGCACACAAATAGAGGTGGTGATTGCTGTGGATTCTGTTGAGGGGAACTGTTCTTGTTTACTTCTATATAGCATTGCCAGTTCTTATTTGATTCTTTAGGCTAGTAATATTAATTAAACCACCGCTACAAGCACACAAATAGAGGTGGTGATTGCTGTGGATTCTGTTGAGGGGAACTGTTCTTGTTTACTTCTATATAGCATTGCCAGTTCTTATTTGATTCTTTAGGCTAGTAATATTAATTAAACCACCGCTACAAGCACACAAATAGAGGTGGTGATTGCTGTGGATTCTGTTGAGGGGAACTGTTCTTGTTTACTTCTATATAGCATTGCCAGTTCTTATTTGATTCTTTAGGCTAGTAATATTAATGTACGACGTGATATTGTGTAGTAATAAATCATTCTGAAAGCGTTTTAAAAGGTTATTGTAAAATTTTAGTCATCATACTATGTGAATGAAGAGAAATTATATTTAAAAAATAAAGCGTAAAATAATTGTTCCTAGAATTATAACGTCAACTCGTAAATATTATTGATCTGTTATTTATTCATTTTTCGATATGCCTTATGTCACACACTGCACTAATTGTTGCTACTGCTCCATTTATGCTGTTCCTCGAGAAGAGAACGTTTTACGCAGACTTCAATGATTTGGAACATTGTAGCTCTGTTTCATGCTACCATTTGTGAAATTTGGTATATCTCAATACTTGTAGAAAATATGTTCTGTATAAATGACTGGTGGCCCGAGTTCATCTTATGTATTAAATGAGCACCAATACAACATTTGTTCATGCAACTTCAGATAAGGTTGTTGAGTGACATGTGGTCTGTAATACCAGGCAATTTAATGAAAACTGATTACAAAAGCACATAATAGCGTGTTCTCTTATGTATTAAATGAGCTACAAATACAACATTAGTCATGCAACTTCAGATAAGGTTGTTGAGTGACATGTGGTCTGTCATACCAGGCAATTTAATGAAAACTGATAACAAAAACACCTAATAGCGTGTTTTTTCATGTTTCTCGTATCAAGTGAAATTAAGCAAAGTAATTTCCAAAATGTTGCACTAAAGATTAAGATATTAGAATTGCGTTATAAGATTAATAAAGTATAACAGCATCGTAAGTAAAAGTAAGCAAATAGCAACTAACAGGCAGAGAAATTCAAATATTTTTGTTTATTCCTAGAGACTCTAAATTGAGCAGTGATGTAATTATTTTAAGCACTAAGTACGACTTTACGACTAAAGTACAGATAATAAAGTGCAGTTGTGTATAATACATAAGTATCATTCGGAAAACGTTGGCGAGTTCTTTCATTGCAGTAATATGTACAGAAAAGGAATATGGAAATACATGTAAATTATACCTTTTCTGAAACAGCGCATGAACAACTCTTGTTCCCTGGGAAATACAATATTACATTGTAATACACAAAACAACTGTTGAAAATTGTTAGAGTTTACTGGATACCGAACAATTTTCATTCTGCCTTTAAAGTTGCTAAACATTAATTAAAAGAGTGACTTAAATTTGATCACTGCAAAATTAAATCTGCGTAATCATTGTAATATGATAACACGACAATATATTTAATTAATTGAACCATTATTTTAAAATTTTTTATAATGATACAGTGAAAGCATAACAAAAGCAACAAGAATTCTTATTTCATCATCGTGGCAATAAGGCAAACTAATCAGTTTATTCTGGGATTTTACTAATGAACAAAATTGTGAATGTGTACATGTAAGGTATTGAATTTGATTTCCTTAGAGTTTTTGGACGGTATATTATCAGTAGCTGAAGGAAAAAAAACGGAGGGACTGGCTGTTTAGCATGATTTAAGGGACAGTTTTCTCAGTTATTACAATTTGAGGAAATAAGCGAGCGCAGTGAGGCCGTGATAATGGCAAGTGGAATCACAAATCAAAACACGAGAAACTAAATGCAATTTTTATGACGGAAAATCTTCGAGGAAACATCTCATCCATTTGTAACTGATATGGTCTACGATACTGAGGTATATAAATATTGATATAATTACTAGACTGGACCGTGGAATAATATGATATAACGAACATGAATTGGGAATCAAGAACTTTACTGTATCATGTAACATTTTTACATATGGATGACAATTGTTACAATATAAGTATTGATATGTGTTAGAACTATTGATGTTCATTTTAGCTTTTAATTTTCAATAACAAAAATTTATTCATACAGTTTTGAAAACTGATGATTTAAATCAAACCTCATTAGAAAACTTCACATTGTTTCTTCGGGAAAAATAACGACATTTTATAGGCAATTTTAAACAACAATAATTAGAATATTGTGTCTAACACGACTTATTGAATTAACTGTTCACGGTGTAGAATGAAATTGATTGGTCCAGTAACAAATTAAAAAAAGTCTTTGTAAATTTCTGCGATCTAAATTGAGCCAGTATTCAACTCTCAAACCAATTATTTTTGGACACGGTTTTTTTAAACATAAGGCGTACAAAAATATGTATTGACAACTATAATAATATCAAAGTTATGATTGGTTTCGCTATAGTTGACCTTCCTTCTAATGGAGCGTTTGCAATTTGATACTCAGATATGAAAAGCCATATGCCATTGTTGAACCATATTCGTCTGCATTTCTGTACATAGTTTCGAACATCAGAGACAACTAAACTACAAAACATAATCTAGGTGAAAAGGTACATAGACTCATCAGGTACAAATTTTCAAATACGATCTCTTAGGACATTTCAGCAACGTAAAGAAGTAATTTTGAGCTCCGTCACAGATATTTTTTATCTCTTCAGACGAAAATGATTCCAGACTCCACAAGTGAAGCCTGTGGCAGCGTTAGTTTCCAGACGGTACACCTCGAGGAAGGCGAACTGGAGCTAAACTCAAAATTTATGTTGAATAAACCCTTCCTATCATAGCTACGGTAAATATAAAAGAGTACTAAATATATGCGTGCGGAAACCAGGATTTCTGAAATTTTAAATTATTATATGTTACGAGGATAGAACAATATAATTTGATGATTGCAACTTATCCTCTTCTTTATGTGTAAAAAGATTTAATAAATAGGATTAAGATACCTTTTTATGTAGTAGTTTCTTGATTTTTGCACATTCATCGGCATTTAATAACTTTTCTGGCTAATCTTGGTTTAAAGTAAAGTACGGCATGTATTGATTATAAGTTACGGAAGAATTGATCATGGGCCACAAGAACCTGGACATCATCAGGTTACATGCCACATCCATATTAACGTTGTGTAGAAGAGTCGCGTGGCTTTCCTTTATGATCTTCATCAATATATTTAAATTTTACATTTTTACCGACACTATGAAAAGTATTATCTTATGTTGAAATAAATAAACAGTAGAGAAAGCCAAATGTTTACACTGTTGCATCGCTGCTCAGAGCATACCCACCAAGTCACTTCATTGCAAGTATTCCTAGAATCCGTTAGGAAATAATAACTAATATAAGATGACACTACATCTGCAACATGCTGTATATTTTCTGATGTTAGCATCTGAAAGTCTATTGAATTCCGATTCAATTAAAAATACACTTACCACGGAGTGTTTTCCTTTTACGTTACACTCAAGGCTATCGACATGGTAATATATAATACAATCTAGTTTATGTTTATGAGCATGAGCATGTTCAGGAGGCAAATGAGAACAAACAGAGGTATAAACATAGAGTGGTTGTAGGAACGTGATAAACATAACCAACAGTTCGAGCTTATCTTGCGTTGTATGTGTAGCATGTTACACGCATGTATTCTTGTCATAAAAACAGTCTCAATGTTATTGCAATATTGGCATGCATAAGCATGCATAACGAGTGTTGGTAAGGGTAATCATAAGGATTTAAACAGAGAAAAATTATTCTATTATTGAGTTAAATGGGATATCTTCTAGTTACTATACATTATTTTTAAGTGTGTTTATTTATGCCATTAGAAAATGGCATGGCTATGATGATCCTGTTATTCAATATTCAAAAGCCATTGATAAATGCTACTATGTATATATACAGATCTTAGTACTGGGCTCTAAATGTTACCTTATCATTCCAAAGGGAACGTGTATTTCTAGTAATAATATCACTGTATTAATATTTACATAATATATTCTTCAACAATATTCAACAGATATGTTATCGTTCCACTTAAGTGGTTATTAACTCAGAACTGATATTTTCTAAAACACTGTCTAGGTGGAATAAAGGTATTTAAAACTTAACTTTTACTATCCATTTATAGAGCCTGTTATATTATTAAACTATTAAAAGTTATAAGAGTGAATATTAATAAATATTAATCATAATTATTGTTGATTGGATACATTGTTAACCACGGTAAATGGCAATCAACAATATCAGTAATATTAATTAAATCTAATGATTATTGCAAACAATGCTTCCTCGTAACTGGATATAGTAGTTTAGCCGAGAAATCAGTGAAACAGAGATAATACACCTCCTATTGTTCTAAACTAGAACATTATACTGTTGGCATGAGATTACTTGGTAAAGGTCAGTTGTATTATCAATACGAGGGAAATGTGTATTTATGAACGAGTCATTTATGATCTTTTATATTATTTTTTATAACAATGCTATAAACGTTTGGCTAATCACCAATTGTGATTTTTCAATTTCAGAATGCTATTTTTCATAATATATATATATATATATTTTATATATATATATATATATATATATATATATATGTATTTGCATATGTAAAAATTTTACAAAAATACAATTTTTACTGCAATTAGATATTAATGTTGTTCATGAATGTACGATGAGTAAGACCGAAGAACGCTAACTCTACTGAGAAGTCACAGTAATTATTTTGAATAAAATTTTTTGTAAGATGTATACAATTGGGGATTAAACTATCACAATTCTTATCCAGTACTGTTGGCTCAGATTCTTAACTCACATCGGTTTTAATTTAATTTAACATCCTCTGTTTTATTATTAATTGCTTGAAATAATACATTAAAGTTTTGTTTTGGAAAATGGTTGGCCAAAAATATTTGGCTTGGGATAATACTTTGATAAATTTGGCTGGGGAAACACAGGAAGTAGATCCAGTTTTGCTGCATCAATTAATACAGCAATGCAAATGATACAGGACAATGAATGATAGAGTTTTTTCGTTCTTGGCGCGGAGAGTACTTTTTCCCTCTTCCACTGGGTTCAACAAAATATCGAAAGTAAATGGTCCTTTTGCAAAGATATACATCTAAGAGGATGGACTGCTCTAAAATTTGGGTAATTATTTCTTTCTACACACTTAAATTTGACAAACAAATTTAATTCGTACATCAATGTTCCGGCATTACTGGAATATACAAAAGGTTGCCCATATAGACTGCAGATATGAAATCCATCATTATCTGACCATAAAAAGCCTTTATTTATTATTAATACATTATATTTTTTACATTATAAGACATTAATATTAATTAGACAGTTGTAAATTATTTTCTGTTTTGATCAGTCCCAGCCTTTTAACATACGGAGTTAGAATAGTAAAGATAGTTTGATTAATTTATATATATATATATATTATATAACAAATTGTTTATGACTAGCTTTATCTACTATATCTATAAACAAATATTTTATTACAGAACACGTATTTCTACCTTGTATAATCGAGTAAGTATGCCATAAATCGTCCAAGTGATTTTTATTTCAGAGTTTTGGCGATGCAGGAAAAATCTCAACTCGTCTATTTAACTCTACAGTAAATAAAAGTTTACAAGTGCAAACTATGTTCGGTCAGTGCCAACAATGCTAGGGGTCTTGAAACATGTAAGTAACCCCAATTTATGTATTTTTAGCCGTAATGTTTATTTGTACTATTTTAGGTTTGGAAATAACAATGTTACGTTTCTATATTAATCTACCTTAAGTAAAAATAATTGTATAACATTTACATATTTTATACTGAAGATAGAGGATACTATTTGATTATCATCAATAACTCTTATATAAATGAACACATGGAGTTTTTATAAACTCCTTGAAGATGAATAGCATCCGCTCTCTACATTTGAATTGATGGATGTAATCCCTCTTTGGAATTCTACAACGCATAGGTATTGCATTTACATATATTTTATTTGAAAAGCTCAACGTATTAAAAAATACCATTTCAGATCTACAAAAAATAAATTGGTACGCTTTACGATTAACGACATATGATTTATTTCTCATATTGAAATAACCTTTTTCAATTCTAATACATTAAAAAATAACCGAGAGGTGCCTAACGAACTCAAAAATATAGATTTGCTATCATGTGGTTCGTTCACTAACAAATGTTTGGTAAACAGTGCCATGCCAAGTCATGCAGACTAACAAGTTGTGTCTCTCTCTCAGGATCTATGATTTCAGTTTTGAAATGTATTAATATGTAACCTATTGACTAAACAATTTTCGGATGAAACTGAAATGTTTAACTAAATAAAGAACTCCTTCATTTATACGAGTTCGATTTATATTATAGTATATAGTCATTGTTGCATATATACGCGCACTCATACATGGATGCTTAAAAGATTTAATTGCAGTGACTTTAAATCGACATTCTGACTGTATCATAACGCAATAAAAAATAGTTTGTGGATTAGCAGTTCAAATAAACAGTGTAAGTTCAACTAATTATCTATGAAACGAAATTTATATTTTAAAAGACACATTAAGTGCAACTTCTAAACACGCATGTCACAGATAAAGATTTTCTGATATTTAACAACTTGTTTCTGGTATCTTGATACAGTATTCATTATAGGCCGTTTCATTCTCCCAAACAATTCACATTGTAGTTAATTGTTATTTACTTAACTAACACATGTTTGAATGGTTTATGTTTTTGATTAAAAGTAAGATGTATGTAAAACTATTTATAATTTATTTTTAAACTTAAGTATCAAATGTTTGTACCAGGTATAGACAATTTAGTGCATTTATTTAAATTTGTGTTTACTTAGTCAAAAACGGCTAGTTATACTTTGTCTAAAGTGGATTGCACGAGACGAGACTATTTACGTTCACTTATTACGTTACTTATCAGTCGTTAATAAAGAATAAAGTAATAATTTTTCCTGTTGACAATCAATTCTTTATTTTTTTTACAAAAACTTTCTCTTACCGGAAACTTTAATTAATCTCTTCTTTTTGGGTTTTCATGATGTTTTGCTTAAAATTTAATAAGGTCGTTATTTAAAAACTGACGATAAATTTGTCAGCAGAAATTTACATCATATTAAGACATACTAAGATGAAAAATTAAGAAAACCGTAATTATATCGTTTATGAGTTATGTTTTTATCTCATCAAGAATTTAGGCAGACGCTAAACGAAGCAAAATATACCATAATGCTAGAAGAATATTTCCTAACATATTTTGTACACTCTGTATAAATATTTATTCAAACCCTGATTATAGCACAACATTAACACAATAAATGGTGACTATTACAGTCCAACCCGGTATGCCATAGATAGATTACTTCATGCAAAACATCAAGGACTGAATATATGCCCTTAAATAATCACTAATCTCCCGACACCTCCATCAATAATATCAGCGAGACTGTTCACTGATCTCCTCCGCTTATCCCAGTGCACGGTACATTAACTCTCGGCACTGCCTTATCTTCTCCTTGTAAATAATTTGAGTTGTGTACACAATACTACTAACACAATAAATAATTTTTCATTTATCTAATGTTTTGATTTATTACGGGAATTTCTATGTGAGAGTATAATGAACGGCAATATGAAACGTTCATTATTTGGCTTATTGCTATATTTACTAATTTTATGTTTATTTAATTTTGATAATATACGTATTTTAAAACCATAATTAATAGTTTAAATTAATATTACGTCCTAGGATTTACGAGTATTGCACATAGTGTATGTTAAATATAAATTAAATCGTTTACGATATTACAAGAACCTACGCAGTCGCAGTGAACTCTCATATTATACCAACCCTTTGTATTTATTTCTCTAAAATTCTGATATACACATTTCAATAGTATAACAACTACATTGACTTAATAAAAGTTATCTTAACCTATATAAAATATATTAGTATAATATTTTATGGAAATCTGAACGTCACTTTTGATTTTACGTATATGCAGTTCTAAAAGTTATTTTTATTCATATTTGAGTATATAGAAATTCTCTTAATTCTGCATAAAGTATCATACGGTAATAATCTAATTTCTATTTAATACTTCTCTATAATATAAGGTTGATGACAGATAGAGTTTGATAAAATTAAACCTCGGATAAGGGTGGTTTTTCATTTCATTTTCCAGATTTAATCTGAACAATCAGAACGAGATTAAATTTATATCTTTTTACTTGAAACAGTATTCTGTTATTGTATTCTTATTATGATTGTATTGAATATACAATATATAAATATTCTTAATAATATTGCATTGAATTAAAATGTTTTGACAAACTTTGATGATGGTGACAAAGTTTCTGTATCTCATATTCCAAACTTCGCCCTTATCCATCCAGTAATAACAGCTACAAGGTACTGTATAATAATATTGCATTGAATTAAAATGTTTTGACAAACTTTGATGATGGTGACAAAGTTTCTGTATCTCATATTCCAAACTTCGCCCTTATCCATCCAGTAATAACAGCTACAAGGTACTGTATAATAATAATGCATTGAATTAAAATGTTTTGACAAACTTTGATGATGGTGACAAAGTTTCTGTATCTCATATTCCAAACTTCGCCCTTATCCATCCAGTAATAACAGCTACAAGGTACTGTATAATAATATTGCATTGAATTAAAATGTTTTGACAAACTTTGATGATGGTGACAAAGTTTCTGTATCTCATATTCCAAACTTCGCCCTTATCCATCCAGTAATAACAGCTACAAGGTACTGTATAATAATATTGCATTGAATTAAAATGTTTTGACAAACTTTGATGATGGTGACAAAGTTTCTGTATCTCATATTCCAAACTTCGCCCTTATCCATCCAGTAATAACAGCTACAAGGTACTGTATAATAATAATGCATTGAATTAAAATGTTTTGACAAACTTTGATGATGGTGACAAAGTTTCTGTATCTCATATTCCAAACTTCGCCCTTATCCATCCAGTAATAACAGCTACAAGGTACTGTATAATAATATTGCATTGAATTAAAATGTTTTGACAAACTTTGATGATGGTGACAAAGTTTCTGTATCTCATATTCCAAACTTCGCCCTTATCCATCCAGTAATAACAGCTACAAGGTACTGTATAATAATATTGCATTGAATTAAAATGTTTTGACAAACTTTGATGATGGTGACAAAGTTTCTGTATCTCATATTCCAAACTTCGCCCTTATCCATCCAGTAATAACAGCTACAAGGTACTGTATAATAATAATGCATACTGAGATAAGTACCAATTTGAATTATTTCCCATACTTGCGTTTCCAAACTACCTCAGAAATGTGGACTCTAAAAATATTATGGAATTCGATTGCAGTACATTACCTCACTGGCAGTTCATAAAATCTTGATAATTGTACGAAAAATATACTACGAAATATGTTATTATGTTGTATGAGTTCAAAAACCCTCTGAATAGTTATAGAATAATAGTACGTGACTAGGCTTTCAACCCAATGGGCTTTAAAATTAACTTTGGAAACAGTGAGAATTGGTAACTGAGATTTTTTAACTACCAGTAACACGTATTAAACCCTGAAATAAATTTACATCTAATTTCGTTACTACAATAATATTTAAGATAACACATAATTACCCACAAATATACCTTCGCTAATAGGATTTAAAAGAGGTTTCCCTGTAACAGCAAACATTAATGTTTTAGTTAATTAGTGAGCTAAATTTACCGGCACTCGACTGAGGAAAGTCAAACACAACTATGTAACAGCTGTGTATTTAGTATTTATTATGTTTCAGTATCTTTGGGACGTTGAAATCCGAGAACAGAGAATCTTTAACTCACTATCATCAAAGTTGCTCAACACATTCATGTATTCGGTTCTTTATTTTTTGGTACTGCAGTAATTTGTTTAAAGTTCAAAAAAACCAGGTAGAATATAGGCCTACCTTTTAAGGCGTGCAGCGAAATATGGTATTAGGTAGGCATTTGTAATGTAATATTAATGGGTGTGTATAATTTCGAACTGTTTCCTTCGGTAATAATGAGCTTTCATTAGCTTGACATGAATATTGAAAACATCAATACGGCAACACAAATTACACTGATCAAGATTTATTGCTGGTAAAAGCCTTATAATAAAGGAGGGAAACTAGGACAACGATACATCACGACAGACCCGGTCCGTGCGGTCTCTGAGCTTCTTATCATCAATCTTACAGTGGAACCGTAATGAAGTAATCCGGACTGTCATACCCGTGATGTATCGTCATCCCTCGCAATGTTATAGCATTGTATCCTGTTTTGTAGCGTAAAACAGTGAAACAGTGAAAAGAGCCTTTCAATCTACATTCCTTGCAACCTGCAATCTAATTATAAGTAGTTATAAGTTAATATAATAAATACTAATTAGAATTTTAACAATAATATTAAAAATGTAAATAATAACATTAAATAACAATTATATGTCAATATTGATTTTTGAATATTACATATCACATATACACGCACACACGCACACACACACACACACACACACACACACACACACACACACACACACACACACACACACACACACACAAAACATTCGATGCATTTTATAATATATATATATATATATATATATATATATATATATATATATATATATATATATATATATATAAAACACACATAAACCATAAACATGTTTTAATCCTTTAAATTAGTCTAAAAAATTGGTCTTTATTTAGATAAAAGGTCTTTTGTATTAAAATTCATTAGTCGGGTTTTTATCTTGCATTGTATATTTGCCAGTGTTTAAAGTTTCCGTAATTTTCTCTTTGTAACGTTTTTGTTGCTAGTGCAACCGTAGTGTTTCCTGTATTAGATAGTCAGATTTAGCATTAGATTATCGGAATCATGGCAGCCATTGAAAGGTAGATTTATATATTGATCTTCAATCTTAAAGATTCATCGGCGATTTTAATTCAGTCAATTGCTATAAAGATCTTGGCTGCAGTATAATTAGCTACCACAGCAGCAGCACAATCAAATCCTCGACATTATGATGATTCATACTACTGCAACCAACACATCTACCCGAATTACGGTATAGGTATTTGAAATTACAATATGATTCAACTGCTTTTATAAGAAAGAAGTCATAATTTAATGATGAATAAAAACTATGTAGGCTATGTTTATTTATAACTACTTTTTAATATTTTGAAGAATAAACGTGTCTGATAGTTTGCGAAAAAAATAACATATGTTCATTGCCATTGGACTTGCGGCCATAACTCGAGTACCATACAAATCATTTAAATTTTTTTAGAAGTAAATGGGAAACATTAATGATATTCAATACATTAAAAAGAGCTGGAAATAATTATTTGTAAATAATTGTAATTAGTGTCTTTACGTATTCGATTATTTAAGTATGTCTAATTGATAATTTGGTCCATTGATTATATGTGGAGGTGGCTTCTCTCATCAGCGTGATAACATTAATTAAAATTACAAAATTAAAATTAAAAATGTATAGTTCCACACTATTATGCAAATATGTTAATGTTACGATATTGCTCTTTATTTAAGTGTCATTAAGAGTATTCAGGATACTCCATTATAATTTGTTACATTTAAATTTTTGTAAGATTAATTTTACAATAAAACAGTTTTAGGTATAAAATTGTCCTAAATATCGGTTATTTTCTACTATTTGACGGAAAAAACTTACGAAAGGCCTCTTTTAGGACATTTATGGTTATTACATGATTCATATTAGGTCATAATATAGGACACACGAGTTTTTCTTAAGTAGGTCGATATAATACCGAATAGTGATCATAATTAGAACATTAATTACAGGGCGAAGTGCAAGAATACTATCGCATCTTCCTGTAAGAAATACGGTTTCATCTCAGGACTTAGCTTTCGCATGGGTCACAAGTTACGCTAAGACTTTATATACCGTACTGCGACGAGTAAAATAGGTTTAGTTTTGGTTTTAATTTCACCTTCTGTATTTAAAGAAAATGTTTATTTTATAAGACACTGTACAAGAAGTATTATTCGTTAAAGATGCGCCTAATATCCTTTTATCACCAAACTTACGCCTACCGCAATAATGCAGTTATGATTATATGACGCGGAAATATCCTCCGTGAAAACTAATTAAAAGATGTTTATTATGAATATTGAACATGTTCATGTTCATTCATTTTGTCCCTTCAATCCTCTACTTATGAAACTACCATTTGAAATTATTATTTTCTAAACGTTATTAATACATTGAATTAGAAAAAACATCATGAAGTAACTATTCAATATACTATTCACCTTAATAAACACATATTCAAATATCTCTCGCATATTTCAAAGATTTTTGGTGATTTATTAAATTATATACTTGACAAATATAAAAAATACCGACATGACCAAATTCGTATAATTATAAGAATGTGAAAAATTGGGTATCTCTATTTCTTAACTGGTATATATAAATGGTATGGTATATATCTATATTTCTATTCTTAAATATTCGCTTGGTATGGTTACGATAGTAATTGATTATAATATGAGTAACCGAAGATGATATTGATATTGCTTTAATATTCATCGTAATATTTGCCGAACCGCCATTGGCAAGCTACCGTAATGAGGGCCTTATCACAAGAACACACAACCATTTACTTGTGTTTGTCTTAACTTAATTGAGCTCATCGTAAGTTAACATTGCACAATCAGGTGTTAATTTGTTTATGCATAGGATATAACGAGTATTTACTTCGTGATATGTCTACTTAATGGCCACAGATAAAAATATAATTTTTCACGTAGTAATTTGTAAATAATAATATACTTCAGTCGTGTTTATTTTCGTCTCCGCGGTGATTTATTGAATCCTAAACAAATAACTCATAATTGCATTTATGTGTACAAATAAATGTAACTTGATCAATTCCATTGTGATTTCCATTTACCTCCTTCTATATCTATACAAAATATCTATCAAACAAATAAAATTAAAATTTTCTTTTGAAAAATGCAACCATTCCATCAGTATTTTCTTATGACGTTGTCACGTTCAACTACCGTCAGTAAACCGAATTTACAGACAACTGGTTTTTTTAATTAAAAAGTTAATTTGGAACAAATGAGGCATGTTTCAAGGCCGCAAATCAGAACAGTGCTTAGGGACAAACAATGCATAAATCCGTCCCTGGCTTTTTAACACAGGGTGCTGTCCAGAATGTATTACAATCAATAGTAAAATTCTACACTAGCTGATTCTGCTTTATTGAAAATTTAGTTTAAATTTGTTTTGAGTACTCTTTGTAGTAAAAACTCCTTAATGGCAAAAAATATTAAATTTGTGTTCTTTTTGAGTTAACTAGTAAAGGTTTTGTTCCTGAAGACTGATTTTTTCGGAAATACATAAAAAATACCAGTTGACGAATCCAACATAACTAAGAACATCAGTTTAAATACATGTCTTTCAGAGTTTCCACATACTAACAAGGACATATCCACGCTGAGCGCGCACGGATTTGTCTCTATTGAAATGCTGTATGTTAATTTAAAAAATATCAAATATCTTCTATTGTTCATATTTCACTTTTTTCAACTTAGCTTCATTGTGACAAATACTAATTTTTCTAACAGTAATTCACCAATAACCGTAACAAATCAGATAAAGTTAAATGTGTTCTATTTTTGTATAACGTTTATTATTTAATTGTATAATTATTACGTTGTGAAAATGAAGAAGAAAGTAAAGGTCACATAAAAGTTATTAATCACAACTAAAACTGTTAAAAGTCTCGTTTCTTAGAATCCAGCGACTAGTCCGTGACGTCACATGATGGATGGTCGCTAATTACGCCCTTAGTCAGACACATTGGCGGTAATGGCTTCTGGAACTGTTGCGAAAATACAGTTTCCTTAAAACATTTCAACATAAAAACGGTCACTAATGACCACAATGATAACAGTTTTTATGTCTGTTTCAAATATGCGTCAGAGAAGGTCTAATCTATTAAAAACGCTTCTTTTGCTGTGTTTTTACTAATATTGGAAATACTGATATTTGAGATACAATTCGTAAACATATATGTTATTGTATTGTAGTATCATCGTCTACTTATAAATGTGAATTTTACAAATAAAATTGAAATTTTCGTAGTGTAAACATTGTTATTTTTAATAAACGTATAAATTCTATTTGTTATTTAATTAGATATTGATGAGGCATATACAATAGTTAAATCGTCGTTGAATCCGCCAAAGTAACGATCAATATGTAAATTGACCTTTCAACGGTTGCCAGGATTCCGATAATTTAATGCTAAAAACTTTTCATCCAAAAAAGGAAACGCTAAGGTTGTATTGATCACAAGAACGTAAAATTAGAGAAACGTTTAACATTGGTAAATATACTACGCTAAAGAAATCTTCCTGCTAAATGAAAACTCTCTTTTGTGATGAATTTTAACACAAAACACTTTTATAAAAGTAAAAGCTAATCTCAAAAACATAGGACTCTAAACTGTGTTTGAAGTATAACATCTTCTTGTAATGGGGATTACATAGGTGGGAAAATCCACTGTATGCGAAAATTAAAGAATATATAGAAAATAAGAAAGAGGCCTAGTAGAAAATTCTAAAATAACACAAAATTGCTGCACAATACACCTAACAGGAATTTATGTTAACGCCAACTTATTGGGGTTTTGTATATAAAACTAGCAGAACAACCGTTAAATAAACATTAGGTAGTGGTTAGGCCGCTTTTGGTAATGATATTAAAAATAGAACCAACTAGGAAACATATTTAACACACAAACCTCAACCAACAAAACTCGTACATACGCTATGACATTAAGGTCTAGGAAGAAAGCATACAAACAGAGGCGGCTTCCATTAGCAGTTTCCAGTTATGTTCAATTTATTTTCTTAAATTTAAATTTAGTGGCAGTCTATTGCGGTACGTTGTAGTTTTTCAGTGCATGAATATCTACTAATTATCTTCTATAGGACTAAGAGGACAGATTTCAATCCTTAAAACGTAGTATTACATTTTGTAATATATAAAGATTGAACATTTCCAAATTCCTACTATCCTTTCAAAAATTCTATCGTCGATAACAAACTTAATTTTTTACTTGCTTACTACCATTTTTATTATTTTGAAACGTTTCGCCGAAAATATTTCACCACAATTGCTTCAATCTTTACAAACACACAGACAGACCACTGAGAGCCCGGTTATTAGAGAGCCCACTGGCGCGGTGCAGTGTCTAATAAAGTTTACGCACACAACTGTGAGCACTGCGTGCAGCTCCGGCACTCGCAGTTCAAGTGTAGCACACAGACAGACCACTGAGAGCCCGGTTATTAGAGAGCCCACTGGCGCGGTGCTGTGTCTAATAAAGTTTACGCACACAACTGTGAGCACTGCGTGCAGCTCCGGCACTCGCAGTTCAAGTGTAGCACACAGACAGACCACTGAGAGCCCGGTTATTAGAGAGCCCACTGGCGCGGTGCTGTGTCTAATAAAGTTTACGCACACAACTGTGAGCACTGCGTGCAGCTCCGGCACTCGCAGTTCAAGTGTAGCACACAGACAGACCACTGAGAGCCCGGTTATTAGAGAGCCCACTGGCGCGGTGCAGTGTCTAATAAAGTTTACGCACACAACTGTGAGCACTGCGTGCAGCTCCGGCACTCGCAGTTCAAGTGTAGCACACAGACAGACCACTGAGAGCCCGGTTATTAGAGAGCCCACTGGCGCGGTGCTGTGTCTAATAAAGTTTACGCACACAACTGTGAGCACTGCGTGCAGCTCCGGCACTCGCAGTTCAAGTGTAGCACACAGACAGACCACTGAGAGCCCGGTTATTAGAGAGCCCACTGGCGCGGTGCTGTGTCTAATAAAGTTTACGCACACAACTGTGAGCACTGCGTGCAGCTCCGGCACTCGCAGTTCAAGTGTAGCACACAGACAGACCACTGAGAGCCCGGTTATTAGAGAGCCCACTGGCGCGGTGCTGTGTCTAATAAAGTTTACGCACACAACTGTGAGCACTGCGTGCAGCTCCGGCACTCGCAGTTCAAGTGTAGCACACAGACAGACCACTGAGAGCCCGGTTATTAGAGAGCCCACTGGCGCGGTGCTGTGTCTAATAAAGTTTACGCACACAACTGTGAGCACTGCGTGCAGCTCCGGCACTCGCAGTTCAAGTGTAGCACACAGACAGGACCACTGAGAGCCCGGTTATTAGAGAGCCCACTGGCGCGGTGCAGTGTCTAATAAAGTTTACGCACACAACTGTGAGCACTGCGTGCAGCTCCGGCACTCGCAGTTCAAGTGTAGCACACAGACAGACCACTGAGAGCCCGGTTATTAGAGAGCCCACTGGCGCGGTGCTGTGTCTAATAAAGTTTACGCACACAACTGTGAGCACTATGTGCAGCTCCGGCACTCGCAGTTCAAGTGTAGCACACAGACAGACCACTGAGAGCCCGGTTATTAGAGAGCCCACTGGCGCGGTGCTGTGTCTAATAAAGTTTACGCACACAACTGTGAGCACTGCGTGCAGAGAACCACTGAGTATAGAGGGGCAGTGACAAGTCTAGCTAGACATACATGCATGACTCTAATGTAGGTACAAAGATATTATCCAGTAACTGATGAACATAATAGACGCGCAATTTAAAAATAAATGATTTTAAAACTCAACTATTATCTATAATTACATGACATTATGGAGTATTCTTAAGTAATAAATGTGTATCACAATTCAATTACTTGAAATATTGAATATTGTAAAATTCTAATGGATATATTTCCACCAAAATAAACTAGTTTAATATTTATATTATTTTAAAATTTGTTATAGAGTTGAATTGGATCATTTACGTTGTTTAATTCCTATAATGAAACATGGCAGATTCCAGAACTTTACTACATTATAAAAATACAGTAAAATAAACCGATAGTCTAGGAAATTTACCATTGCAAATAAAACAACAATATAAGCTTTGCATAATTTAATATTTTTAAATGACAACAAAAATTGAGCTTCAATTCGTCGTAATAACATTGGATAGTTTTACGAAGTTAAGAAATCCGGAAGGAAATCGACGACTCAAGCGTGGAATTGGGGATTTACTGGAGGGTTTGTTGACGGCAGTTTAAGTATGGACTTGACAGACACAGATACTTGGATTAAACGTTAATTCACATCGAGCGACTTGCTCCTCAACATGTAAGCGAAGAATAATACATATATTTACTGAGCGAGTTTTTTTAGTTTCCCCTCAACAAAAGTGGTTAATAGTTTACATATTTACTAGGAGCGTTTGTTCCCGCCATACAAGTCATGTTTTATGACGTGTATACCTTTAAACAATTACTTTTATGAATATTGTTTTACACGTTATTCCAAATATTTATTTATAAATAAATAAAAACTCCTCACAGGTTACACCATACATTGTTATAATTTCAGAGTTTGATTGAGAGTTGAAATAATAACACCGCAGAACACTCAAAAATGATGCGTGTCGGGTTTGTTTTATACCAACCCTTTCCCTAACCAAAACTATATCATAACTAATGCTTTTGATTGTCCTCCAACTATCCAAGTACAAGGCTAGAGAAATGCATTACCACCTGAATAACCCCTATTGTAATCCAGTTATAAAACTGTTATAAACCGCCGTCTTACTTTATCATTCCTACATTCGCGATCCTGTTTTTTGAGAAATCACATTTTCAATTTTCTTCAGATTTAAGTCTATTCCTGTTATGATTAATTTTCTAAAAAATTATATTTTCAATTGCAGTATCATCTATTAAGTGACTATGTTTACAAATGTATAGTAGAATTGTAATAAACTAATCCCTGAAATATTTCATACTAGCCTAATAAACATTGGTGAACCCCTAATAGGAGATCGCTACAAAGTTAGGTTTTTAATTCTTGTAGTTTAGAGTGATACATTACGTGGAAGTTGACTTCATCGATTTGAGGGTGAAAATATAGTAAACATTTGGGTATATCACTTTGAGCTTTGGGCAGTTTATTTCATATAATTATCAATAATTGTATACATATGAAATGTATTTAAAGAAAGAATGACTCAATAGAATAGTGTGAAAGTCAATATGATAAGTGTGTAAAACTTAAGTGTAGAACACATATCTGAATAAGAATATTTACCAAAAGGATTACAAATACTTGACCTAATTCTTTCTAATAATATATATTTGCAGTAAATACTCTAAAGAGTAATTCCAATATACATGATTTTATTATTTAATGAAATTCATTTTCAAAATAAATATAATTTATACAATAATTAAAGTTCGTGTCATGAGTTATAACAATTTGTTCCTAATTTACTAATGTGAATCCCTTTGTTAAGTTGTAGTCATGTATTCATCTATAAGGCAGTATAGTGAACTGCATTAAAATAAAAATTATTCAATAAGAATAGCACTTGATCAAATAATTGATTTGTCATCTATGAATGGTTGTTTCATTGTAAACTTAATAATTTCCTCTGGTTATTTATTTATTACTGAATAAAATAAAATTTTAATAAATACATCCAAACAAAACGAGGGAATACGTGATGTTGGTCCATCTGCTGTACCAATTTGTTACACCGCGCTCCCTCATCACATCTCTTGTAATGAGACAGAGGGTAAGGGAGAGATGTGCGTTAATAATTCATTGCTCTCGATAAAGGCTTCTTATTCGCACTTTGTAACTCATACAATATACATAAGGTGTTTTAGGAAACCCTCCATAACGTTTCTCGACAGAAGAGTTTGAAGTTGTTTCTACTTATCACGCCTAAACAATATGGTATATCATATGAAATATTTTTATTTTTACCGCAGTTGAAACCACATGGTACATGGTACTAAAAATTAGCCTGTTCATTCATTTTAAGAAAACAAAATTTAAACATGAATGAATATAAATATAAAACAATTAACTATAAAAAAAAACAGGCAAACATACATATATTATTCAATACGTCATGTATGTATTTTAGGGTTCTCATTACGGAGATTGTAAACAAGGTTTTTTCCAAGTCGATTATCACATCAAAACAACCACAAAATAATAAATTGTTATTAGTATTGAGTTGAAATTAAAATAATATCATTTTCATTTCCTCTACATTTTTCCTTAAAACGTAGTATAAATATTCTCAGAACATGAAACTACCTAGGGTCAAAAACTGAAGATTAGAGTAATTTTTAACATTCGCAACGCAGGGTTTTATTTCTATAACATACCACGATACCATATTCATTGTCTTTAAATTATCACTTAAAAACGTTTTGTATTCTTCCGTGACATATGAATCCTTGTAGATGTTAAGTAAAACGACAGAACTGGACTACAGGAATGTGTTATAAACACTTGGCTGGGCCTGTCACTGCACATGACGTCTTGGCAGAGAACAAGTAATTGAATTGTGCTCTTCCCGTCTTACATGGTTCAATTGTTAATTGAAAAAATATTGTTCATTGTCAAATAAATCCTATACAGCCAAGTGTAATAGTAGTAGTAGTAGTAGTTAAATAGAAAACTTTCTAAATGTTTGTATTGCCAGATATGAACAAACAGATATAATAAAGAAAGGATACAATGGGATCTACGTTGATTTGCAAATTATTACACTCTGAAAAGGAAAGAAATGAAACATGTATTTTGAATTAAATTCAGAATATGTAAATACATTGTACAGAAGTAAATACTAAGGTGAAATTTATGCCCGTTTTAGAATTATGTATATGAAAAGGTTTCAGAGGACGGTTATTTTAAAGAACTGGATATTAAAGTAACGTAGGCGAAAACAAATCATAAGTTATATATCGTTGTGGTACTAATTACAGAAGTAAAATTTTGTATTGAATAAAGTACGAATGTTAGTTGATTTACCTGGGCAGTTAAAAACTGTAGTTAAATATAATGTCCACTATCCGAAACATGTGCAGTTTCATGCTGCAGTTATTAATAGTTGCATGATTCTCCGTTTTAGGGTTAAGGTCGTTTATCTTCAGTACTAGTTGAGCATATAGGACTAGAAACTCGTTTAAAGTTACAAAACATAACGCACTCCAAATTCCAATTAATGATTAAAAATTGTACAAATATTGTACAATCAAAGGCAAAAGTACAAGAAACGTAACTAATGTTTGATATTACCATTAATTTTATTTGAGTAAAATGAAAAAGTAATGAGTAATAGTGCTAGTATGAAACTGGTTTGCACTATTATAGACGGAACATAATTTAAAACGCAGCATAAGTTTGTAATCGTCTTAAGGACATTTGTAGGTATTTTCATTTACTCCACATTTTGCCTAGGGTCAAAAACTGAAGATTAGGGTAAATTTTAACATTCGAAACGCAGGGTTTTATTTCTCTAACATACCACGATACCATATTCATTGTCTTTAAATTATCTTATAATTAAGTTTGAAAAAGTAGTTTGGTAAGAATGTTCATGATATTATTTGTTTTTTCTATAGACTTACTTACTTATTCATATGTTGTTTCAGATTTTGTAACGCATTTCTGTTTTGTGTTACAACAAAGTTTCGCATTAAGGTTTTCCACAATTAAAACAGTAGGAAAATTTCGGTAAAGTAAGAAACAATTCTCAACTGCCGCTGTTTATTTAGACCATTTTATTGCTTCACTTCTATTGCGAGTGGCCGGAACTTGTATTTACGGCCAGAGTTTTATGCACAACCTTTATTAGACCTAAGCCAGTCTGCGCCACTTGGCAGTGTAATAACCGGTAACTTTGTTGCTGCGGTCTACTCAGCGTGTTTATTGCTTCACTTCTATTGCGAGTGGCCGGAACTTGTATTTACGGCCAGAGTTTTATGCACAACCTTTATTAGACCTAAGCCAGTCTGCGCCACTTGGCAGTGTAATAACCGGTCTCTCTGTGTACTGCCGGTTTCTCTCTTTGTTGCGGTCTACTCAGCGTGTTTATTGCTTCACTTCTATTGCGAGTGGCCGGAACTTGTATTTACGGCCAGAGTTTTATGCACAACCTTTATTAGACCTAAGCCAGTCTGCGCCACTTGGCAGTGTAATAACCGGTCTCTCTGTGTACTGCCGGTTTCTCTCTTTGTTGCTGCGGTCTACTCAGCGTGTTTATTGCTTCACTTCTATTGCGAGTGGCCGGAACTTGTATTTACGGCCAGAGTTTTATGCACAACCTTTATTAGACCTAAGCCAGTCTGCGCCACTTGGCAGTGTAATAACCGGTCTCTCTGTGTACTGCCGGTTTCTCTCTTTGTTGCTGCGGTCTACTCAGCGTGTTTATTGCTCCACTTCTATTGCGAGTGGCCGGAACTTGTATTTACGGCCAGAGTTTTATGCACAACCTTTATTAGACCTAAGCCAGTCTGCGCCACTTGGCAGTGTAATAACCGGTCTCTCTGTGTACTGCCGGTTTCTCTCTTTGTTGCTGCGGTGTACTCAGCGTGTTTATTGCTCCACTTCTATTGCGAGTGGCCGGAACTTGTATTTACGGCCAGAGTTTTATGCACAACCTTTATTAGACCTAAGCCAGTCTGCGCCACTTGGCAGTGTAATAACCGGTCTCTCTGTGTACTGCCGGTTTCTCTCTTTGTTGCTGCGGTGTACTCAGCGTGTTTATTGCTTCACTTCTATTGCGAGTGGCCGGAACTTGTATTTACGGCCAGAGTTTTATGCACAACCTTTATTAGACCTAAGCCAGTCTGCGCCACTTGGCAGTGTAATAACCGGTCTCTCTGTGTACTGCCGGTTTCTCTCTTTGTTGCTGCGGTCTACTCAGCGTGTTTATTGCTCCACTTCAAATTCGACCAACAAGAGTCCTCCACAGGATTCCTTTCCTTGCGTTTTGGATATGTTCATTCATCCTTAGGATAATTGAAGTAGATTGCGATAATTGGTGTCTCCAGAAGTAAATGTACACGTTCTATTACACTTTAAATGATCAGTATGTTGTGTACCGATCTCACTCTTCTGCTTGGATTCCGTATACTAAGTAAGCGTGATTTATTACTACAAAAAAATTTTAATTTTCGTAACTTACTTATTTCGTCATGGAAAACGCATAGGCTGCGCATAACTCAACGATAATCAAATACCCAGTAAGGACTTAGGTTATAAATGTATTGCTTTGGGTAATGCCATATCTTAGTATTAACATTTAACTACGTACAGTCGTACAGTTGAAGACGTGTTCAATCATACCCGAATTCATTGATGGTACTTGAGATAAACGTCATATCCTCATCCAGGGCCGTACTCAGCTGTGGCGGGCCCTGGAGAATACATTCTACCGCTCCCCGTCATGTACCGCCACCTGCTCCCGTACAGTAAGTGTGACGTCGTGGGCCGGGTACCAGTGACATTGTACGAAAAACCCGGTAGGAATGCGGGTCTGCTCTCATCTATCACATGTTAATGTATCAACCCATAAGATTATGGCATTCCAGACAGCTCCATTATATGTTTTTAGCTACGTTGCATATTTATTTATCCATCCATAAAATTATTGACGTTCATCAGGGAAAGTTCTATACGCACATATATTCGATGTCATATATTCGGAGATGCGCATAAATTTGTTACTTTTAGCCTCAATCGGATTCCTATGCCTGTCTTTTATATATTCGTGTATTAATTCATCCATACGTTAGTTCAAATATATTGGAATAAAAGCCAGACACAAACATATTCCATGTGTTTTATTATCGCACAAGGCGATGACCTTCAAGAGGGCTCCAATTGATTTCTTTAACTTATTTGTAAATATATGTATTCTTTCCTAAGATAACTGAAGGCGACTGGTTTAAATGCCACCATACACACAATATAGCTCCTTAGTGATGCTGCTCTTGGGCATTCATGGGGTTGCCTAGATGTAAGTATTAATCGGGTGTTTTAGTATTTAAGTGATGGGTCAACTGGAAGTTAGAATCCAGCTAGAAGAGAATCGTTCAAAGGCATGAAATTTTTTAATACATGTTTGATTATTCTCAGTTTGTTTAAGTTTTTAGTTTTTTTTCTGTGATTTTCTCCTTGTTACCATCATTGTTATTAAAAACAAAGTAAATATGTTAGAAATTTGTTGTGTTAATATTAATTTGCCATTTTTAAAATCTTCCTCGAACCATGAGCAACATTTGTACTATATTTGAAGTATATTATTTCATGGAAGTACAGAAGATTCGATTTAAGAAGGCGCTGTCTGGTCCTTTAACTTTGCGCACTCAAATATGACTTTTGTGTATAAGCAATTTTAGTAATGCATGCCCGTTTTATTCTACCTTTTCTTTTAGAGGAAAATTCACGATAAAAGAAAATTACATTATTAAAAAGTACCTTTTATCTATCGGTTAAATGTGTTACTGTGTAAGTGTTTTATATGCAACGTTTGGTTCGTATTGACAAATAGATATATTTCAAAAGTGAAAATATTCTTAAGTAAAAAGTCAAGTATGAAGAAAGACGTAGATGTTAAAAATGCTGTAATAATTATTTGCTTTTATTCATAATTATTCAAATCGCGATAATATAAAATAATTTGGGAATACAATATAAACCTCATAAACTTACTTTCTTCAGTTCTAAATTTTCTCATGCCTCATGATTTGTAGTGAAACCGTACATCCCCGCTCACACACCAAGTAGACAATTAGGAAGTGAGCACCCATGGTGGCGAACGGGATGGCGGATCAGAACTAAACATAGAAGGAAAAAAAGATCACTGTGGATAGCGTGCTCAGGTTCATTTACTCATTAGAAATTCACCACCAACACAGAGTATAAAAAATATCATCTTTAACCAAGTTAAAAACCTTTTTGTCGAGATAACAATATTGGTCTGACAAATAAAAAGAAACTCATGTCTCAGGTGCACCTGGATAAAATATAAAAAGTTAGGAACAGCCATAATTTACAACAAGAACTGTCAATTTCACCCGGTAACCCTTCGGCTAAGGGCGGGCTCCTAATGAAAACCAAGAAATAAAACTAATCACCATTTTAACTAAACTTAAAAACTAAATAACAAAATATAAACTATAATAGCTGGCAAAAATAACAAATAAATAAATAAATTAAACAAATAGCAAGGTATCGCAGATGTTGACTAATTCATCTGATCATATAGGCAATTTTTTGACAGAGAAGGAAAACCCTGGAATCTGGTGTCTGCGACCAGCCATGATGAAAAAGGCAGTAGGAGGCAAGAGTTCCTCTCCTGGACCTCGTCAGTGAGAAACGTAGTACTTACGCCAGCATGTTAGTGGGAAAATTTAAAAGGAATTAACGTAAATAAATTGAAAAGTCAAAAATGTATTATAAGTACTTCTTCTAAAAAGCAAGACTTTCAGAAGTTCCTTGCCTCTCTGAAAAGGATGTGCAGAGCGCCCTGAAACAGTACAGTCAGTGCCTTTTGCAGCTACAACAAACAAAACTTTCATATACTATAAAGACACATACAAGAGCCGGGGAGATAACTGGGCTGAAGACTTTGTACCGGCTCAGTAGAATCAGTTAGTATATTTAGAGAAAAAAAGTTTCATAGAATGAACTACAATAATATTTTAGTTAAGCTTTTATTCTTTAGCAAGGAAGGAGTATAAGACATTTATTAATTATCTCGAGCTGATATATAAAATAGAAGCTTGGCACTCTGTATATACTAAAACGACTGATATTCTGAGGAAGGGCGGGACTTGTTATAAACACTTGGCTGGGCCTGTCACTGAACATGACGTCTTGGCAGAGAACAAGTAATTGAACTCGGCTGTACATTTATTACTTAAGAGTACTCCATAATGTCATGTTATCATAGATTACAATATTCTGAGGAAGGGCGGGACTTGTTATAAACACTTGGCTGGGCCTGTCACTGAACATGACGTCTTGGCAGAGAACAAGTAATTGAACTCGGCTGTACATTTATTACTTAAGAGTACTCCATAATGTCATGTTATCATAGATTACAATATTCTGAGGAAGGGCGGGACTTGTTATAAACACTTGGCTGGGCCTGTCACTGAACATGACGTCTTGGCAGAGAACAAGTAATTGAACTCGGCTGTACATTTATTACTTAAGAGTACTCCATAATGTCATGTTATCATAGATTACAATATTCTGAGGAAGGGCGGGACTTGTTATAAACACTCTGGCTGGGCCTGTCACTGAACATGACGTCTTGGCAGACGAACAAGTAATTGAACTCGGCCATGTACATTTATTACTTAAGAGTACTCCATAATGTCATGTTATGCATAGATTACAATATTCTGAGAACAGGCGGGACTTGTTATAAACACTTGGCTGGGCCTGTCACTGAACATGACGTATTGGCAGAGAACAAGTATTGAACTCGGCTGTACATTTATTTACTTTAAGAGTACTCTCCATAATTTGGTCATGTTTATCATAGATTACAATATTCGGAGGAAGGGCGGGGACTTGTATATAAAACACCTTGGGCTGGGCCTGTCACTGAACATGACGTCCTTGAGGCAGGAGAACAAGTAAATTGAAAACTCGGGCTGTACATTTTATTACTTAAGAGTACTCCATTAATGTCATGTTTAATCATAAGATTACAATAATTTTCTGAGGGACAGGCGGGACTTGTTATAAAACACTTGGCTGGGCCCTGTCACTGAACATAGACGTCTTGGCACGAGAACAAGTAATTGAACTCGGCCGTTACATTTAATTACATAAGAGTACTCCCAATAGATGTCACGTTCTCATAGATGTACAATATTCAGAGGAAGGGCGGGACTTGTTATAAAACACTTGGCTGGGGCCTGTCATCTGAACAATGACGTCTTTGGCCAGGAGGAACAAGTAATTGAAACTCGGCAGTACATTTATTACTTAAGAGTACTCCATAATGGTCATGTTATCATAGATTACAATATTCTGAGGAAGAGCGGGACTTGTTATATAACAATTGCTGGGGCTCCTGTCACTGAAACAAGAACGTCTTGGCAGAGATCAAGTAATTGAACTCGGCCGTACATTTATTACTTAAGAGTACTCACATAATGTCATGTTTATCATAGATTTACAAATATTCCGAGGACAGGGCGTGACTTGTTATAAACACTTGGCTGGGCCTGTCCTACTGAAACATGACGTCTTGGCAGAGAACAAGTAATTGAACTCGCAGTACATTTATTACTTCAGAGTACTCCAAAATGTCATGTTATCCCATGAGATTTACCAATATTCTGAGGACAGGGCGGGACTTGTTTAATAACACACTTGGCTGGGCCTGTCACTGAACATGACGTCTTGGCAGAGAACAAGTAAATTGGAACTCGGCTGTACATTTATTACTTAAGAGTACTCCATTAATGTCATGTTATCAAGATTCAACTGTTATTCTGAGGAAGGGCGGGACTTGTTATACGAACACTTGGCTTGGGCCTTGTCACTGAACATGACGTCTTGTCAGAGAACAAGTAATTGAACTCGGGCCTGTACATTTTATTACTTAAGAGTACTCCATAATGTACATAGTTATCATTAGATTACAATATCTGAGGACAGGCGGGGACTTGTTATAAAACACTTGGCTGGGCCTTGTCACTGAAACATGGACGTCTTGAGCAGAGAACAAAGGGTAATTTAACTCGGCCGTACATTTATTTACTTAAGAGGAGTTCTCCATAATGGTCATTGTTAGGCTATCATAGATTACAAAATATTCTTTGGGAGGACAGGCGGGACTTGTTTATAAACACTTGGCTGGGGCCTGTCACGAACATGACCGTCTTGGCAAGAAGAACAAGTAATTGAACTCGGCCTGTACATTTAGTTACTTAAGAGTACTCCATTAATGTCATTGGTTTATCATAGATTACAATATTCTGAGGAAGGGCGGGACTTGTTATAAACACTTGGCTGGGCCCTGTCACTGAACCTTGACGTCTTGGCAGAGAAACAAGTAAATTGAACTCCGGCTGTACATTTATTACTTTAAGAGTACTCACATAATGGACATGTTATCATAGATTAAACAATAATTCTGAGGACAGGGCGGGACTTGTTATAAACACTTGGCTTGGGGCCTGTCACCTGAACATGACGTCTTGGCAGAGAACAAGTAATTTGAACCTCGGCTGTACATTTATTACTTAAGAGTTACTCCATAAATGGTTCATGTTTAATCAATAGATTACAATATTCTGAGGACAGAGGCTGGGGACTTCTGTTATTTATAAACACATGGCTGGGCCTGGTCCACTGAACATGACCGTCTTGGCAGAGAACAAGTAATTGAACTCGGCTGTACATTTATTACTTAAGAGTACTCCAGTAATGGTCATGTTAATCATAGATTACAATATTCTAGGGAAGAGCGGGAACTTGTTATAAACAGACCTTGGCTGGGCCTGTCACTGAACATGACGGTCTTGGCAGTGAGAACAGTAATTTGAACTTCGGCCTGTACAATTTATTTTACTTAAGAGGGTACTCCATTAATGGTCAAGTTATCATAGATTTACCAAATATTCTGAGGACAGGCAGGGGGGACTTGTTCTATTAAACACTTGGCTGGGCCTGTCACTGAACATGACGTCTTGGGCAGAGAACAAGTAATTGAACTCGGCCGTTACATTTATTACTTAAAGAGTACTCCATAATGTCATGTTATCATAGATTACAATATTTCTGAGGACATGGGCGGGGGACTTGTTATAAACACTTGGCTGGGCCTGTCACTGAAACCATTACTTCTTTGGCAGAGAAACAGAGTAATTTGTGAAACTCGGCCGTACATTTATTTCTTAAGAGTTACTCCATAATGTCATGTTTTACATAGATTACAATATTCTGAGGAAGGCGCGGGACTTGTAGAAACACTTGGGCTGGGCCTGTCCACTGAACATGACGGTTCCTTGGCAGAGAACTAAGTAATTGAAACTCGGCTGTAACATTTATTTACTTAAGAGTACGCCATAAATGTCGATGTTTATCATAGATTACAATATTCCTGAGGACAGGGCGGGGACTTGTTTATTAAACACTTGGCTTGGGCCTCTGGTCACTGAAACATGGACGCGTCTTGGCAGAGAACAAGTAATTGAAACTCGGCCGTACATTTCTTACTTTAAGAGTACTCCATAATGTCCATGTTTATCATAGATTTACAATATTCTGAGACAGGCGGGCCTTTGTTAATAAACACTTTGTGCAGGCCTGTCACTGAACATAACGTGCTTTGGCAGAGGAAACAAGTAATTGAACTCGGCCGTACATTTAATTACTTAAGAGTACTCCATCAATGTCATGTTTATCATAGATTACAATATTCTGAGGACAGGCGGGACATGTTATAAAACACTTGGCTGGGCCTGTCACTGAACATGACGTCTTGGCATAGAACAAGTAATTGAACTCGGCCGTACCATTTAGTTACTAAGAAGTACTCCCATAATTGTCATTGTTTATATCATAGATTACAATATTCTTGAGGAAGGGCGGGACTTGTTATAAACACTTGGCTGGGCCTGTGGTCACTGAACTTTGACTACGTCTTGGCAGAGAACAAGTAATTGAAACTCGGCTGTACATTTATTACTTAAAGAGTACTCCATAATGTCATGTTTATCATAGATTACGAATATTCTGAGGACAGGCGGGACTTGTTATAAACACTTGTGCTGGAGCCTGTCACTGAACATGACGTCTTGGCAGAGAACAATTTAATTGAACTCGGCCGTACATTTATTACTTAAGATTAACTATCCATAATGTCATGTTATCCATAGGATTACAATATCTGGGGAAAGGAATGGGCTGGACTTGTTATAAAACACTTGGCATGGGCTGTCACTGAACATGGACGTCTTGGCAAGAGAACAAGTAAATTGAACTCCGGCTGTACATTTATTACTTTAAATTACTCCATAATGTCCATTTATATCATAGATTACAATATTCCTGAGGACAGGCGGGACTTGGTTATAAAGCACTTTGGCTGGGCCTGTCACTGAAAACATGACTGTCTTGGCAGAGAACAAGGTAAATTGAACTCGGCTGTACAATTTATTACTTAAGAGTACTCCATAATGTCATGTTTAATCAAAGATTAACAATATTCTGAGGAAGGGCCGGGGACTTGTTTTATAAACACTTGGCTGGGCAGCCACAACCCCTGTTCACTAGAACATGACGTCTTTGGCAGAGTAAACAAGTAATTGAAGAACTCGCCTGTTACAATTTATTACTTAAGAGTACTTCCATAATGTCCAAGATTATCATAGAAATTACAATATTCTGAGGACAACAGGCGGGACTTGTTTCTAAACAATTGGCTGGGCCTGTCACTGAACATGAACGTCTTGGCAGAGAACAAGGTAATTGAACTCGGCCCGTACATTTATTTACTTAAGAGTTTACTCCATAATGTCATTATCATAGATTACAAGTATTCTGAGGACAGGCGGGACTTTGTTATAAAACACTCTGGCTTGGGCCTGTCACTGAACATGGGGACGTCTTGGCCGAAGAACAAGTAAATTGAAACTCGGCCGTACATTCTTATTACTTACAGTACTCCATAATGTCATGTTATCATAGATTACAATATTCTGAGGACGGCGGGACTTGTTATATAAACAACATTGGCTGGGCTCCTGTCACAGAACATGACGTCTTGGCAGAGAAACAAGTAATTGAACCTCGGCTGTACATTTATTACTTAAGAGTAACATCCCATAATGTCATGTTATCATAGATTACTACACATATTCTGAAGGAACCAGGCGGGACTTGTTTATAAACACTTGGGCTTGGCCTGTCCACTGAACATGACGTCTTGTCATGGAGAACAAGTAATTGAACTCCGGCGACGTACATTTTATTACTTTAAGATACTCCAATAATGTCCATTTTATTCATAGATTACAAAATATTCTGAGGAAAAGGGCGGGGGGACTTGTTTATAAAACACTTGGCTGGGCCTGTCAATTGAACATGACGTCCTTGTGCAGAGAAACAAGTAATTGAACCGGCTGTTACATTTATTAACTTAAGAGTACCTCCATAATGTCATGGTTATCATAGATTACAAATATTCTGAGGACAGGGCGGGACTTGTTATAAACACTTGGCTGGGGCCTGTCACTGAACATGACGTCTTGGCAGAGAACAAGTAATTGAACTCGGCTGTACATTTATTACTTAAGAGTACTCCATAATGTCATGTTATCATAGATTACAATATTCTGAGGAAGGGCGGGACTTGTTATAAACACTTGGCTGGGCCTGTCACTGAACATGACGTCTTGGCAGAGAACAAGTAATTGAACTCGGCTGTACATTTATTACTTAAGAGTACTCCATAATGTCATGTTATCATAGATTACAATTGAGTTTTAAAATAAGTTAATTTTAAATTGCGCGTATATTATGTTCATCTGTTACTGTTTAATATCTTTGTACCTACATCGGAGTCATGCATGCATGTCTAGCAGTAGTGTTATTATCTGTATATATTGCATGGTCCAATACTTTTACGATTGATATATGGACTTGAATTAATTATCCCTGATTAAAATAATGGTTCTTAGTCGTATCATGACTGTTTTGTGTTCTTAGATGTAGTCTTTCACAAAGTTCATGCCTAGTTTTAGTTTTAATATTCATATTTATGCCTAGTTATATTTATATTTGTATTAGTACAGGGCTTGTTATATATTAATTAATTAATTAGTGGAAGGACATGAACTAATGCACACTGTTTGTCACTATTAGTCAAATCTGTATTTTCTTACATGTAGTAATTTTTTAAATGTTGGTTAGTGTTTAATTTTATTACCGAAATAAATGCTTAGTTTTATTTATATTTTTAGTACATGACCTGATGGACATTTATTGGTGCAAGAACTCTAATTATTGCACGCAGCTAAGTTTTGTAGTTGAATGTTGTTTTCACTAGACTTAGCCTATTAAAATTTGTAGATCGGCTTAATAATTCATTTGAATAATTTGAATTTGAATCATTAGCTAGATTTGTCACTGCGGCTCTGTAGTCAGTTGCTCTGATTCTACATAACAGTGTGTGGCTCACTATGTCGTCTGCCAAAGTCAGTGTTTATTATGCTGTAAAATCACACAAACTAAAATAAAATTTGTGTTAATGGTGTGAAAAAATTTGGGTTATATTAATATTGCAATTAAAATGAATCTTTGGCCAAACGTTGAGACGCACTCGAGATCGATTTAATTTATTGTAATATTGTGTGTATATTGGCCAAATTAAATCAAGTCTATTTATTTATTTCATCAAATATTATACATTTATTCTTTGGCACGGAAAAGTTCCCAAATAGGTCATAACCTGTTCATGAGAACTGAGTTCATGAAGATGAAAGGTCCATTTTTATAAACAATAAGATACAATTTGAAATAAATGCACTGCAAATAAAAACGTAGAAGTAAAATAAGATGAAACAATTTTAACTCAATGAAAAAATGTACATCAATTATAGTCGTTTATAAATACAGTATAAATATATATAATATATATATATATATACAATTAAAACTCCTTAATGATGGAGCCAATTCCTATGCTAGGACGTAAAAAAGCTAATTTTTGAAACGAAACAGTTTTTAATACCTATTATCTACCGTTATAAGTGATATAAAAATTAAGTAATTGTTTTTTGGATTATATTAGTGTGACATGTAGAGATTCTAGCGGTGTTAAAGGAGTAGTAATAGTAGGTAAGTTACTATGTAGGAAGAGCCAACAATTGAAATGAACGCTGAAAGTGGGCGGCCTGGTAAACAAAAAAATATGAAAGGAAAAAGAGATTTCGTTTCTACTTTACTACTTATTACAACATTTGAAACTAATAATATCCGTTACTGTAACTAGTACGGTGAAACATTTTTGTTTACAGACTTGTAAAAACAGATATAAATAAAATTAGAAAACTCTAGAAATAGCGACGTTTTGGGAAACTACTAAGCTACATCCGCTGCTGCTGTGTACTCAGACCTTATTGCTACACTTGAACTGCGAGTGCCGGAGCTGCACACAGTGCTCACAGTTGTGTGCGTGAACTTTATTAGACACTGCACCGTGCCAGTGGGCTCTGTAATAACCGGGCTCTCTGTGTTTGTAAAGTTGTAAGTGTTTGTGGCGATATAAATATTTTCGACGAAACGTTACAAAATAACTTATTAAAACTAAAAATAAACAGAAGGAGAAATAGCTTCTACACAAGAAATAGCATTATATTCTTTGTTTAAATTTTTTATTTACAATGGAAGGTTTGAAATGATAGTAGGAATTCGGACATTTGTCATCGTTATATATTACAAAACCTAAAAGACTATGTTTCGAAGATTGAATCTAACCTCTTCTTTATACATATTTTATTAATTAATATTATAACTAATACACATGCAGTTACTTAAATATGCTATGTGTGGGAATGGACTGCTACTAAAGTAAAAAGAGTAAAAAATTAAACGAAAGACGATTGAAAACTGCTTAGATACACGAGCACGAGAAGTCAAGAGCACAAGCACACGTAACACCAGCACAGCTAAAATGGGACACTAGCACGAAAATCAAAGTAATTTTTCTTTTGATACCCCTCATTTTCATCTGAAACAAGGAGACAGGAATACACGAGGCGTGCCTCTTTAATGGCTTAGCTTGTTCGTAAGTCAGAGATCCCAAGTTGTCAAAATATCAAAGTATACGAGACGTAAATCGTAACGTAATACGTTGTCTCGTAAATCATCCAAACCAATAGACCTGAAATATGGAGTTCCTCAAGGGTCTATCCTCAGTCCTGTGTTTTTCCTGATTTACGTGAACGATATAAAATCATCGCTTCTGCATGGAAAACTGGTACAGTTTGCCGATGACTCTCTTTTTCAGTGCAATGTCAAGCGAAGTTTTGGAACAACAGGATTTTGTTGACATCAACAACTGTGTCCAGTACTTCCAAAGCCTCAATCTAACAACAAACTCTTCAAAAACCAACGTTTTGAATTTTGCCTTGCGCACTGCGGGCAACTAGTGTGGGCCTGCCATTTTGTTAGATGACTCCACACTGGAAGAAGTCAGCTCTTCAAAATTCCAAGGAATACACCTTGATCGAGGGCTGACTTGGAATGAGCACATTGGCCATGTTTGTGGAAAAATCTGCTCAGGCATTTTTGTTTTGGGATCTTTAGCCAAATACTATCCGAGTAAGGTACTGATTACGGCGTATTAAGGCTTGATTTACCCCCATCTGGCCTACGGAGTGGTCCTTAGGGGGGCTTACGCAAACACTCAGTTTCAAAGAGCATTCAGACTCCAAAAAAAAAAACAATTCGAGTAATCGCCAAAATCAAATTTAGAGAGTCGTGAAGGGAAGTTTTCAAGAAATTGCAGCTGTTGACTCTGCCGTGCCTCTACATTTTGGAAACTACTTTGTTTTGTATGAGTAAATGCACTTTAACCAGAGGCCAAGACATATATATTTATGAGACGCGTGGCAGAGCAAACTACCGGACTCGGAGGCACAGAACGGTGGTTTATGAACGCCTACCCTCGCAAGCGGGTGTGCATTTCCTCAACAGACTGCCCACAATTCAATTAAAGATGCTCCAACTCCTAAGGCGTTAAAGACTCGCCTCAAACGCTTCTTGGTGTCTCAAGTATTCTATAATGCAGGTGAGTTTTTGGCATTCGACTGGGAGACCGCCCAATTAGAAAACTGACTCTGCTGTACTAAGTAGGTTGCATTGGCAATGAATGAAAGAGGCGTGACTGTAAAATTGTATATATGAATTTTTATCGTGTGTATGAATGCCTGGAATTTTAGAAACCCCGCATTGACATTTGCAATACAATGTATATATTGTCGCTGCAATAGAAAAGATTTTGATTTTGATGGTCGGGAGGGTGAAGGGTAAAGGCAGATATCTCCGGCCCTGTGTTTTGGTCCTAGACCTTAATGTAAAGTTTTTTATACCCAAAGTGGCCTAACCTCATCCGAAGGCAGCTGCCCTTTGCCTTTCCCGATTTCCAGGATACATTTATTTTATACGGAAATATGGGCATGTATTTGTATTACTTAAATAATATGTATTTTACATTTACATGTTTTTTTTTTTATTTCAAAGTAAGTCATCTCCGATAAAAAATTGTTATAAAAATGTATATGGATTTTTATAAAGGATATATTTACAGCATATACAACTGCGCACATCTTTATATATATTTTTCGTCTGCGGCTGAGCGATTTACGTAGTTGAGTGCAGCGTGCATTGACGCAGCAGATACTTAGCATTTAAAAAAGTTGACAAATACAAAATATGAACTTTACGTTAAGCATTATTTACAAAGCACGATATTTTGTTACTTTGGTTGTATAATTTTCGATTTTCATTCAGAAATTGGCTCAGAAACCCGTTATTGCGATCGGTTAGTAATCATCGTAATAATTAATGAAAGTACATGAATATAAATCGACGAAATATAAATATATTTTTTATGATTTAAATGTCATCATACTAGTGACACCAAAGACTCTAATGCTGCATTAAACATTCTTTTGGGTTACAATCTTAGACAAACTATTACAGGCATCAATCTGAGATCTGACAGTAAGGCAAGGTATACAGTACATTTTTGCTAATCTTTTATACAGCAAATTATCCTTTTATTTATATGCACAAATATGAAGGAAAGAGGATTTTTCTGGACATTTTCCATCGTTTAGTGAAACAAAAAACCAGTAACACTACGTTTCGAGATCTGCAATCTGATCTCTTCTTCAGGTAAAGAACTAACCTAACACATAATTACAAACTAGGTTAAAATAAACAAATCATACCAGAGCGTGGTGACACGCGTAAGTCACGAATCACAACCCCCATGTAGTGTGCCAACTTCTATAACTCTAAAACATGCACTTAATTGAAAACTAAACACAATACAGGTCACAATACGTCTGCATTCATCGACTAACCACCTACGACTGATGCACTCGTATCAGAGGACGACATTCAAGAAGTTACCATTATTTCATTATTTCATTTCAGTTATAAGAAAGTATTAAATATGAGTACAGGTTGAAAAATACATAAAATTAAAGACCATTAGTAACAGAATATAATGCAATAAATCGATCCACAATACGTTCAATTTATTTAAAATGCGACTAATATTATAATTTATGTTTAGTGTAATTGTTTGGTGTACTAGTGTAACTAATTAATAGAACAACAAAAAAGCTATTTTCAACAAGGTCAGGTTGGTTAATTTAATTGCTGCCATATTTTTGAATACAATGAGCCATGTGAGGTCAGATTTGTGTCGTTCTTCTGATAGATACATTTAATTTGATGTACTATTCTACTTCTGCTTCTATGTTTTATTATGTTTGAAGTGACTTACACAAAAGTTCTTTAAATGTTTAAAAGTTTAATTTTTAATGATTTTAGTAAACCGTAGTTCCCTATACGAGTAAGTTAAAATAACAAACAAGTTTTAAAATGCTGTTTTATATCCGGCATTGCAAGATGTATAGCGTTTTCCTTAAGAATTTTTAAAGTGAAATTCTATCAAATTATGCAATTGTAGATTCACATTTTTAGGTGTCACTATAAACAATTCCGAAACCAAGAATTCCAAATTTTCCATAAATGTAGTAGTTTTTGAGGTTTTAATGATAGTAGCACAGTTAAAATGGACACCCTCTATAGTGATACGTATCTACATTAAAGTTCTCACAATCGCAATACAAATTATACTGAGAACTTTGCTCAAATTGTTATATTCCTATATACGGGTTACACATGAAAAACTTTATAAAAATACAAATATATATAGACTTCAATGCTGAGCTATGTGTTATGATAATAAAAATCTGTTTAAATCCAAATAAAAAAAACAATTAAAATCCTTTTCAAGTGTTTTGATATAATTCTCATTGTAAACTTAGATCTATTACGATCATAAACTTACTCTAAATTCTGTTTTAACTATTAATTAAACATGAAAACTGTTCAGTGGAGAGTATTCCATCACGAGTTGAGCTAACTACCGATGTAAGACGTTGTACCATGTAACAAACCTTGTTCTCATCACTCTAGAGACTCGTATAGTCTTGTCACTGTAATACTTGTTGTAAGGACTATGTTTGTATCGCACTCGGAGTATTCCATCACGAGTTGAGCTAACTACCGATGTAAGACGTTGTACCATGTAACAAACCTTGTTCTCATCACTCTAGAGACTCGTATAGTCTTGTCACTGTAATACTTGTTGTAAGGACTATGTTTGTATCGCACTCGGGAGTATTCCATCACAAGTTGAGCTAACTACCGATGTAAGACGTTGTACCATGTAACAAACCTTGTTCTCATCACTCTAGAGACTCGTATAGTCTTGTCACTGTAATACTTGTTGTAAGGACTATGTTTGTATCGCACTCGGGAGTATTCCATCACGAGTTGAGCTAACTACCGATGTAAGACGTTGTACCATGTAACAAACCTTGTTCTCATCACTCTAGAGACTCGTATAGTCTTGTCACTGTAATACTTGTTGTAAGGACTATGTTTGTATCGCACTCGGGAGTATTCCATCACGAGTTGAGCTAACTACCGATGTAAGACGTTGTACCATGTAACAAACCTTGTTCTCATCACTCTAGAGACTCGTATAGTCTTGTCACTGTAATACTTGTTGTAAGGACTATGTTTGTATCGCACTCGGGAGTATTCCATCAATAGAGTTGAGCTAAATACCGATGTAAGACGTTGTGTACCATGTAAACAAACCTTGTTCTCATTACTCTAGAGGACTCGTTTATAGTCTTGTCACTGTAATACTTGTTGTAAGGACTATGTTTGTATCGCACTCGGGAGTATTCCATCACGAGTTGGATTACTACTACCGATGTAAGACGTTTGTACCATGTAACAAACCTTGTTCTCATCACTCTAGAGACTCGTATAGTCTTGTCACTGTAATACTTGTTGTAAGGACTATGTTTGTATCGCACCTGGGATCGGAGTATTCCATCACGAGTTGAACTAAATAATGACGAAAGATGTTATAACACGTAACAAATTCCTGTTCCCTTTTCTCTAGAGACTTGTGTAGTAAATATAAAACCTGTTTTAAAAGGACTATATTCCCATTGTAGTGGGGACTATTCCATCACAAGTTGAGCTAACTACCGATGTAAGACGTTGTACCATGTAACAAACTTGTTCTCATCACTCTAGAGACTCGTATTAGTCTTGTCACTGTAATACTTGTTGTAAGGACTATGTTTGTATCGCACTCGGAGTATTCCATCACTAGTTGAGCTAAATACCGATGTAAGACGTTGTACCATGTAACAAACCTTGTTCTCATCACTCTAGAGACTCGTATAGTCTTGTCACTGTAATACTTGTTGTAAGGACTATGTTTGTATCGCACTCGGGAGTATTCCATCACTAGTTGAGCTAAATACCGATTGTAAGACGTTGTAACATGTAACAAACCTTGTTTCTCATCACTCTAGAGACTCGTATAGTCTTGTCACTGTAATACTTGTTGTAAGGACTATGTTTGTATCGCACTCGGAGTATTCCATCACTAGTTGAGCTAAATACCGATGTAAGACGTTGTACCATGTAACAAACCTTGTTCTCATCACTCTAGAGACTCGTATAGTCTTGTCACTGTAATACTTGTTGTAAGGACTATGTTTGTATCGCACTCGGAGTATTCCATCACTAGTTGAGCTAACTACCGATGTAAGACGTTGTACCATGTAACCAACCTTGTTCTCATCACTCTAGAGACTCGTATAGTCTTGTCACTGTAATACTTGTTGTAAGGACTATGTTTGTACCGCACTCGGAGTATTCCATCACTAGTTGAGCTAAATACCGATGTAAGACGTGTGTGTACCATGTAACAAACCTTGTTCTCATTACTCTAGAGACTCGTATAGTCTTGTCACTGTAATACTTGTTGTAAGGACTATGTTTGTATCGCACTCGGGAGTATTCCATCACGAGTTGAACTAAATAATGACGAAAGATGTTATAACACGTAACAAATCCTGTTCCCTTTTCTCTAGAGACTTGTGTAGTAAATATAAAACCTGTTTTAAAGACTATATTCCCATTGTAGTGGGGACTATTCCATCACAAGTTGAGCAAAATAGCGATGTGCTGCGTAGCAACGTTTATAGTCAAACTTAAAAAAGGACAGGGTTTGTGTTGCACTGAAGCGAGTCACGTCTTCCACGATTGCACTTTCCCTGATGATAAACAGCTCTCTAGTGGAAACTATACAAGGGTAGATGTAAGTGTCACTGATCCCACCAGAGAGAGTTCAATGACTGAGAAATCCATGTGGCCAATAAAACAGACTCTACATATTAAAGTATCAGGACCACCTGACTGATTTTGAATTCATCCGAAGTCATATAAAAAATACGATTAGGAGAACCTATGGTAGATCAGAACATCATGGGTCTGCTGAAAAATATGAAAGCTGTCACTCACAGGTAGAAAAATATCTGTATGGATATCGAAGAAAGTCCGATGAAGATGGTGAAACTTTTGTCAGAGTTCATCGCCGATTGACAAAAGGCTCTGATACAGTGTAAGTGATGTCACGTGAGATGATGGGATCAGTTGTTCAGTCTCTTAAATAACGTAAAATAACAAAATAACAAAAAGGATTCAAAATTAAAGAACTAAGTGGCTATAGGTGCCATGTGTACTGTTACCAATGTCAAGCTAAAAGTTTCACCTAGGATTGTTGAATTGAATGTGTGGCCATGCCAACACAGAAGAAGCTTTTTGAAGGTTAAATATCTATAGACCATGGTGAGTAAAGGCTGTATAAGGGCAAAACTATAGGGGTAAGCCAAGGCATTAAGTAAGGCTCCAGAGTCTGTGACCATGGACAAGCATTCGGAAGCGGAGACGGAAGTATTGTTGTGATTCGACACATGGACGAGAAATTCTTAGATACGGTAGGTATCATCTCTTAAAGGATTTGAAGCTGAAGGACTCGGCCACGGAAATAAGAGAATTGAAAAGTCTTGAGATGGTTTATCTTATTTGAGCGGTGCAGTGACGCTGACAAGCTCCAGCAAGTTAATCCCTGCAGATGCGGAAATGCTGGAAAATGCTCGTTTTCTTGCCTCCCGCATGAACCGAGGTTGTGGATTTTGATATTAGTGTAATTGTGGTGGAGGTCACGGAGGCTTTGCAGACCGTTGTCGGAGAAGCTCAGATGTTAGAGGTCAGGATCTCTATTCGATCCAGGATGGCTCACCGCGTGTCAGTATTGGTTCGCAATTTAGATTGCTGATGTCATGGTGTCATGAAGTCAAATCAGAGCTTACAGAACTGTAGAACATTGTCTTAGAAGGCCAGCTTCTTCAGGACTGAACATAATATGGGGAAATATATGCTGTAGCTGGACTAATGATGCACTAATACTAGGATATGCTTGTACATAAGACCAACTCGGTGGTAGTCTTCATTAGCAAGCTGTTTCTGCTTTCTTGACATTCTCAAGTAATATATAGGAGCATGAGTGCTTTACGTGGAAGACCGCAGCATGGGACCGGACAACGAGCATGGGTCAAGTAGCATGTAGGGTGGAAATAACACTTTTAGCTAACTAGATTAGACAAAATAAAACGTTGCAGCAATTGCTTTACAGTATATAGTATAACACCCACAATATGTTTAGTTTATTATCACTTTAAATAACATTGAGAAGTATCTCTATGTAGCAGAAGCTCCCTGCCTCTGCAATATTCTGATCTAAAAAATGATTTAATCTATAAGGACTCAATATCTTTGGATGCTTAGAGTAACTTCTTTCTATTTTTGTTTTTGATACGTACCACTGATTTGATCATTATTCTTCAAATAAATTTTGACAAATTTTAAAATAAAATTTCTAAATTCTTAAGAAATAGGAAATGATAGATTTTAAAAAAAAAATTATATTTGCATACAACAAAAATCGATCTCACAACTTGTATTATAATAAATTTGTTTATAACTGTTACAAAACAGGATTAAATCTTGTAATATTTAGTCGCATTTTCACCCAGGGAATACATTTTTATGTATACTCCTTAAATAAAAAAATAATAACTCAAAATATAGAAATTCTAAAACAAAATGATCTAAACGATATTTCACAAGAGCAATCAATCTAATACAGAAATGACAACTTGAATATACATCTTTTTTAAAACAAAAGTATAAACTAATTCAATTAAAAATTTAGTTTTAATCACAAAATAATATTCCTTGCTTGAAAATAAAATGACAAAATGATGTAATTTAGTTATTTTTACTGTAATTTAAAACAAATATTTTGTGTTAAAAACTTCACGCCTCAACAAGAATTAATTGAATTACGCTATAAAGATAATGTTTTCAGACATTTATTTATAAATAATACTAAAATGTTTGATTTATACTGAACATTACTATAATTGAATATAAAGTTAAACTACTTACGAAAGTTAAGAGATATACATTTTTTGAATGTTCTGAAATATGACATTGTACTAACTCAACCACTTATCAAACCAAACTAAACCCCTGCAGAGACTGGGTAACAAGAAGGGGGCTCCCCCCTCCCAATATATACATAACATGTACGTTCAACAAGTTCCTAGCAAACATATGCTCCATTGTTCTATTATTGATTTTTTTCTATAACTGGATTCAACTAGTTCTGCTGTCACCTACTGCTTAACTTACACTTGTTATTATTTATATAAAAATATTATTATTTTTATTCCACAAATGTAAATGTTTATTTGTAATAAAATTTAAAATGGGTGATAGTAATATCGGTGTTTGGATAATCCAAGTTTATGATAGTTTCAACTGTTTTAAATTTCCAATCCACAAACCATTTTATTAGTGTAATCCGTTTGTTTATGGGCCATTGGTGGCGGTTCGAAACTTACTATGGAGTCGTTGGTCTCCGCTTGTCTCAGAGAGGGCTTCTTAGTCCTAACGTCACCTGGAAACATAAGACATTCTTTAACTTTAATTTATAATTTTGGGTACTAGCTGTTTCTAATATGCTTAGTAAATATAAATGCAATATTTATATAAATACAACATGTAAATATCAGTAATAATAATAATAAAATATAAATTAATGCTATTAAATAATAATCTTATGATTTTCAGTAATTTAAAATTAGAATGGACCAACTGGTATTTACAAAGTTGTGTGCACACTAATTATTTAAGTCCGGCTCTAAACTGTAAAAAGCCCTTAAGAGACAACCATAGAGTTGTTTATCTGAGCTCTAACTCTTGTAACATGGTTAATGTCTTCTGCACTCATCTGATAACATTAGTGGTGTTTCACTGTAAACGAGCAAAATCGTAATTTCAATTGATTTCTCTTGCTTCCTGCCATAAGCAGACGCTTACGCCATATAAGTTATTAAGTTGAAACAGTTCATTAGAAGAATGCAGTACATTAAACATATGTCAAGATTTTGTAAGTACTTATTTTTCTTAGAATCTTTAAAAGATATAAATACTTTTTTATTTTCTGGCTTATAATTAATACATTAAATTGAACGAACGCCTTGTATAAAGAAATACGCCTTATTTAAAATATTATGTAATTTTTAACAATAAAAGATTCTTTGTATTATGTAAACCCCTCAATTCAATTGAGGAAATGAAGAAATATACGTAACAAACAAACAATTTGGCTGATATCTTTTGTAGTCCCTCAGAAAAATGTACCTAAATTTACATACATGCTGGTGCATATGTCAGTTTCCCCAGAAGAGAAATTTAAAGACTTTATAGATGAATTGAATAAAATCCTTTTAGGCAAGAAAACAAATTCATTGTACGAAAGTATTTACATATTACCCTACAATTTTATAGCAGTCGTTCGAAATGTCCACCTTGATTTTGTATACACTTCATACAACGACAGAGAACCGCATCACACATTTTTAGCAATAAAGGTTTATTGTTATTAACAAGTTCAAATAAATTTTCTAATTAGTTTTCTGAGTTCGTCAAAATTTTGCGGTTTTGAAGCATACACAGTCTCCTTTATAATACCCCACAGTGAAAAATCACATGAGGTCAGGTCGGAGAGCGTGCAGACCAATCGATTGTACCACAGCGACCAATCCATTCATTAATTTGTTATTTAAAAAATCTCAAACTTTGATATCGAAATGCGCTGGTGTACCATCTTGCTGCCAGACGAGCGAATGGGTGTTGAAAACAGGACTGTTCCTTAGATCGGAAACTACTAATTCTTGCAACAACCGTAAATAACTTTCAGAGTTAACAATTCCTTGCAGAAAATAAGGAACAGTCAGTGCAGTACTGGAACTATCTCCCCATACCATAACATCAGGCACATTGAGTTCTGCTAGGATTACGTTATGGGGATTTACATGCGACCAGTACACGCAGTTATGCCGATTAATGCGTGTATTTAGTTTAAAACATGCCTCATCACATCACAATGTTGATCGCAAGAAATTTGGATCATATTCTGAGCAAATAATGATTGTCTCACAGGATTCCAATCGCCTATTGCAATCATCCTCTTGAAGCGCTTGGAGTAAATATGGACGGTATGGCTTAAATTTTAATTGCTTTAACATTCTTTGCACGCTTCTTCATGATATTTCTAGTTCAGCAGATAAGTTACGAATCGATTTACCGGGACTGGTTACAAAAGCTTGAGTAACTATCTGCAGGTTTTCTTCGTTGCAAAATGATCTTGAACGACCACACTTCGCTTAAAACGCTTCCTGTGTTTTCAGATTTCTTATTTAACTTCCGCATATAGGCCAACTGTCCAGTTGGTATCGCGACACCTGGATTCTGCCACTAAATTCTTCAATTATTATAGCAGTATTTTTATTATGCTTCCACCACAACTGAAGGATGTAAACTCGTTATTGGGTTGTAAACATTTTAAAAACACACACAAACAAATAACAGATGCAAAGAGCGTCACTTTACACTAGCCACTGAAACAGACAACAATGAACTTACTTCGTGTTCCTGCCAACTTAACACTGTTACCAACTATCCAAACAAAAATCCAATTTACGGGGAAACTGACATATGCGCCACCCTGTATATCCAGCAGGGATCGGGTCACTTCTGGCTGGTTTATACCGTCCAGTTTGAACCCACACTGGGAAAACAAAACCGATATCTTATAAAATCTGGGCAACCTTATGGATTTCCAAGAACGGCGCATCACTAACCGCAAATACGGTTTTCGCTAGCCTAGTCATAAAAGTGTGCCACTCATTTCTGCTTTGACTGGAGAAGCTGGTTCACAGATGGCTTCCTTAAATTTTTTCACGACAGGAGGTGGCCATACCACCCTTACTTTTCCCTTACCCATTCAGAATATCTTGTCACTCTGGAAGCAGCGCAAAGTTTCTTATATGAATAGGTGCAATTTCTAAGCTTTATATTCTAAGGAAAAAACTGAACACATCAAACTTTCGAAAAACGTTAAAAAACTAGACTATTCTCAATTTTATAGTAAATAATCTTATTACATTTTACCTCAGTACATTTCTGGCCCATATGATAATCTATTTGGGTCTTCTGCTGTCTCATACAAATCATCTACTCCTCTCTCGGCTAGCTTGCCGATACATTTGTTTGTATTTCTTGAATAGCTTTGTCCCCTTTCCTTATTCTTAACTCAACCGCGCAACTCATCGCTGCACGCAGTTGCTAACAGAGGATACTCCCAACTGTTTACAAATTGAACACTGTAATATGTCCTTGCAAACGGTTCAATAACCCTAATTTTATGGGTTTCCGTATGATGAAAATAGTTTTTGGTAAACGGAACCAAATAATATTGTTTACTGTCTCTGAAGGATTTTGCGCACCTTTATGAAGGCGCTTAAGGAGTAGTTCTGGACTAGGTAAATCTCTGAAAATGGGCTTTATCTGCTCAATTGTAGCTGTTGGTGGGTGATTACGCTCTTTTGTAATAATTTACACTGTTTTGATGTCATAAAAGGTCTTTGTGAATTCCTTTCCCTTCCTAATGCATCGAAATGCATCAGACGTTCCAGCGTTTATTTCTATTTTTGTCTTAGGTAAGATGGATGACATTTTTTATGAAACCTGAAATTCACAATCGTTTTATTTGACATTCAGTATAACACTAGGTCAATAGCGGCTGCTTGATATGCTTGTCTTGCTATTTTTATAAGAATATTTTGTACATTTTTCATATTTAATATTTTTAAATTCACATGATCATTAGTTCAGTTTTTATGATTATTCAACTTATATTTACCCAAATTAGACCAAACCTTTGTGTTAGAGGAACTTATTCTTGAGGGTTCTTAAATTTTATCACTGTTAGTTTTAGGCCTAGGCTTAGGAAGGTCATATATATATATATATATGTGTAATGTTAACAGAATGTGTAAGTTTAGACTAGAAACCTTTTTTAAAATTTTGATATGTTTTTTTTTGTATCCTTGGTATAAATATTCACTTTATTGTTTATTTCACAGTAAAACACACTGAAAACTAAACTTAAATAACAATGAACCTTTCAATTTCAGTAAATATAAATAATGTGTTTCCATTGTAGAAATCAACTGAATCATTGGTACCTACCCTATCAAACGAAATTCATGCCACATTTTTAGACAGTTTCACTACAAAAAATATATACAAAAATACTTATTAATGAATTGAATTGAATTGAATTGAATTTATTTCATGTCTTTAGGCCTTGGTGAGCAATGGACACAGTCATCTTACAATTAAACAGTCAGTATAATATTGTATACTAGAGTAACTTATAAAACTAAACACCAACAATGTTGAGTCAACAAGAAAACAAATAATCAACAAAGTCAATAACAAAAAATCTATAAAATTGATAACAAGATAAAATCTAAAAAATATAAAATTTAACAAGACAAAATCAACAAGATAGAATCAACGAGAATAAAATTTAGTAGATAAATAAAAATGTGGACTTTCTTAAGTTAAAAACTACAATCTACATTTTTACAAGTCAGGTACTCATTGATTGAATAGAAAGGGATTTTTACAAGCCAAATGAAAATAAACCTGTTTGAATTTCTTTAAGTCTACAGAATTTGCCATACGACCGAGTTTATTAAAAAAGGTAATGGATAAATAACCAAAGTTCTTTTGAGTTTTGCTTAATCTACAGTAATCTTTGTCTAGTAAATGCCTATTTCTAGTATTGTGAGAGTGCACATCACTCCTATGGACAAGATCATTTGAAATTCTTCTTAACATAAACAAGACAGGTGTATATATAAAGATTTATTACTGTAAGAATGGATTCTTGTATAAATAAAGGTCTACAACTAGCACTTCTGTCTAAGTTTGTTAAAATCCTAATTGCTTTCTTTTGTATTAGAAGAACTTTATCAATTCCAACTCCGTTTCCCCAAAAAAGTAAGCCGTATAAGAGTATGCTGTTAAAAAAGGCAAAATAAGAGTTTTTTAAGTATTCTTTAGGTACAAAAGTGTTTTAGCTGTCTTAACAAAAATACAGCTCTAGATAATCTAGAACAAACTTGGCTAATGTGATCTGACCATGTTAGTTTACTATCTAAGACAATTCCCAACAGTTTTGGACATTAGGTAAAAAAGTGTACTGATCGGGTTGTAGTGCAAATAATATTTGTTGTGTCTTACATTCATTCAGAGCAAGTTTCATTAGCCTGAAACCAACGTCTTAGCCTCGAGGCAAGCCTCGTCAATAAACTTACATAAGTTAATGGTATTTTTATCAGAGCTAAACAGAGTAGAATCATCAGCATACAGAATGGCGTTGGCCTTTAACATTACAAGGGAGATCATTAATAACAATTAAGATAATAACAAGGGTCCGAGTACCGATCCCTGCGGCACGCCAAACTCGACCGAGCGATAGCAGAAAGAACACCACTAACACAAAATCTCTGCCCACTCTCAGCCAGGTATGATTTTAAAAGCGCCAATTCAGGTTGTTTTTATGCCATAAAAAGATAATTTAGAGAGCAGGATTTCTCTCGGGACACAATCAAAAGCCCTGGTAAGATCGAAAAGAGTCGCCAAGGTGGCAGCTTTAGATTCAAAACCATCGAAAATCGATCTCACCAAAGCTCCGACCGCATCCAAAGTACTTCTTCCTGCTCGAAAGCCGAATTGAGAGTTTTTGAAAAAGGTTGAAACATTCAAAGTATTTTACTGAGTTGATCATTCATGATGAATTCCAAAATTTTTTGAAAAAACGGGTACCACAGAGATCGGTCTATAGGAACCGGGTAAATCTTTGGGACCCTTCTTATAGACAGGCACAGTTTTAGATGTTTTTAAAGATTTTGGGAAAACACCAATACACAGGCACTGATTTATACACCAGGTGAGAGGCAATATGATAGAGAAACAGATTCTCTTTAAAAGAACACTAGACAGGCCATAGATATCTTTACTATTTGAAGATTTCATATCTTTCACCACTTGCAAAACCTCATCACAAGACACTGGCTTCCATTTAAAGGTGTTAGGAGTACGTGGAGCTTGACCCCAGGAGATCCTCAGCAGACACGTTACTGGGAGATATGCTTTGTCGTACCTCTTTCATTGTCTCAACGAAGAAGTCGGAGAAAGCCTCCGGCGAAATATCTGGACTGGATGGAGGGGTAGGGCTCCTTACTGCAGCAATAATGGACCAGGCAGTTTTTACAAGTATTAGACGCAGAGCTGATTAACCTCTCATTTGCTTTAAGCTTTGCCTTCTTCAGTTCATTTTTATACTTGTTTCTTTCACCGACGTAGGCCCTTCGTGAAGGTTCAGACTTGGTATGACAGTAGACTGTATAAATTGCCATTAGATGTTTCTTAAGATCCCTTTAAATGGTCGGTATACCAGTTGAGTTTAACGCTTTTCAACTTAGAGTTGCTAACGATTTTAAGATTTTTTTTTAACAGGGCAACATAGATAAAAAATAGTTAAAAATCTGTCCAAAAAAATGTCAAATAATATTGTTTCCTTGTTATTTACTGCAAGAATGGTTGGCCAATCAATCAATGTCAGATGAGAGATTAAGTTTTCAATATTGCTAGGAGCTAAACATCTCACCTCGATTTGCTTCTCCTGACATTCTTCTTAGTCTGGGGTTCAGGAACGAAAGAAATTTCAATCATGTTGTGGTCGGACAGACACTCATTTAAGACCTTAACTTGAAAGTAATTATCATCCCGATTAGTCACAATATTGTCTAGGCAAGCATTGCCTCTTGTGGGAGTATTTATAGTCAATTTAACAGTCCACTGATCTTAGAATGTCTTTCAAACCACGAACATTGGAAGAGTTTACATTCAAAAAATCAATATTGAAATCACCACAACATATAATAAAACATTTAAACTTAATCAGGTGGTCAAACAATCGTTCAAATAGACTCATAAAAGTGTCCATATTCCCCCCAGGAGGTCTATAGAGTGCAAGTAAGATAATTTTTATACTCCGTTAACATAACTGCTGCCACTTCATTGTTTCATCTCACTGCAAAATTCATCAACATCTACAACAGTGAACTTGATTCCCTGCCTCAGAAAGTACACCCGAGCCACCCCGTTGACTAATTGATCGGCAGTACATGCTAGCTGCACAAAGTCTTGGATGTTAACCATATCAGAAGTTAGCTCCGAGCACCAGTGTTCACTGACACAGAGTCCAATAAAGCAAGATTCCGCCAAAACAATCTCAAGCATGTCACGTTTGTCCATCAATGACTGAGCATTTAAATAAAGTATTTTAGCATTGAAGGTGTCTACAGATGTAATGCAGGAGACATCACTCGAACATACCGATAGGTTGGGTGAAGCCAAACCTAACCCGTTATTGGCCTAAAAAAATCGTTTTGGTAACGCCGAGGGAAAACAAACTCCTTGACTAGAATTCCCTGCTTGCTTATGCCCGGTAAGTAACTGTCTCCAATTTTAGAGATACGTATTACCATATATATGTTAATATTTAATACATAGATGGGACTTTCGATATGCAAAGTTATCCAATATAGATTGTATTACATGTTAACTAATGGGGCTATGAGATCGGCAACAAACGTTGCATTAGGCTCAATATTAGGTTATCAGCACATTACCATGCCACGCTGTTCCGGTCCCGCTTGGTAACAAGTTATAATTTGTCACTCACCATCATTTCAGTTAAAGGTTCAACTAAATGAGCAAACAGCTGGCCGAAACGACCTTGTGCATTACGTTACAAAAATATTTATATTTTCAAAAATGGTCAACAAATTACATAATATTACTCAGAAAATAAACAAAACCAAAATATTACCTTTTGAACTAATTAACCACCCGATCTCCTTGACAAAACCCATAAGTACAATAGTTTTAAATTAAACTTAAATATTTCCCTTCCCCTTACACAACTCTGTAGTCCCTTTAGTTTTACGTAGTATAGTTGTATGGTCTAGTTTAAAAATTACACATCATACATTTCATTATAAAAGGCGTAAGTTTGTTTACATTAACTATTAATTTATTCCATTTCAACTGAATAAATAAAATAAAGTAACGAGGTCAGAGTCCAATTTTTCGTTCTGGGAAGCTAACAGACTAATCAACAGCATACAATGCATATCAAACACTGATATACATTTAATAATGTTGTGGTTTTGTAAAATGTATAATATTTAAAACATAAAATGCAAGAACATATTTGTTAATAAAATAAAAGGATATTTCTTGAAAGAGTAAACATTAACGTTTCAGTTAATTACTGACGTACGTTTACCAGTACTTGTCTGATGAATGTCAAAGACAACTGCATAGTAGCTGTACGTGTATTGTTGTGATCTGGCTTCATTAGGTGTACTCATGATTTACAGTTGGTAATTATACATGATAAGTCATAATTACCATACATGATACACATAATTAGTGTTAGCACTATTAGCTGTTGTTTTCTTCAAGTAGTCAGACTAAGTCGGAGTCTTATGCTAAGTTTATTTGCTGTTGCAATGTAAATTTCACGTAAGTTCTTCGCTTATTACTAAACATACACGCCACTAGCTAATCGTTTCACCGGCAGCTACCCGTATTATGACCATGGTGTCATATTCAACCTTTTTAAACAGCACACGTAATATAACAATGAATACTGGTACATTACAAATCTTTGTTACCACTCCTTACTATTTCCAAAGTTAAATTTAAAGAGCATTAGGTTGAGATACCTACATTCAGGTAGTGAAAGTGTATTATTAAGAGTATTTTTGAAGTCATATATCGTAACGATATTATAAACGCGAAAGTGCCTTTGCTTATTTGCTCTGCTTCACGAGTAAAATATTGAACTTATTGTAATGAAATTTGACGTGGACATTCGTACGCTCCCTGGGATGAATATAACTTATACGTATTACTCATGGCTACGCTCCACTGGTCATTAATGTGGCGAAATCTCATCCTGGTCTTTGAAGTTGTGAAATATTTCATCAACTGTTCTGTGTAAACATTACAGTAATGGTGACAGTACAACCATGTCTTTAATTAATTTAACCACAATTTTAAATTGTCTTTAATTTTTACTATATACATTTTCTCGGGAGTACAATTATTTTTAACGCTCTTTTTAGATTTCAGCGGTTAGGTAAGTACACACCTCCCTTAGAAAATGATATAAAATGAGCAGAGTTTGACTCCGAAGATTCCCGTTGAAGCAGTCAGAAAGAACTATGTTAGATGAAATTTCGATGGACTGTTTTTAAACTAATATACCAATACCAACTGTAAATGCTCTCAAACATAAAAAGGTTTTCAGTGTGTATAAAAAAATCAAGTAAATATTGTCATTGCTGATGTGCGTTTAACTATACATTTTTAACAAATATTTAATATTAGATATAAAAGACGCTACTATACATTTAAAATAAAGGTTACGACCCCTAATTTAATTGTCATTTGGCAGAAGTAGGCTTATAAGAACTGTATATATATATATATATATATATATATATTCATACATTTTGTTGATTGTGAAAAAGCCAGAATAAAGTAAGGAACAAACAAATTATAAGGCCGGAGTAAATTATAATGGTCATAACACGCGCTTTTAAACGTATTGCCTTGATCATGGCAAAGAGGAAAATTCAACATTATCGCCGGAAATATGATTCACTGGAACTACCAGAGCTCATACACGTGTAAAGCTTATGGATTTGTGTGCTTAACTTATCTGTGGGTAATTTCCAATAATTACTTATTTCGTAGTATATGTTTAGTAAAAAACTCAAAATTTGAGGAGCTGCCATTGAAACAATGTACTGCAGTCGGATATCATAATATTTTCTTAAGAGTTCATTTCTGAGCTAGTCTGGAAATATAGGCTAATTATTAAAAATAATTGAAATCGGCATTTATTTCAGTATCTTGCAGCTAGATTACCAAAGGGAAAATTGGCGGAACGTTGAAATCGTATCGTTATAGATGACAGTTACCATCGTTAAAGTTGTTCAAAACATCACGTATTTGGTTCTGTATATTCTAGTATTACAGTAATTTCATTTATTTAAATTCTAGTTGGGCTATCAATTTTAAGGCGTCGGGCAAAACCTGAAATCAGGTAGGCATTAGTAATGTATTATTATTAAATATGTATAATTTCACAATATTTAGTTTAGTAATGATGAATTTTCATTAGCTTGACATGAACAGAAAATTTTAATATTTATAAAAAAATCACACTGATTAAGATTTATTGCTGGTAAAAGCCTAAATAAATAAAGGAGAGAAACTAGGACAACGATACATCACGACAGACCCGGACCGTGCGGTCTCTGAGCTTCTTATCATCAATCTTACATTAGAACCGTAATGAAGTAATCCGGACTGTCATACCATGATGTATCGTCATCCCTTGCACTGTTCTAGCATTGTATCCCATTTTATAGCATATGACAGAGAAAAACGCCTTGAATTCAGGTAAAGCGGAAAAATATATATTAGAGATATCCTTAGTAAACATGATTTCCATAAAAGTAATGCTATGTTAGATATTTCATGTACGATTAAAAGTGAGGATTGTGATTGAGGAAGTGAGCACAGTACAACTAGTTTAGAACTTTATTAATTCATCCTGTCTCGTAACCTAAATCCTCGGAATATTAACTGAAAATGTCTTCTGATTCTGATCAACTGAAGAAAACACGTCATATTATCCAGGATCATTAAGTGGTATAAGAAATCAGTAACACTACGTTTCGAGATCTGCAATTTCATCTATACCTTGTACCGTTAGTTAGTTCCATTTTATATAATGTAACATTTTACAACCTAGTTAGCCAGTACAACTTAATATTATTTTTTATCCAATGTTCCGGAACTAAATTATCGACGGACTAACTACCTAATTGGCACGCGTATGAATATGTTATTGTAACCCTTCGTAGCAGCCCAACTACGTGACCGATTTCACCTCCCGCGCTATGTCCGCGAGCTCACGTATTATATGAGTGGATGGTTACCACTTTCATAACTTCTACTCCTCTTCTAGTAATTACCGACTAGAAATAACCCTTCTTAGACTACAGCTTCAATGTCTCGTGCCAAGACGCCGACGCCCGGGTTGTGAGTCTACATATTGCGAAAGGAAGTAAAATCTTACAGTTTTATAAAGTTAAATATCGTAGGCATAATTCCATAGAACATTGGATATTTTAGGCCCACCTATCAGATATACATTTTTAGTTCTTGTACTCTAATTGGCAGCAACGTGGGAAGGCATACATTTAATTTACCAACTAAAAGTGGTGCTTGTAAGTTTCATTAATTAAATTGAACTCATAAGTAAACTTTGCAATTCGAGTATTTATTACTACGACCTCAGAAGTCACCAACCCCATGTGTTATCGTCATTCGGTACAACCTCAGATAAGTAACTAAACATTTTAGCTCATCACTTTAAATAAGCTTTTTAACTACAATTAACCAAAGACTCTCAAAGAGGCATAATTTTGGCTGTTTGAGTTTTTAAGAACAGAGTCTGATTTCACCAACCCAAAATAACGAACAAAAATTTAATTCTCAGTTTTTTCTCAAGTGGATGGATATTCATTCATCCTGAAGAGTACGCACATTGTTGACTTGGAAAACAAAGGCCAGTAACAGGCAAGAAGTCTCAGAAGGTTAAAAGATTGCAGCGTGTTTGTGGTTACCTGCAATAAGGTGACACTAAACTTACTTTTTTGTGTCAAAAAATGGATAGAATAAATAAATTTCGTTATAGCTACCAGCTAGGTCTCCCTGGACTCTAACTTATTGCCAATAAATAGTCTGGGATCGGCAAGCTTAAGTCAACATTGTAACGTATTGAATGTGTTCTGAAGAAGTAGCAGAAGAGAAGTGATGTGGAATTAATTCCAGTAATTTCAATGTAACACACCTGATTGGAATCTTATATCGCTGGTAACATGCTCTTGAAGTAACGGGAGAAAGCGATAATTCGGACAGTGAGGTTTTAAATGGGTAGGATTCCAGTTCACACACATCTGACTGCAGACTAGAAGTAACTGCATTAATGAACAAATATTCGATGAAGGTAAATACATTCCAATAGTTGGTAATAACGGTAATTATAAATTTTGTGACCATCCATAAAATAATTTCCGTGAGAAGCCCAAAGAGGAAATTTTTATTTCAATAATTTTAAACAAAAGCCATTTATTAAAAGTAAAGGATCTTTAATATTGACCCAGTCTAATTAGATACTATCCAAGTGAGAACAAACTAGAAACAACTGTTCGGCACTGCATATTATGAGTGGATGCTATGGTAAAAGCGGAAAAACAAACTGATAACAATTTTCAAACCATCATCATTCCGAAAGGAAAATAATGCTTAAAACTTCTCAATGAAGTAAATAACAGTAACAGTAAGTATCATGAATTATAGTTTGCTGCAAATATAGACAAATAGTAAAAAACATTAATAACTATCTATGCAATGAAACATTATAAGCAACTTATGTAAAATACGATTAAAAGGTCAGGTTTATAGCACGTCTTCAGCATGCAAGGTGTCATTAGGCAGGGTTTTAGCTTTATAGACATAGTGGTTTAGAAGACTAATTGATTAATGAATTAGTCAATGAGTGATATTGAATTAAAAAGTGCCTGTATTATTAAAACTCATTAATTAGTTTTCTAGGTAAAACGCTCAATTTTGTAAACTTAAAAGTCAAATGCTGATTTTATTTGTCATAAATTTTAGGTGAAACAGGTTTTTTGAGTATTTAATAAGTAATCATCAGTATCGATGAAATTCAATGCAATATTATTAAGAATATTCATATATTGCTTTTTTAAATACAATCGTATTAAGAATAAAACAAAATAATTCTGTTTCGTATAAAAATATACAAAATAAATCTTGTTCAGAATTTGTCGTTGAAATCTTAAATTAAATCAAAATAATTAAATGAAAAATACCCTTATTGAAGGTTTAATTTTATCAAGCCCTCTCTGTCACTGAACCTTAAATTACAACAAGTATTACATAAAAATAAGATTTTTAGCGTATGATATTCATAAAAATTAATAAAAATACTGTTTATTTTATGCGGAATTAAGTGATTAAATGTATTTAAAGAGAAATTTATATATATATATATATATATATATATATATATCAAAATAAAAATAAAAACAAGTTTTAAAACTCCATATATGTAAAATCATACGAGACCTTCTTATACTCATAAAATTTTATCCTAATATACTTCATGTATTTTAACTTAAATTTTATTGAATTAAAGAAGTTTTATACTCTTTAAATGGTGCCTTATAACTGTAGTGAAATAAATATAAATAGGTGGTTTGGTATGAGAGTTATATGTGACTGCGTAGTTTATTGTAATATCGTAAACTGTATTTAGTTTATATTTACAATACACTATGTGCAATACTTGTTAATCATTACGTAATGCTACTTTACACCTTTTACTTTGATTTAAAACAAATCAATTATCAATTAAATAAATCCAAAATTAGTGCATTTAGCAAATAGACTTATCGTGAGTTTCTTATATTTGCATTTTTCTTTACTCTTACGTAGAAGAAACCCTCTAGTAAAGATATCATTAGATATACAAAAGGGTTATTGATTATGTCATTAATATAGTTTACACAACTTATCCTACTCGGATAAGAAAGATATTTCAACGTCAAGAGCTAATGCACCGTGAACTGAGATAAGCGGAGGTGATAAGTAAACAGTCTCGCAGATATTATTGATGGAAGTCGGACGATTAGTGATTATTGAAGGGCATAAATTCAGCCCTTGATGTTTTACACGAAGTAACATATCTGTGGCACAACGAGTTTGAATAAAACAAAAACAAGCTTTACTAAATGAATATATTATTACCTGCGGTACTCAAACTTTATTATGTTACATTTATGTCGTGATTAATATTTGAATAAATACTTATACTGGTTACTATTTAACCATGCAGGAGAATATTTTGAAACTCTGTTAAATATAGGCATGATAAATCAGATATTTGATCTATCACTATGGTCTATTTCACTTCGTTTAGCGGTTGCCTGAGTTTTTTTATAAAATAAGATCATAACTGAAAAACGATTTACAGCACTGTTTTTTTTTAAATTTTAAATGTTAGTATATAATGTAAAGTTCTCCTTAAAAATTTATCAAATTTTTTAGTGGTAGCTTTTTAAAAAACTTTAACACGTTCGCTACCAACCGGCACATATATGTGCCGGTAGGTCCATTAAAATAGACCACCATTGTATGAGTTGGGCACTTCTCACAGACCAGCTCAAAGTAGTGTGGTCATTACCGTAGCCCAAGAGTACAACTTTGTTCAAATCAATTTATATATCATTTTGTAGCCTTAGGCAAACGTTTAATTTGATTCCACATCCTTTTTTTTACGTTGTATACATTTTGGCTAGTGGCACATATATGTGCCGGTCGGTCAGTAGCAAAAAATTAGGCTTAGGCTTGACCTCAAATATAATCATTTTCTAGTTGAAAATCAAGTAAAAACTGCCATAACTGTGTTAGGACACATTGGGAAAATAATTAAAAACGAGTGTTGACATGGTAGTTATGTGTATTGTACAAACTAAAACAAGATCTTTGGATAAACACTTTGGAAATAGCAGAATATGTTATAAAAAAACACACACACACACAAATGTCTCTTATTTATAAACTTCATTTAGGTGAGCTACATTTTTATCTTTGACATAAAACAGTTAGGAAATAAAAATGTCTTAGGTAACACACTTTTTGTTTTAGTTTTTTCACTTGTGCCATTCACTGAAACACTCTGGCATGCAAAGTCCGAATTTATTGCCCTTTTCATCTGTGCAGCTGGAACATGTGAAGAAAGTTGTTTTCCGCTTCTTCTATCTTATTCTACAAACATGACACCATAGCCTCTTGTTCAATTTGACTGGGTCATGGCTTTTTTGACCTGAGACCTTGAACTGCACCAAGGAAGAAATTGTGAACATACCGAGAGACCAAGCGGCACAAATATGTGCCAGACATCCCTGTAGACCGATATGAAAGAATGAAGACGAAAGAATAGACCGATCGTTACCACAGCCCTTTATTTAATAAGACTACACTGGCACAAATATGTGCCGTCGGTCCACTGGAACTGTACCAAGCGGCACAAATATGTGCCATCGGTCTATGAGAATCAACTAGCCGGCACATATGTGTGCCAGCCGGTCCATATTAACGAAAAAGTTTTTACATTTCGGTAGCGAACGTGTTAAGGAAAACTTCATAAAAATCAAAAAGAAGTGATTATATTGCTGACATCAATATCTTGGGTAAGAGGAAACCTTGTCAAGGTGAATAAAACATGTTTTGTGAAAAGTAATATAATATATTAGACTTTATTTATTATTGACGGATTATAAGTTACATGCAAGTGCGCGTTACTACTCTCATGCAATTGACTTTAGTCAAAGTATAACAAGTCAATATCTTAACATAAAAAAAACATAAACCATTGAACAATCAATTGCTTGAGAGAAAATGAAAAGTAATTACTATATGAATTGACGAAAAAATAAAATTGTCTATTAAATAATATTGACCCAAGATAACTTACTCGTATAATAAGTATGCCACAACAGTAAGTTGAAAGACTTTATCTACGACTTTATCTCGTATAAAATGTTTGTTTTGCAGCTACACTTAATGAGTTTTAAAAATTAACTTTTACTTGATTGATAATGGGTTTCCTATCTCTGATTTGGGTTTAAACTATGAATCCTAAAACTATTTCTGATTGCACCATGATACTGTTAGATGGTAGATTTACAGTCCTTGCAATGAAAATACTAATTATCTCGTATGTATGCACGCACGCGCACATAAGCAACAGGGACTGAATATTATAACAATTACAGTTATATACATATACTTATTATGGAAGTTATATACATAAAGTGGCTGTTTATTTCTTTTACGAGATTATAAATTGATATCAACAAATTTTACAGTGAGTAAAATAAACATTATACAAATTAAAAAATAACACCATGTATGCAGATAGTAGCTCACAACTTGCTGCATGACATATCAATGTTCTGACACTGTTTACAAAACATATATCAGTTACCGAACCCTATGATGGCAAATCAACATCCTCGAGTTCGTTAGGCAATTCTCGGTTATTGTTAAATATATAGAAATTGAAATTCTGATAATTGTGACATGCAAATAATAAATTGTTTCTTGTACAACTTAACAACTTATTATAGTATAGTTACAATGGTATTTCTTGAATACATTGTGCTCTGCAACTCTATTTGTACATACATATTTAAAATCAGTATCTTTCTACTGTGGAATTCTAAAGAATGAATGAATACATCTTTAGATAGAAATGTAGTGAATGTTGACATTGCCTTCTTAATCTTCCTGCCGTCTTCATCTCTCGATAATTTATAACTTTATGCATTTATATAAGTTATTGATTAGATTAACCTAGTTTCTTATTCTTTAGTACATTCTAATGTTATACAATTACTTTTGCCTAAGAATTATTAATATAGAAACATATTATTATAAATTACAAATCTTAAAATAGCACAATAAAATGTATACCAAAAATGTGAAAATATTTTTTGGAATACTCACATCTTCAAGAACACATAGTTTTGTTCGCACTAGTGATATATATTTTATACCTGAAATAACCCCTTAATACTGCATCGTTAGATGCGTAAAGTTTAGATGTTGTTGTTTTTATGAAACATGAAAGTCAACTTCATGTTTCCTTTCAATGGGGAAATGATTTATGACCCATTTTGCAAGACACTTTGTCCAGGCGACTAGGCTTTGTCACAAAGAGATCGGTTACCCTTTTGGGATCCGAAAGCTTGCAGAGCCCGGTCACACTTTTGGGATCCGTTACTCCGTGACGGCCAAAACGCTTTTAAAATGCAAACTTATTCTTTGAGCTAACGCTCTTGAAATATTTGCGGATTCTCTGTTTCGACTTCGATTTGTCTCTTCAGCTAAGGAGTTCGTGAGTAGAAGCAGCAGATTTTCGCTGCAACACACACACCTTAGGGCAGGATGTAGATGGTTAGAAAATACCTTTTACCTGAACAGTTTACTTCTCTATGTACATGCGAAAGCAAGAACTCATTATAGTTTTTTGATGTCCCGTCCCCTGTTTTCCGTTTTTCTACAGTATTATTCTTCATTCTCAACAGCATTCTCAATATACATGCTCTTGTTTGCAAACTTTTCAATAATATTACTGCTTCACGTCCTTAACTTCGTCACTAAGCATTCAACACGACGTGTTCAGGTTTTGTTCACTAATAATACTATATAATTTATTATTAAAACTGACGTTGTCTATTTTAATTCCACGTCAAGTGTGCAATCTTACTTACTTGACCAATGACATTAACTAGGCTGCACTAATAAATGTCTTTCCTCCGCATGCTTGTTATCTCACCTCGCGAGGTTCGCAATGTCACTTCATATGGCGAACATATTATGAGAAAAATTTCCTCTGTACCTTTAGATCTTGCTTGGAACTTTATTTATAAATAAAAAAGACACAATTTTGATGGGAGTATGTAAAAATGTCTTTTTTATTGTTATCTGTCAGTCTGACTGTCCACAGGAATTTATATCTCAAGAATAAAATGAGCTATTGAGTTGAAATATCGCAAGGAACCTCAGCTTATAGTAATCTTTATTATTTCAACGCAGCTATGAAAGCAAACTCAATAAGTGAAAATGTGAATGTATTATGTAAAACGACGTCTCGAGAAAGATTTTATCCTCAAACTTTAGATCATTTTAACATAGAAAAGAATGAGTTTTATGATGGTGCATGCATATCTACGGAATTTTATGGAGCGAAATTGATGTCTATGCTACCTCAGCATACAGTAACCTTTATTTTTTGAACGCTGCTATGAAACTTAACTCAATAAATTCAGCAGCCTAAATTACTCAGGAGGCTGAGAGGATTTTCCCTTTGCCAGCCGGGGATCTAAAAATGTGTTCTCTGTATGATTTTCTGACCGTCTGCGTATCGGCAGCTCTTCACTTCTGAAAGAAAATGAGAAACAAACTGAACGATGCCTATTACGCGACACCTGGTGTGGCGTACTTCTACGTTACTTACACATACTTAATGAATAAATATTGTAAAAAAGTTTTATACAGGCGGGTAACTGCTGGTATTGTGAATGAAGGGGCGGGTAACTGCTAGTATTGTGAATGAAGGGGCGGGTAACTGCTAGTATTGTGAATGAAGGGGCGGGTAACTGCTAGTATTGTGAATGAAGGGGCGGGTAACTGCTAGTATTGTGAATGAAGGGGCGGGTAACTGCTAGTATTGTGAATGAAGGGGCGGGTAACTGCTAGTATTGTGAATGAAGGGGCGGGTAACTGCTAGTATTGGGATACAAATGAACTATTGAAACTGTATGTCAGGATCACAATATGGCATTGATTGGAATTCTGTTGCTCTTTATAGCGAGCAGATTGCAGTGGTGTATAGTTTATTGAGTACAGTCACTAGTGTAAAGTACAGTCACGTGCAGGTGTTACTGTTCTACAGTCCCCATTGTACCGTTGTTCCCTGATAGTGTAATATAGAGAGGACATTATGTACCCACATTTTCGTATTGTAGTCTTGTATACTGTTCTTCAAACATAGAGCTTGTTGTCTTTACAAAGAATTGCTTGTTTTTAGAACTTTATGGACTGAATAACTAAGAAACTCCTTAAAAGGCTGGTTGTCTTTCCGTATATCGTATCTATGCTATCGTATCTCAAAATTATTTGAAATCTAATAGAGCTCTCACGTTGGAGAATATCTTAAGCACCATACATTTGGAAGGTCGCAGGTGCGATTATTATGGACAATTACATCCAAGATGAGCTTAGTGTCTTTATCGCTAAGAATATTTTGAGATAACTTCTTGAAATCACGCTTAGTCAGTTTGGCTTGTATTGTTCAATCACTTCACCAAGATTTAAACACATATTATTTCTTTGGAAGTTCTTTATTTCGAATAAGACTTCAGATTGCATAATAAAACGCCACCTTCTCATACAAACACGCTTACATTAGTCCAAAAGCATTATGACATAGAAGTAATGGTGTAATTAAAAACTTTTTACCATATATGAAAAGCTAAGTCTCTTTAGTAAAATTTACGATTAGTAACAGAAATATGATTTTGTGTATAATTTATTCTGCACCTTTTCTGACCATTGCATTGGTTCGATTTAATAGTTTAAATCATTGTTATTATAAAACACAACCAAAATCACTAGTTTTAGGGCAGCACTGACAGGTTGAGTTAAAAAAAATCATACTTCTAACATGCGTATTTATCATAATTAAAATTGTTGTTTGTCTTAATTTATATATTTTTCTGGGTACAGAGTCAATATAATTTTAACTTTTACAAATGCACAGTATGAAAACATAATAACAAATAAAGAGAACAATCGAAATACAGATGAATAGCTGTTTTGGTAGGTGAGATTTGGAATTTTTTATTTTTTATTACCAATAGAGGGATTTAGAGACGGAAATAATATTATAACATTCTCCTTTGTACTTTTGGTAGGGCACATTGCAGGCAGCTATACTGAGTACTACTTGGAGCGAAGTAAGCGACCTCAGATATTATTATTCTTGATTACGTACGTTGGTGACAAGATACGACGTCGAATAAAACTCAACAGTAGCAGTATTATCAATTCAATAGAATGATCAATGTAACAATGTTAATTTGTGACTCGATATAATGATTTAGTTGTAAATCAATGGCACAGGAATATTGCACATTCCATTGCTGAAAACTAGATTACCTGGTGGCATTAGATTACTTGGTAAAGTCCCGTTATATTATCAATACGAGAGATATTTTTATCTCCGCCTGGATCCTTTTACGATTTATTTATTTAGTTTTTTTTTATTACGTTTACTGACCAATAATTCCACCCTATGCCACCTGGTTTCCCTGTTTCTCATAGGTGTAATTTACCCTTCATCTGCGATCCAATTAGTCGTGGAAATATTTTTGGCGGCCATGTTCATATTTCTGTCTACATTTTGACTTCGCGAAATAATCCCAAGGAGCTGGGAAACAATAGTAGTTTTGTAGCAATGGCATACTTAAAAACAATTCTAGACGCCGTTGACTGCAGATAGTAACGTAAACAGTGGTATACTGTACGTTGTATTGAATATGTTAAGGATATCAAGTTTATACTCGTATAGTAATTATTAGATTATTCTTTCCAAAACTCATAACGCATGCCAATGTTGCAATAATTTAGACTGTTTAGGCGAATAAAAGCAATATAACAGATATGGGAATATTATTAAGCGAAACAAGAATACACGCGTGTAGTATCGTACACATACAAACCGAGATAAGCTCGAACTGTTGGTTATGTTTATCACGTTGCTACAACCGCTCCATGTTTATGCCGCTGTTTGTACTCATTCGCATCCTGAGACTGTACACAAACATAACTTAGCATAAACGTATATTTAAGTATATATTACGTCGATTGCCGTGAGTGTGACGTAACAAATACTTCGTTGTAAGTTTGAATCTAATTGAATCTGAATTAATCTCTAAGATTCTAAAATCAGACGATATACAGTGTGTTGCAGATATAATGTCATCTCTGATTAGTTATGATCTCCTTAGAAATCGTAGGAATGTTTTTAATTTCAATAATGTGCCTAGTGGATATGAAATACGGATATGTTCTCAGCAGCAATATAACAGTGTAATCATTCGGCTTTTTCTAATAGACACTGATAAAAAGTAGTCACTGATAACAGACAACCGTTACTAAAAGCAAATTGTCACTGATAAGAGTTGATAGTCACTGATAACAACACATAGCCACTGATAATAGTAGAGAGTCACTGGTAACTTTCGATAGCCATGATAACAGTCGATAGCCAGTGTTAACAGTCGAGAGCAACTGATAACATATAGTAACTGATAACAGTCGATAGCCACTGATAACATATAGTCACTGATAACAGTCAATAGTCACTGATAACAAATAGTCACTGGTATATGTTGATAGCCATTGTTATCAAATAGTCACTAGATATGCCTTTTGTTATCAGTGAATATCGGCTGTTATCAGTAAACATTTGTTATCAGTAGCTATCGACTGTTATCAGTGATAATTTATTATCAGTGACTGTCAGCTGTTATCAGTGACAGTTTGTTGTTATTAGTGACTATCGGCTGGTATCAGTTACTTTCGGCTGTTTTCAGTGATAACTTTTTATCAGTGACTATCAGCTGTTATCAGTGACCTTTTGTTATTAGTGACGGTCAACTGTTATTTGTGACTTTTGTTATCAGTGGATATCGGTTGTTATCAGCGACCATTTGTTATCAGCGACTATCGGCTGTTATAAGTGACTATCAGCTGTTATCAGTGACTACCGACTGCTATAAGTGACCATTCATTATTAGAGATTACCTACTGTTATCAGTGACTTTTTGATAACAGTGACTATTTGTTATCAGTGACTAACGACTGTTATCAGTGACCATTTTTTATATGTGACCACTTGTTATCAGTGACTGTCGACTTTTATCTGTGATCTTTTGTTATCAGTGATTATCGACTGTTATAATTAATTGAACTTTTGTTATTAGTGACTATCGACTTTTATCAGTGAATTTTTGTTATCTGTGGATTTCGGCTGTTATCAGTGACTATCGACTTTTATCAGTGACCAATTGCTAAATATTTCACCGGTTAGATGAATTTGTAGTTTGTACATATTTATATTGCAATTAGATATACTCTTTTTTTATACAAAACCCATAATAGGCAAGTGTTATGTTATCCTCTTATCTCTCTCAATACGTGTCACGTAAATGACTTCGCTGAGGTTTTTTGACAAATTCCAAGTCTATGCACGTCCTGGAGGCAGGCAATCAGGCCAGGCATAATAGATACGTAAAAGTAATTTTTACATATACTGGCTGATAAAAGAAGAATTACTTCTGAGTACTGAGTGCTAAGTTTGAATGGCACAACTCTTAAGGTATTAAGGTAATACACACTATTTTCTGATTATAAATTAAGTTTTATGTTAAATTTTAAGCCCACTGATGATATTTTTGAGGTATCCAGTATCAAAATAAATTCATATTTTTTTATTGAGCTAGGTTTCATAGTAGTGTTTAGATAATAAATATTTCAGTGATATAGGGAGAGTACTACAAGGCGAAAGTACGCAGTAATCGAATATTGTCATCGACTTTATAAATTATCCACTATATTATTTTTCCTTTTAATATATGAACATTTAAATGCCTGATGTTAAAATCATACGGTTGTACTCTGTTTGTTTGGACATTTATTTATGTTATTATTTTTCTTTTCTATTTATCGTGATTACTCATAAGGCTAATGTAAAAATATTCTCTAACACTAGCCAAATCTTAAAGAAAGACATGTGCTATCATCGAAATCAGTGATGCTTATATATATATATATATATATATATATATATATATATATATATATATATAAACTTATAGGCTGTATAGAGACGGACGAACGGGCAGACAGGTGGTAAGATAATGTTTCCAGTCCTTCGCTGACGCTCTGGACGTTAGGTACAGAGAAATTCACTGTTTTGTTATAACTACGTCATAATTAGCTGTTTATTGGCCATGCAAACATCTTTCATAGACAAATTTGGTATATTTAACATGGTAGTTTATAAGTTTTAAAAGTCAAACTTGCTGATATCTACAAAATCTTATAAAGGTGATTTTTAAACGTCAGGACATTGTTCAGGATTTGATAAAATACCATACAATCCGCTTTTTTGTAAGGGATCAAAATTAGTTTTGATAAATGTCTCAAGTTAAAATCAAAATTGATGATAAAAATCCAGTAGAATCTGTAAAGCGAGAGTTTTAAAATATCTTTGTAAATATCTTTGTTGGTTGATTTAGATTACATATTGGGAGATTACATTTTTTCGATAAGAGGAAAAATTGTATAACATTAGATATATGAATTGTAGTTTAAAGCCAAGTTCATGTGCTTAAAAACTTCTTATTTTCTCTTCGATTTAATTGTTGCCATCATGGTACATGTATAAGACACGTTAAAAAAGGTTCGATAACGCTCAACCTAAAATCATGGAATGAAATGGATTATGATTGAATTAGGTATATGGCCTTACGCAAAATATTAAGTATATAGATTTAGAACATAATTGTCATATCATGCGGACAAACAGATAGAAGTGAAAGTTTCTAGCCTTCCAAGTGATAGGCTTTCATATCGATCGGCCAGTTAATAAAAAATAATTATGACCATATCCCAGTTATAAAAACATTATTACTTGAAGATTAATCAATATACCGTAAATGTATTCTAATATATTAAGAAGCATTAATTTCGTACCCGTATAGAAAATATTTAATACTTCACAAGTATTTATTAAGCATTAATTTTTTTAATAGAATAATTTTCATTTTAAGCTTTTCGAATATCACTTTTGAATTTAATAAAATTTAATACCTAAGCATATACAATATAAAACAAAAATATAACCACTATGATTATTCTTACCAAAACTCGCAATGCATGCCAATATTGCAATAACACTGACTCTGTTTTGATGACTAAAAGCAATACGAGAGATACGGAAATATTATTGAGGAAAACAAGAATACATCCGCGTTATGTTTATCACGTTCCCAGAACCGTACCATGTTTATACGCTATTACTATTCGTTTGTTCTTATTAGCCCCCTGAGCTTACACATAAACATGAATTTGCATAAACATGGTTTTTACTATCTGATATTATTACTTGAATTACCTGATCGTTATGTAATAAAACACTCTGGAGTACAAGTATTTATAATTGAATCAGTATTAGGCAAGATTCTAAAAGCATACAACATGATAAATGAGAAACTCTGTTTATTTTGTTTTCACGCGTACACTAAATATAAAAAGCCGTGTTGCTGTTTCTCAACTTTGCAACTGTCTACAGCATTACACTTTTAAAAAAGCTTTCAAGAGACCAAGTAAACCTTTTTATGAACATCAATCTACCGTAGGGGCTGACATAGGTTAGTGAATTATAGAATATTTTGTTTTTAAACTTCCCGCTGTCCTGGAAAAAGTAAAATTGACACACGTGTTTATTGCACACTTAAGATACTACCGTAACTGGATATACATGAGACGAAGAGGAGATTTAAATAGTTAGGATTAGTGTTTTTATTTTTAGACCGAAGAAGACTTTCCAGAGATGTGTACTCATATATTTCTTGGTCACATCAACAGGGCACAGAAATGACTTTTGGCCGGAATTATTAAGACAAGAAATAAACGCTTTTTGATCAAAGCAAACTTTGAAGGTCAGCGTATGTATATAGTTTCTTCCTTTTAGCAACACAGCAAACACTACCTTAAGATGGGAAATACATTAGACCAGAAGAATATTAAAATGGCTAGAGGTAGTTGCGTTTAAACAGACTTTCTACTTTTTAGAATTTGGTAAGTATATACTTCCTTGACCAGAACAAGGAAAACCCTACTGGAGCACAAGGAATAATATAGGCATGAAGAAGTTTACAATGTGCTAAAGTAAAGCATTTTTCACTAAATTAGGCTTCTCAATCCAATTATGTAAATATTTTAAAGTCCTCCTCGCTGGTTTAAAGTAGTTCAAATATAACTTAAATCAAAAAAAATATTGAAATTTAAATACTATTGATGTCTGCAGAGAAATTTTAGTAATTTTATTGATACTTATGCGAATTGATATAAACAGTTTCACTACCTGAGTTTAGGTGCCAAAAGCCTATCCTTTAAACATAGTTCTTTAAACGTTGGAATATGTTATAATGAAAAACCATCATCTTAGGTGAGTTTTTATGCTGTTATAAAACAGCATGGATATGACGATCCTTCTATTTAATAGGGAACTACGTGATATGTCGCAGGTAAGTCCTGTTTGTTAATATACTACTACTAGTGGCTTTATATTAATTATCAAGTAAGTCTTTGTTATTGCTATAGAACATTTGTTTACGTTTTCTAAACCTCTACTTGATACGCAGGTGTCACACACATCACACGTTAACGACTAACAGATGGAATGAATGATGTTAAATCACTTGTCAAATATCGCTCACAGGAATTTTACTGCTCATATAAAACATTGGTCACTGTGCGTCAATTTTAACCGCTTTCTACTTCACACTTTGTGTTTACGTTTCCTAAACCTCTACTTGATACGCAGGTGTCACTGTTAACGCAGACGGAATGAATGATGTTAAATCACTTGTCAAATATCGCTCACAGGAATACTGCTCATATAAAACATTGGTCACTGTGCGTGAATTTTAACCGCTTTCTACTTCACACTTTGTGTTTACGTTTCCTAAACCTCTACTTGATACGCAGGTGTCACACATCACACGTTAACGAAGTGACAGACGGAATGAATGATGTTACATCACGTGTCAAATATCGCTCAAAGGAATTTTACTGCTCATATAAAACATTGGTCACTGTGCGTGAATTTTAACCGCTTTCTACTTCACACTTTGTGTTTACGTTTCCTAAACCTCTACTTGATACGCAGGTGTCACACATCACACGTTAACGAAGTGACAGACGGAATGAATGATGTTAAATCACGTTGTCAAATATCGCTCACAGGAATTTTACTGCTCATATAAAACATTGGTCACTGTGCGTCAATTTTAACCGCTTTCTACTTCACACTTTGTGTTTACGTTTCCTAAACCTCTACTTGATACGCAGGTGTCACACATCACACGTTAACGAAGTGACAGACGGAATGAATGATGTTACATCACGTGTCAAATATCGCTCAAAGGAATTTTACTGCTCATATAAAACATTGGTCACTGTGCGTGAATTTTAACCGCTTTCTACTTCACACTTTGTGTTTACGTTTCCTAAACCTCTACTTGATACGCAGGTGTCACACATCACACGTTAACGAAGTGACAGATGGAATGAATGATGTTACATCACGTGTCAAATATCGCTCAAAGGAATTTTACTGCTCATATAAAACATTGGTCACTGTGCGTCAATTTTAACCGCTTTCTACTTCACACTTTGTGTTTACGTTTCCTAAACCTCTACTTGATACGCAGGTGTCACACATCACACGTTAACGAAGTGACAGATGGAATGAATGATGTTACATCACGTGTCAAATATCGCTCAAAGGAATTTTACTGCTCATATAAAACATTGGTCACTGTGCGTCAATTTTAACCGCTTTCTACTTCACACTTTGTGTTTACGTTTCCTAAACCTCTACTTGATACGCAGGTGTCACACACATCACACGTTAACGACTAACAGATGGAATGAATGATGTTACATCACGTGTCAAATATCGCTCACAGGAATTTTACTGCTCATATAAAACATTGGTCACTGTGCGTGAATTTTAACCGCTTTCTACTTCACTTTGTGTTTACGTTTCCTAAACCTCTACTTGATACGCAGGTGTCACACACATCACACGTTAACGACTAACAGATGGAATGAATGATGTTACATCACGTGTCAAATATCGCTCACAGGAATTTTACTGCTCATATAAAACATTGGTCACTTTGCGTCAATTTTAACCGCTTTCTACTTCACACTTTGTGTTTACGTTTCCTAAACCACTACTTGATACGCAGGTGTCACACATCACACGTTAACGAAGTGACAGACGGAATGAATGATGTTACATCCCGTGTCAAATATCGCTTAAAGGAATTTTACTGGTCATATAAAACATTGGTCACTGTGCGTCAATTTTAACCGCTTTCTACTTCACACTTTGTGTTTACGTTTCCTAAACCTCTACTTGATACGCAGGTGTCACACATCACACGTTAACGACTAACAGATGGAATGAATGATGTTACATCACGTGTCAAATATCGCTCACAGGAATTTTACTGCTCATATAAAACATTGGTCACTGTGCGTCAATTTTAACAGCTTTCTACTTCACACTTTGTGTTTACGTTTCCTAAACCACTACTTGATACGCAGGTGTCACACATCACACGTTAACGAAGTGACAGACGGAATGAATGATGTTACATCACGTGTCAAATATCGCTCAAAGGAATTTTACTGCTCATATAAAACATTGGTCACTGTGCGTCAATTTTAACCGCTTTCTACTTCACTTTGTGTTTACGTTTCCTAAACCTCTACTTGATACGCAGGTGTCACACATCACACGTTAACGAAATGACAGACGGAATGAATGATGTTACATCGTGTGTGATGAATATCGCTCACAGGAATTTTACTGGTCATATAAAACATTGGTCAGGACTGTGTGTTCATTTTAACAATTCATAACTTCATTATTTTGCGTTTCCTTTTGACAAGTACATATTATAATAATTTTAACTATAAAAATTAAAACACAATATGTAATACATGTATAGTTATTACATACATTCATAAACACAATAATTATTTACATAATATTATTTCTGCCGGTCGTAAATTTGTTACTAAAATAAAATGTGGTGAATAAAAATCAACCCTAATTAGTTTTAATATGTCAATAATTAATACATTTTTTAGCCAACATTTTATAGACTTCTATTACTCTACTAGTTTTTAAACTCTAATTATCGTTTTAATTTTAATTATTTATAATTTACCAAAGTTAATTAGGCTGGAATGCGAGATGGGTTCCTTGTACAGGATAGGAACACGACTATAAGGCTGTATAGCTTGACAAGGTAAATACTACTGGTAATATATTTGCTTGTGATTAGTTTTCATTAAAAACCACTCACGATTGGTTTTTGAAATATCACTTTTTAGGCATGAATATAATACCAAGTAAAGGATAATAATCAAAAGAATACGTGTTTTATTCGTTACCATTGTAACACATTAATAACAGAAATCGTAAAGACATACTCAGAGTCAGTAGCTCCTTTGTTAAATTTATTTTGAAAAAATTACCGAGATGATGAGTATAAATTTTTTGATAAATACAGCCTCTACTACTTCATTAGAATCTTACACCCATACACTCTCAACTTTTAAAATTGTAAACTTTCGAGAACGTCTGTTAATAATCAAATAGGCGGCACGATTGTTTATGACAAGACCTTGCCGTTATACAGTACCTATAGACCTGTACCTACTAGCAGGCACAACATCTTTTGAAATAAGATAAATGTTATTCTGTATTTAATTTAACTTAATTTAGAATTCTGAATTACCTTATTTTAGTATTGTACCAGAAACCCCCCCATTTTAAATTGGAATTTGGTGTCATTTTTAATTTGTTCTAAAATTAACTAATTTAACTATCAAAAATATTAGTGAACGAAAATTTCAGTATCAATTGTAAAAATAAAACGGTGAGTAACAGATTATTTAGCTTAGTATTGGTATATAGTATTAACCTAATAGTGTATACTCGTAGATATCTTTATAATATATTTTTATAATGCTCTACAATATCCGTGAGGTATGAGATGAAACTGGCTCACTTTCAGGGGCACTGCAGGTTTCGTGGGATTGTATTCGATACATTTCAGAATATCCATGCAAATGAAAACTATTAATGTGCTTACAAATTAATGAGAATCACCTCAAAGTTTGCTATCCTTTGGGTTTGTAGCGTTTCTTTTTCATTAATATAACAAGAGCCGCTAATGTCCTCTTGAATATTCACGTCTAAATCACCTGCTATTATCAGGTCATGTTGTAGTGTAGGTAAAATCACGCTTTTTAATTAGGTAATATCACCAACCATGGATATGTTAATTAGTGCACAATAGTTCAGGTTGTTAAAACTTGCATCTAAATTATTACGTAGTTTCTATCACTACTGCTATTGTAATTATTAGGATATATACAATTAAGTTTAAACACTGCCCATAATGAATGCACATGTTTTGTTGCATTTGATTTAATTAATGTTTAATCATACCTGTAATTATGCCCTATATAATTTATGGAAGATAAATAATCTAATTGGTTAAAATTTGTCCAAGGAATCTATTGTAAACAATTTGAAGATATGTAGCTGTAATGAATGTAAAAAGTATAGCACATAGCACAAAAATATTCTGAATAGAAAGTAAACCATCATTTTAAGCTGCATTATTTATTGTGGACAAGAACTCTCGATTTAGGCAGTAACATTGAAAGATGTAATGCTAAATAATGCCTAAATATAAAAGAATTTATTTATTTTTTAATTTATTGTTCCGTAACGCTTATCCAACATTCTTAGAATGTTTTAAATATTAAAAAGGTGCATATTGTATCTGGTATTAAAATTGTTTATTAAAAATTAAATTCTAGCTTTCATGTTTTAATAAACCACTTGCTGCTAAATTTATAAGTAATTAAAGTCCAGAATGATAAATAGTAGGTAAATTCCAAGCAATATTATGAAATGGAATCAAATAAGGGACGTTAATTTGTAAATAGATTTTATACAAAGAAAGGATACAAATAAAATCCTGCATGTTTGTAAAAAAGGAAACATGATTTGTCTGTCTATTGTATGCATGTCATAATGATATAGTTTAAATGGATTGGAAGAGTTTGTACGTCAATTTGTTTTAAAATAAGATTAGTATTGCACGTAAATATCTGGAGTTTTGTGATGTATGATGTGGGGATGGTAGGATTTCGGACATTTTCCATCGTTATATGATACAAAAGGTATAACACAACGTTTCGAGGATTGTAATCTATCCTATTCGTCAAGTGTAAGTAGTAATCGTGACTTGTGCTTTATGCATCTATATATATCTTTATGCAGTGACAAAGCCTGGACTGGATTCCAAGCAGCTTTTGGGTACGTTTGAACCCTTTCTTTTCTTCTTTCTGTTCTTTATTTTTTTTCTATTATTTACTCCCCCATTTTATCCTTTATGCTTCCAAACATTCCTTCGTCAATAACAAACTTTAAACAAAGTAAGGTATTTTTATTATTATTAAATATGTAAATTATATCCTTAGTAGTATTTCCATTCTTGCGGTACTCTTATCCGAGCCTTATTTCGGTTTTTTTCGGCGAGGCACTAAAAAAATTACACAAACACTTCGAATCAACGTATACACTGTATAAACACGGTGCCGAATTATACAAACACTACTCTACACAAATATATATTTTTCTCGCTGTAAATTGCCCCATTCTCGTGAAGAAAACTAAATTTAGACGTTGCTGTAGTAAAAAAGACCGCATTTACCTACACTAATCAGTATTCCTTCGGCAGCTGGGTCGAGACAAACATAGTGTATGGTACTAAGAAAACACTATTCTCCTACCATCTATCGATATTTCATTGATGGTCTGTGATCCCCGTGATACCTGATTGTTGTGGTAGAATATTAGAATTTGGGTAGTAGGGAATAGGAATTTTATTTTATGATATATATTTTTCCGGAGCACGGGGGAAATGTGTTTCGTTATTCAATTACATTATATATAATATATATTTTCGCAACCCTGTTACTTGTTACTAGGTATGTATTTGTTTCTCCGCTATTCTTGAAATTAGATTTTTTGCTTAATATCTAATTAGCAAACGTAGTAATACTTTCTTTCGTGGACTTTGTAGGTGGAGATTTGGTTACCAAGCAACTTCTCGCGCGCTTTGTCCGTAATTAAAATTTACATTTTGCGTATTATAATTACCCTTTCATGCGAGACTTCTATTTTGAATGTATTTTAAAGTAAGTTTCTTAATATTAGAGTAAAATACCTGTGATGATGTTGTATTTGCCAGATCAATAAGAATATGTGTTTGGTGATGTCCTTCTGACTAGATTACATTGTATTGATTATAAGTACCGATAAGTAGCTAATCCCGACGCAATTTTATTTTGGGCCAGATCGAGACTATGTTCTAGCACTTCAACTTCAAGTATTATTTCGAGTAGACTACGGCTGAAATTTTGGGCCAAGATACTGACGTCGCAGTGTATGAGTCGAGACCAAAATGAATGGAAGTAATTTTAAAGTTGTATTAAGTAATTAATTTCGTTGGAAAAATTCGAAAGAACATTGGAACCACTAAGCCCAACCCCAGATATCATTTTAGTTTATTATAAATTTCTTTGGGCAGAATCTGAGAAAGGCATATTTTTATTTGATATCTAAAAGTGGTGCTTGTAGGTTTTATTTACCACAATCAACCTATGAGTAAACATTGCAATATAGAGTATTTATTACTAAAACATCAGAGATCTCCAACCCCATGTGTTTGTTCATTCGGTACATGGTTGATGTCGCTCCGTACCATTATTAAATTAGTGTTATTTCTAAGGTTTTGTTATTTTTTTAATTAGAAGAAAAAATAGGCTTTTGACTGAATGATTGGTTTTGTTGATTTACTATATCGAATTCCCTAACCAAAAAAATTTCACTCTATCATGTTACTAAGATTCAATGAAGAAGAGGGCCTCGAGGATACCGTTATCTGAAGCGTGTAATTGAGGGATTCAGCGGCAGGCATTTTATTGACTGCTACTTAAAGTCAAGATTCATTTGCGAGAGCTGAGTGCGGAGATAAAACTCGCAGACTTAAAAAGACTTTACTAAGGGTTTGGATCTTGATGAATTTACAGATTAAATATTTGATAAAAGTATTAAAATATATAAAGTTGGATAACTCCTACTATCAATAGTTTTATTACGGATGTAATACTATTTACATAATCCGGTTCCAATGTAGGAAAATGTGTTAGTAATAATTAAAAATATATAAAGTTGGAGAACTCCTACTATCAATAGTTTTATTACGGATGTAATACTATTTACATAATCCGGTTCCAATGTAGGAAAATATGTTAGTAATAATAAACATATATAAAGTTGGAGAACTCTTACTATCAATAGTTTTATTACTAATGTAATACTATTTACATAATCCTGTTCCAATTTAGGAAAATGTGATAGTAATAATTAAAAATATATAAAGTTGGAGAACTCCTACTATCAATAGTTTTATTACGGATGTAATACTATTTACATAATCCGGTTCCAATGTAGGAAAATGTGTTAGTAATAATAATAAAAATATATAAAGTTGGAGAACTCCTACTATCAATAGTTTTATTACGGATGTAATACTATTTACATAATCCGGTTCCAATGTAGGAAAATGTGTTAGTAATAATAAAAATATATAAAGTTGGAGAACTCCTACTATCAATAGTTTTATTGCGGATGTAATAATATTACATAATCCGGTTCCAATGAAGGAAAGTGTGTTAGTAATAATTAAAATATATAAAGTTGGAGAACTCCTACTATCAATAGTTTTATTACGGATGTAATACTATTTACATAATCCGGTTCCAGTGTAGGAAAATGTGTTAGTAATAATAAAAATATATAAAGTTGGAGAACTCCTACTATCAATAGTCTATCTACGTTGGAGAACTCCTACTATCAATAGTTTTATTACGGATGTAATACTATTTAAATAATCCGGTTCCAATGTAGGAAAATGTGTTAGTAATAATAAAAATATATAAAGTTGGAGAACTCCTACTATCAATAGTTTTATTGCGGATGTAATACTATTACATAATCCGGTTCCAATGTAGGAAAATGTGTTAGTAATAATAAAAATATATAAAGTTGGAGAACTCCTACTATCAATAGTCTGGTTGACAAGGAACTCACTAATACAATATTGAATCTGTAAGAATTCCAAATCCGAATCAACCTTATTGTGTTAGTAATAATAAAAGATACATAAAGTTGGAGAGAACTCCTACAATCAATATTTTTATTGCGGACGTAATACTATTACATAATCCGGTTCCAATGTAGGAAAATGTGTTAGTAATAATAAAAATATATAAAGTTGGAGAACTCCTACTATCAATAGTTTTATTACGGATGAAATACTATTTATATAATCCGGTTCCAATGTAGGAAAATGTGATAGTAATAATTAAAATATATAAAGTTGGAGAACTCCTAACTATCAATATTTTATTACGGATGTAATACTATTTACATACTCCGGTTCCAATGTAGGAAAATGTGTTAGTAATAATAAAAATATATAAAGTTGGAGAACTCCTACTATCAATAGTTTTATTAGGATGTAATACTATTTACATAATCCGGTTCCAATGTAGGAAAATGTGTTAGTAATAATAAAAATATATAAAGTTGGAGAACTCCTACTATCAATAGTTTTATTGCGGATGTAATAATATTACATAATCCGGTTCCAATGAAGGAAAGTGTGTTAGTAATAATTAAAATATATAAATTGGAGAACTCCTACTATCAATAGTTTTATTACGGATGTAATACTATTTACATAATCCGTTTCCAGTGTAGGAAAATGTGTTAGTAATAATAAAAATATATACAGTTGGAGAACTCCTACTATCAATAGTTTTATTGCGGATGTAATAATATTACATAATCCGGTTCCAATGTAGGAAAATGTGTTAGTAATAATAAAAATACATAAAGTTGGAGAACTCCTACTATCAATAGTTTTATTGCGGACGTAATACTATTACATAATCCGGTTCCAATGTAGGAAAATGTCCTTTGTTTGAAGGTTATTTTTGACGATGGAAGGATTGTGAAGGAAACAGGATTTTTTTCCGGACATTTGCCATCGTTAAGTGAAACAAGAAAACAGTAACACTACGTTTCGAGATCTGCGATCTGATCTCTTCTTCAGGTAAAGAACTAACCTAATACATAATTACAAACTAGGTTAAAATAAACAAATCTTACTAAAGCGTTGTGGCACGCCTGAGTCATGAATCACAACCTACATGTTGTATGTCAACTTCACTAACACTAAAGACATGCACTTAATAAAAAAACTATACAAAACACCAATCATTAAACTAAACTACGGAATACAGGTCCACAATATGTCTTCACTCTCGTCTACTAACCATTTACGACTGACCAGAGGGGGTAGCCAATGGTAATCGTGACGGCCGGCTAAAAACAAGATGGCGGAAATACAAGGGAAGGGGAACAGGAATGGGCCCTTTCGTTATTATTGGTTCATGCGAGATGAACTTCTTAAACCATATTGTGACTCCGCATTGGTTTATTGCAAATATCCGATCCGTTTGATACTTTTGGTATTCTCTTTAGTTCATTTTTTAGAATTGGCAACCAAAGCGGCCTAATCTCGACTGGATGGTTGACTGAATTGGTTTGGTCTGCCAATTAATGTATGTTGCCTCAATTAATTTCCTTTTGAAGAAATGTGGTTCCCGATGTATTATGTGGGCTTCATCCCAATTTCATATGATGGTCTTCGGACCAAACAATGGTGTGCAATTTTTGACTTTTTCTGTGAAACCCTTTCTCGTGTTTTCTTTGTGTTCTTTTATCCTTATATTTAGTGTCTTTTTGTCTCGCCTATGTATTCCCTATTGCAGCTACATTTTATACTGTAAACACAGTTTTTGGAATCCTGTGTGCCATTTTTTGGTTTTGTTTTTTACGAGACTTTGTCTAAGAGTGTTTGTGTGTTTTAAACGCGGTTCTAATGTTGTACTTTCTACCTACTCTTCTAATTTTCTCCGATAATCCCGGCACATAAGGGATTGACATAAACGCAAATTTATCACAATTCTGTTTTTCTGACTCAGAAATGATTCTTCTGGTTCGTTTGCACTTATTAATTACTAATTGAGGGTATCCATTTGCTTCTGAGATCCGATTCAATTTCTTAAATTCTTCTTTTAGTCCATCTTTATCTGAGCACAAGCTCTTTGCTCTATCAAACAAACGAGTAGGCTACTCCTTCTTTGACAGATTTTTGATGGTTTGGATTGATAATTTAAATATTTTCCTGTGTGTGTTATCTTTTCGAAAAACAGTTGTCTTAAGGACATCCCTATCTCTTAATACACACACATCCAAAAAGGGAAGCTTGTTTTGGACTTCCACTTCCATTGTGAGGCGGATGGAAGGAGAAATACTATTAATGTGATTCAAAAAATTTATTTAAATTCAATGTCTCCATGAGAAAAAATAACAAAGGTATCATCCACATACCTCCACCAAATCTTCGGTTTGGAACTGAGCTGAAGCCAAAGCTTTTCGCTCGAATTCCCTCCATAAAGATATTGGCGAAAATAGGAGACAGTGGAGAACCCATTGCCATCCCCTCATCTTGACGGTAAATTTTTACCCTCTAACTCAAAATAATTGCATTGAGTGCATAGTTCCTAACAGTTCCATAATTACTGGCACGGGAAGTTTTAGTTCTATCCTTTAATGTTTGGTCTTCTTTGAGACGTGATTTAATATTCCGAGAGTTTCTGGAACTGGTACATTTGTAAATAGACTTTCGACATCAAAACTTACCAGTTTGTCATTTCAGTCAACTTTAGGGATTTTGACTTCTCTACGAAATCCCTGGAATTTTTGATGAAAGAGTCAGTTTTTTCCTACCAATGGTGTTAAGATGTCCAAGAGGACTTTAGACAATTCCCTGCAAGGTGAATCACGAGAACTAATGATGGGCCGGAGAGGGATGGTAGGTTTGTGGATTTTGGGAAGGCCATACATATGGGGATTTTGGAGTGGTGAGGAGTTAATTTAGATCTAAATTTATCTGAAAAAAATTCTTTATGTTTTCTTAAGGTGTTTGCTACTTTTGCGTTCAAATGAATCAGTCGGGTCTTTATTTAAAACTGTATATTTGCCAGTATTTAAAGTTTCCGCAATCTTTTCTTTATACGCTACTGAGTCAAGTACCACAGTAGCGTTGCCTTTGTCGGCAGGTAAGATTTTGACCGTGTCATCTTTCCCAAGGATCGACCTGGCCTTTTTCTCCTCTATTGTTAAATTGGGTTTTGTGGGAGGAATTTTTCTGAGTAAAAGACTGGCCTCGCAGCGGAAGCGGTCATATATATACATGTTTTTTATATATTAGGGCAAGAATTCCATTCAAGCCATATATTTCATGGCCGAATATCATGGAAAAAATATGATTGAAATCAATACTTTCTTGGTTATTTAATTTAATCAATCCCTATTTTTAATACATGAAAGTAAAGTATTTAAAAAAATATGAACTTCATTAAATATCACCCCCATTCTTAGTTAAAAGATTTCGACAACTAAAACGTAATTGCATTTTTAGCGAAAACTCTAGAAAATGTAGGCGAAAACTAAAGCAAAATTTTAATATGTCCATACATATTAGTTCATGCAGTTGTAAAAATCAGGTCATGAATGAAATTTAAAGAATAGTATAAAAATAGTTTTTTTATTCCAATAGGAATAAAAACTGGCCGATAGTCTTTTTTTTAATTTTATTGAATTACATTTAAAGTTTTTTCTTTTATTATTATATTATTGCACAAATCAGTTTGTTACGAAATAATGGAATTTTCTGTAAAAATCCTTTTAAAGATAGCTACAAACTTCACAATACACGAGAAGATGAAAATGTTCCTTAGTTGTTTACTAATTTAATAGGATAAAAACTTAGGCTATTTGAAAATTATGAACAATGGTATAATAATTTCATGCGTCCCCTCTCTCCAGAACCGAGAGAAAGGACGCTTGTTATTTGTCACAACAGAGGACGCTGTCACTATTACAGGCTCTTAACAATTTCCTCACTTGGATGATATTACTGTTGATGTCACTCAGACGTTGAAAAATACAACTGTAAGTGTAATAAGTGTTGCGTTTTTATTTATTTGAAAACAAATTACAATCTTGACAAAAGTAGACTGAAGGGTCTTTATGTAATCATATACGTATATAATAAAAATATCAATCAATTGAAAAACATTAAAAAATTATTTATTGCTAAAAAAACTACGGAGACATATGATTTAGAACAATATAATGTTATGAATTGTAAATATTAAAATAGTAAAATGTATGCAAGTGAATAGGTTATAAGGAATACTCAATGGGGCTCACGGAAGTACAAAGAGGCAAGTGCTGAAAATGTTTTTGGGTTTTGCACGTTAGATGAAATATTAGAGATTATACATTTTAACACCTCTAACCTGAAGCGTTTGGAGATTAGCATGAAGAGATCTACTTCTAAAATTAATGCGTCTCGAATGGGAATAATGGATAATAATGCTACAACCTATAAATGTCAATAATGTAGGAGTCTATTTTGCCAAATTAGTCAAACGATTAGTTTTATTTTTAGTTCGAGTTTCAACGCAACTGAGAAGTTTAAGTTAGTTTAATTGTCCATATAACCGCACGTATAGGAACAACAAAGTAAAAAGGCTCTACCACAGCCTGAGTGATAAATGATGTTAGTCACACTCAAAATTACCAGTAAATGTTACAATAATGAATCCGAATGTCTTAGACACACTTTAAGAGAGATATAAGATAAACCGTTGCTTTAAACACTACCAGGTTTAAGTAATTGTAAAGTTAATATATATATACTGAAATAAATATATGATAGAATGGAGAATAATAGTCATTTATATATATATATATATATTTCAATGTATAAATTGTTATTAACAAGGTAGAACATTTTACACCTCGCCACTGAAGACAAAAGATAAATTTATCACCCTAGCGAGTCACCTCGATAGTCCTGGTCGGTTATCACCTTGATTCTTAAATATTGAGAAATTAACTTCCATTCAAAGTCTAAATATTTAAGAGAAATCTTTCCTACCACACGATACATTTACAGCACATCTCTGAATAACTATGTCTGTCAAGTACACCCTTAAACTAGCGTTTAAAATCCTCCCCGTAAATATGTGTACTATTCTCATCTTGCTTGTTGAGGAACAACCCACTTGACGTGAATTAACGTTTAATCTGAATATCTTAGTCTGTTACGTCAGTCTTTAAACTGCTAGCATCAAACCCTCTCAGTAAATATAACACACCCTGTAGTATATTTTTCTCATCTTGCTTGTTGAGGAACAACCCACTTGACGTGAATTAACGTTTAATCTGAATATCTTAGTCTGTTACGTCAGTCTTTAAACTGCTAGCATCAAACCCTCTCAGTAAATATAACACACCCTGTAGTATATTTTTCTCATCTTGCTCGTTGAGGAACAACCCACTTGACGTGAATTAACGTTTAATCTGAATATCTTAGTCTGTTACGTCAGTCTTTAAACTGCTAGCATCAAACCCTCTCAGTAAATATAACACACCCTGTAGTATATTTTTCTCATCTTGCTTGTTGAGGAACAACCCACTTGACGTGAATTAACGTTTAATCTGAATATCTTAGTCTGTTACGTCAGTCTTTAAACTGCTAGCATCAAACCCTCTCAGTAAATATAACACACCCTGTAGTATATTTTTCTCATCTTGCTTGTTGAGGAACAACCCACTTGACGTGAATTAACGTTTAATCTGAATATCTTAGTCTGTTACGTCAGTCTTTAAACTGCTAGCATCAAACCCTCTCAGTAAATATAACACACCCTGTAGTATATTTTTCTCATCTTGCTTGTTGAGGAACAACCCACTTGACGTGAATTAACGTTTAATCTGAATATCTTAGTCTGTTACGTCAGTCTTTAAACTGCTAGCATCAAACCCTCTCAGTAAATATAACACACCCTGTAGTATATTTTTCTCATCTTGCTTGTTGAGGAACAACCCACTTGACGTGAATTAACGTTTAATCTGAATATCTTAGTCTGTTACGTCAGTCTTTAAACTGCTAGCATCAAACCCTCTCAGTAAATATAACACACCCTGTAGTATATTTTTCTCATCTTGCTTGTTGAGGAACAACCCACTTGACGTGAATTAACGTTTAATCTGAATATCTTAGTCTGTTACGTCAGTCTTTAAACTGCTAGCATCAAACCCTCTCAGTAAATATAACACACCCTGTAGTATATTTTTCTCATCTTGCTTGTTGAGGAACAACCCACTTGACGTGAATTAACGTTTAATCTGAATATCTTAGTCTGTTACGTCAGTCTTTAAACTGCTAGCATCAAACCCTCTCAGTAAATATAACACACCCTGTAGTATATTTTTCTCATCTTGCTTGTTGAGGAACAACCCACTTGACGTGAATTAACGTTTAATCTGAATATCTTAGTCTGTTACGTCAGTCTTTAAACTGCTAGCATCAAACCCTCTCAGTAAATATAACACACCCTGTAGTATATTTTTCTCATCTTGCTTGTTGAGGAACAACCCACTTGACGTGAATTAACGTTTAATCTGAATATCTTAGTCTGTTACGTCAGTCTTTAAACTGCTAGCATCAAACCCTCTCAGTAAATATAACACACCCTGTAGTATATTTTTCTCATCTTGCTTGTTGAGGAACAACCCACTTGACGTGAATTAACGTTTAATCTGAATATCTTAGTCTGTTACGTCAGTCTTTAAACTGCTAGCATCAAACCCTCTCAGTAAATATAACACACCCTGTAGTATATTTTTCTCCTCTTGCTTGTTGAGGAGTAACATGATCGATTTGAATTAACGCCTAATCCAAATATATTTTTCTGTAAAGTCCATCCTTAATCTACCGTAAAAATCCTTCCTTGTTAACCTCCAACTCGACGCTTGATACTTCCATTTCTTTACGCTTGTCTTAACATAGTAATAGTTGGCAAAGTTATTAAGAAGATTTTGAGACATTCTTGAATATTTTATCTTTTAAATTTTGCATTTCTGTGAAATATTCAGTGCTACTATTATCAGATTCTTTAGGTTTATGTTGTTGTAGATTTGTATAAATGTAATGCAGTTTTTGATCAGTTAAGCTTAAGTAATAGGAGTGCAAATAAGTAAATCAGTGACACTACGTCAAATGACATATATAAAACCAATACATTGGTATTTACTAGTTGGTGAATAAACGGCGCATTTACGCAGATATAAGAATGGAACTTCCAACTGTTTGAGTAGACTATATGATCTTCTATGACATGCTGTTATACTTTTGAATTACAGTTACTAATTAAACACCTTACCTAAACCTTGCAGGGGTTCTGTGGTTCTAAGAACGCATTTACCGTTTAATTTAGATGTTTGAATACTATTACTAAATACATAATTATGCCATTTTGAGTACTGACTATTGGTAGCCTCGCTTAGTCGTGTTGAGACAGGAGGGCGTTTCGGTTCATCCCATCTTGTTCTACCGAGTACTGGGATGAACACGATGTACCGTGTGGTGACAATACTTTCGGAAATTTTGTTTCTGACCGAACCGAAGCTGTTCCGTGAACGAAATCGACGCTATGCTGAGTCACGATAAAGGATAAAGACGTCATAAATGTGCAGTATTTCACATAGTATTCGTCTTATTTTGACTCTTCGCAAACACAATTTCGTAATTTTGTAACCCTACCAAATCTAGTCCTCTTTTTTATTATTTTAAATTCTTAACTACTGCATATTTTAATTGTATTTTGTTTCTAGTCTATTGTTTCTGCAAATATTAGTTCCCTAATAATTTACTATCTCATAGTAGTTTTCCAGAAAGTGTTATGTAGCCTTTAATTCCTTAGAAAATTAATATGTGTATAGGCTACTAGCAATTAAGATAAAGGTAAGATGTACAGAGCGGTTAGACCGGATTTATCCGGATTCTCTATCCTAAAGGTTGACAACACGAACTTGATTTTGAACCAGTTGCATTGGCCGCGGGCAACCGCTTCAGCTAAGGTGACATAGTACACAAAGTGGTAAATGGATTCCCAGGACCGCCGTCCGCATGATTTTTTGTGCTAAGGAAGGAGCGCATATATTTTTTATAGAAATTTACCCACGTAATTCAGTGCGTATCGGGTTTAAAAATATATAATATGTTATTTTAAAACATATAACTAAGAAGTTCCTGTAATTTAATTTTATTTCACAAGGACTTCTACTGTTGTATTTCTCAGTTGAAGATTTATGAATTACGTACTTATGACGTAACAGGCTTCATTGACGTTGGATGCAAAATTTCAAATGTAACTTATTTCGTTCTCGAGATGTCCTACGGACAGATACAACAGCCGAAATATCACACAGAAAATAAATTAGCATTACAATTACGAGCAAATCTTTGTCTATGCAGATGTTGATTTTCACTCAATCTTTAATGTTTATGGATTATAACTGTATAGAGATATCTTGGCACATGATACAATAAATTATTTTTAATAGTTTAGATTTTATAACAATATTCTTAGTTAATAAAAGTTACACTTTATTACTTTTTAGTTATACCCTATGAATAAAACCGTCACGTGTTAAATATGATTTTGCTTATTTTCTTTACAGAAGTTATTTATATGTTATTTACTCTTTCCAATCAAGGTTACCTACAAGACTAAACTGTAATAGTTACTGACGCTAATCCAAATCCAATGGCACGATATACACCATCATCAAACTGAGTGTTGCCTACAGCTATATATCTTCGTGCAACATTTTAAGATTTTGTAAAATTAGAATTTTCCAACCTCTCGCGTAATAAGCTTTACAAATCTCAACCAAAATATGAAGGTTTCGTTCTATTTGCATATTTTGAGATGCAAATGGAAAGTTTTTATTTTAATTGATTTTACCAATCAATTGTTAAAATGATAAAAGCAATATGATAGGTTCGAATCTGATTTATACGAATGTAACAGTGACGTTACTTGTTTATAAATTTATAGTTTTAGATTTTGTTTTTGAATTTCTTACGAACCTTTCACTAATTTACACTTATATTTAAACATCATACATGTATTGCATCCATGCTTTATAAGATGACATTTCCTGCAAATAATATTATATTCCATTTTAAATCATGTATAAATCTAAATTTTATATTTAGTAGACAAAATAATTTAAATTAATATTTTTTCATAACTTTAATTTATCAGTTAATAGAGTAAACTTTGATGAATTTTAGAGATACAGTACTTATTTTGTGAGATTAAAAAGACAAACACTGTACAGAAAATAAATATAGTACCCTTGAAAGTAAAACTCTTTTTCGTTCATTGCCAAAAAATCACAGGGACAGTATTCACAATTTCGAACCTTAATAATTGAATTGACCTGCTCCTGAATGGCGTTTAATGAATGTTTCCCAGTGGAAATTCCTTACACAATTCATCGTGAGATTCAGTGGATTACAGCGTAAAATAGAGGTTAAATTCCTCAATTGAATTTATTGGAATATTTGTGTAATAAATAAATTCAATAACGGCTATCCACGTATTTAATCAGTATAGAAGAAACGTATCAGACAGTAAGCGTTATATGTGTACGATATCTTAAGTAATTCTGATGATCATCTTCGGAAGATACCTCTATTTACTCGGAAGGTTACCATGTGTAAATTTAAAACACTTAAATAGGTGAGACTTTTTATAATGAATTACATTTATTCAGTAAGTTCTGAGGTTTATTAGGCCGTAATTAGTTGTTTTAATTTTTAGGCTATTTAGATTGAACTTCGCAGATAGGGAGGACAACTAACCATTTGCCAACATCGACGAAGAAACCATAAATGTAATCAAAATGTCAAATTTGAATAATATAATTACTGACAGAGATTTTCCTAATTCTCTTAATTGATCTCATGGAATTTGAGTATTAAAGGTCAGTCAGACACGTATGCCGTTGACGTACCTGTTAGGTCTTTATCTTGCAGGTTAATACATCTGAAACAATTAGAAGTGTAGGAATGTTTTGCAAATAAGTTAAAATACCGGTTACATTCAACGACAGCAATTTATTTTGGGAAATGAAGTAGAATATTTTTACAAAATCCTCAGTTAGTTAGCCTAATCAATAAAAGATTAAAGTTTATATTTATATTGACTATCGAATTTAGAAGTACAATATGTTAAGAAAGTAATATTTTTACCTTTTAAGAAATATAAAATATTTAGTTCAGATCCAAGATAAAAATTTCGTTTAGTTTTTCTTACTGATAGGGCCGGAAACATTACCATCTAGTAGGTAAATACGAGAAATTTTAATTTGAAATTAGAAATGCCTATTTAACCAAACTATAGGTAATTCATTTCAGGTAATTTTTACTCCTTTGTTAGTCGATTCTCTGCTGATAACGAAGGCATAACATTCATTTGAAAAATAAAATCAAGGGCATTCAAACGGAAGTAGTTGTATTATTTGCCTCGCCTTACATAAGGCCGGGACACACATAATCGCACCGCGCCCGACACGTCAGTCGGCCCTGTGTTGGCCGTCATACGGTGAAAGAATTGCAGCGCAGTTTTTCCACACATGTCCGCACCGACACCAGATCGTCGTGCCCGCACCGTCACCGATATGTGGAGTTTGAATTTTGACGGTCACGGTGCGGTCTACGAGCGGCATCATATGTTGTTGACTGTTGCGTTCTTCTTTTTAAAACTATTTAAGTAGTCTATACGTTCTATTTTATTGAATTATTTAGTGTAGCCTACTAACTCTACATCCTGTGTTCGCGTACGAAATCATATTTATTGATAAAAGTATTACATTTTCTTACCTTAGAGTAAACTAGTCATATTTTCTTATTGTGCATATTTTCTTATTACAACACATTTGAAAACCATGTTGTACATTAAGTGATTTTAAACAACTAAATTCGAATTATGAAAAATCTATAAACATTTTTCATTAATTAAAAAATAACAAGGATGTAATTATTTGTACAAAAATCTATTTTTCTTTGATGTATTGAGGTTACTTGATAAATTTATTCCGGTATTTTGTAAGGGTCATATTTAGAATGTTTCTATGACATTTTTATTTTTTTTATTCTTTTCACTTCAATAAAGTAAAAATAAAAAATATTTTATTTACAATAAGATTTTCAAGCAAGAAAACCCCATGTAAAAATAAATAATAATAATAACAATAAATAATTTATTTCTCCATGATAACAAACTGAATATTACAAATAAATATTATTGCCAGTGCTTAATAATAAATAATACTATGACATAACGTATTTACAATAGCAGTAAATAACAAATACAACAAAAATGTTTTCTACTTACTTTATTTCTAATTTATGTACTTAGCTTATGTATTACTTATGTATTATAAAATATAAAAAGTAGGTTACATCCTATTAGATTTTCTTTCTTTTTTTAAACTAATAATTAGGCCAATAGATTTACAAAATAAGGGAAATTTAGGTACCCCATAAGAGGCTGTGCCTGTGTTGGGGATACTATATACAAAAAGGGTAAAACATAAAAATACCGGAATCGAGCAAGAATGAAATGTTAAAAATGAGTTATTGTAGCTTATGTAGTAAATAATATACTATTACGTATCAAAGTTTAAATTTAGCATAACTATTAAACAAAAAGGATTTATGCATGATTTACAATTCAAGTATTAGGCTTTACACATATAACATTAAATATTATATTATAAATAATTATTTTATAATGCTCCAACGTGTCTATTTAATTATTATTATAACTTAGCAGACAAGACTAACCATACACTAATTTATTATCTTAAACATATACTCAATATCATCTTGACCGATCAACCATACTCTAATTTTTTTAGAAAATATATTTATGTTTCTACTATTTTTGACTAATTCTGGCAATAAATTATTTGTCCTCGGAGCTATAAAAGAAAAACATTATGTAAAATCTGTTTTTTGTACGTTCTCCAGTATATATTTTACAAATATTTACTATGTTTTACAAATTATTATAAACGGGCTTGCAACATGGCAAACTCTCTGGCATCACACTATAGCTCTTGGGTTTAATATAAAAAACACCAAATATACTGTTTATAGTGTATTTGACCGAAATTCACTGCAATGAAACACAATGAAGAAGAATTATAGGGATAAAAAATATAACCAAGATAATGATAAAATTTACAAATTTTACATACTAGTTGATTGTACAAAGCTTTACTGTAGCATTGCAATGTTTCATCACCACAGCGATTAATAAAAATAACAACAATGAAATTAACAATAATCTCAAGCAATACTTAATCTTCCGAATATTTTTTAAGTATCTGTTACTTCGAATTCAAAAGAAACATGCTCTAGTACAAACAGTGAGATTGTTGCGCTCGGACTGCATACGGACATGTGTGGCCTCACGGTAACCGAGCGGAGCCCGCACCGACACTCGGCCGACTCACGTGTGGGGCACGGTGCGGTTATGTGTGTCCCAACCTTTATCTGTCGGCTGTACATGACGGTTTCCCGAGTCTATCCACAGTTATTTGGTAGACATACGAGTAAACAGCGATGATTCCACATACATACTTTAGTTGGCTTTGTAGTTTATCTTGGATTCTCTTCCCCCCCCCCTTTCACTTTCAAACTCCATCGTTTACGCGTCTTGGCGGATCAGTTTCTTTGTTGCATAGATAGTTTCATAACTGCCGACTAGTTTTCCGAAGACAGAGGAATTTACATCCAGTTTTTAGAGTAAGGTATTCCATGGTCTGAGACATCTATCAATTCTTTTTAATTTAATTGATCTTCGAAGCAATCATTAGTAACTTCAAATGAATTAATTTTATATGTTAAATCAAAACGGCCTTTTATTTATATATAATGAAAAAAGTGAAATTCAATGTCGTTCCTTCATAAATGTTTATCAATTGGAATCACGCTGAAACGTTTGCAGTTAGACTGTAAGATTAATTTATTACTCTAAATTTGTAATGTAATTGAATAAATTATTAAAAGCAAAGTTAAAAGATAAATTGAAGAAAAAGGATATAAATTGTATTAAATAGGCCTCATACAAATCAAGAGAAGTTTAAGAGTTTTATTTATATTCTATTTAAACACTTTAAGTCCTAAAAGTAGTTTTGTGACTTAACTGACATAATAAAGAGTGTTTTATGAACTATATGTGTTTGAATTATATTAGATTGTGTATGTTTGTTCTGTATTTGGATGTAGTTCTAGTTCGGAATCGTTTATCACATTACTTAAGAGTTTGCTTTGTTTGCTTGAAAAAATGATATGCACAAACCTGCATTATTTCTCATAATTTCTTTGTGTTATTTGATAAACGTTTTTTGGAAAGTGGATATTTAAAAACCATCCAGAACAAAATATATTATTTTTATGCTCTAATGATTTACGTAGAAGAGTAGAGTATACTCTTCCTAATTCGTCCTTCTAGATAGCCTATGCCTCCAAGTTAAACCTACCCTGGGTACAGCAAAGGCAATGTATCGCTTAAATCTGGGTACCCTTGCGGATATCCAGTAGCGGCAAATCACTAATCTCTAATGCTGAGATAGTAGAGTGGAAGGGTAGATCAATAGATCTAGTGTCCTGATGAGGATGACTGTTTAGTTTGTGGGGCTCCCTTAGTGTTCAAATCAGTTCTAGACTAGAGTTAAAGAAGGGCCACCCCTGTCCGTTTTGACTGTAGAGGCTGGTACAGAACTGGTGTCATATGTTCTAGGTGACATGACTGGTACTTAGTGCCTGCTATCCCTCTTAGTGGATCTCGACAGGAGGCGACCCAATTGTGGGTAACTCCTTACAATTACCCATCCTAAACATCCTGTCACTAAAGAAGCAAGCACAAAAACCCTCTTAAAAGTACGTGTAATGAGTGGTACTCAGTATCTTGTATTAGAGATTTTTATATGGTTATTTAATTTCATAATGAAGATAATTTACAATACCCCTAATATTATAAAAGTTTTTCTTTATTTTCCAGGCTCTGGAATCCACTAAATCATTGAAATAACTTTACAAAGATATTTATTCTAATATCAATAACAGTAAAGAGTATAAAGAAAAATATTAGTTCATTTGAATATTGAAAGTGTATTCAGCCATTAATGGCCCTACAGTGTGCAGGGAGACGTTACAACACTCGTATGTAAGGCGGAGACGGGGCGGGACACTGTCGTGTGGCACGTGTCTGAGTTGGTAAGTGCTATAACTCGGGGTGGAATTTGTGAATTGAGAGGAAATAAGAAACATTTATCATGCTACTATTCAGCCACTAATGGCCCTACAGTGTGCAGGGAGACGTTACAACACTCGTATGTAAGGCGAGAGACGGGGCGAGACGCTGTCGTGTGGCACGTGTCTGAGTTGGTAAGTGCTATAACTCGGGGTGGAATTTGTGAATTGAGAGGAAATAAGAAACATTTATCATGCTACTATTCAGCCACTAATGGCCCTACAGTGTGCAGGGAGACGTTACAACACTCGTATGTAAGGCGAGAGACGGGGCGAGACGCTGTCGTGTGGCACGTGTCTGAGTTGGTAAGTGCTATAACTCGGGGTGGAATTTGTGAATTGAGAGGAAATAAGAAACATTTATCATGCTACTATTCAGCCACTAATGGCCCTACAGTGTGCAGGGAGACGTTACAACACTCGTATGTAAGGCGAGAGACGGGGCGAGACGCTGTCGTGTGGCACGTGTCTGAGTTGGTAAGTGCTATAACTCGGGGTGGAATTTGTGAATTGAGAGGAAATAAGAAACATTTATCATGCTACTATTCAGCCACTAATGGCCCTACAGTGTGCAGGGAGACGTTACAACACTCGTATGTAAGGCGAGAGACGGGGCGAGACGCTGTCGTGTGGCACGTGTCTGAGTTGGTAAGTGCTATAACTCGGGGTGGAATTTGTGAATTGAGAGGAAATAAGAAACATTTATCATGCTACTATTCAGCCACTAATGGCCCTACAGTGTGCAGGGAGACGTTACAACACTCGTATGTAAGGCGAGAGACGGGGCGAGACGCTGTCGTGTGGCACGTGTCTGAGTTGGTAAGTGCTATAACTCGGGGTGGAATTTGTGAATTGAGAGGAAATAAGAAACATTTATCATGCTACTATTCAGCCACTAATGGCCCTACAGTGTGCAGGGAGACGTTACAACACTCGTATGTAAGGCGAGAGACGGGGCGAGACGCTGTCGTGTGGCACGTGTCTGAGTTGGTAAGTGCTATAACTCGGGGTGGAATTTGTGAATTGAGAGGAAATAAGAAACATTTATCATGCTACTATTCAGCCACTAATGGCCCTACAGTGTGCAGGGAGACGTTACAACACTCGTATGTAAGGCGAGAGACGGGGCGAGACGCTGTCGTGTGGCACGTGTCTGAGTTGGTAAGTGCTATAACTCGGGGTGGAATTTGTGAATTGAGAGGAAATAAGACACATTTATCATACATCCATGCAAATAAGGTTGAGTTCCACTCGACGTTAAGGTATGTATGAAGCTCCTGAACAGTTTAAGAACGACAGTATACGTGCATTGCTTAATAAATGGACGATTTAGATTGTGAAAAAAGTTATAAAAAAGCAGATACTCGTACAAAAATGTTTTGTGAAACCAAGCACATTTAAAATTATATCCCAAAGGCATTCCTAATGATATTGCTTGAAAGTATCTCACCTTTTCAGGTTATAGCCATAAAATCCAGAAACTTTTTGTGGCAAAAACTCACTATCACAGGATCAAGGACTCTAGGGCTACAGTGGTGTTTATCATTTGTTTATAATCTACTTTACGTTGTAATAAATAACAGAATATATCGCTCATCACTCTAATGAGCCTCAAGAACGTCTAATACCTGAGACAAAAGATTTTAAATAAACGTTGTAAATTGTGAAATATGTACACATTGAACGAGGTGCAATGCAATATTATTAAATCGATTTGAGAGCAATATACTCGTACTAGGCTAAACTTCTTGTACTTAAAGACAACCGTGTTTACCAATTTAGCATTGTGATACATGTATATATTTCGTTTACGTTGATATGTAGCTATATATTTAAGAAAAGTATAATCTAATGAGTGCAATTATAGTATTGTCCCAATCACAGATTGAAAATGAGGACTTTTTATTTCTAAAAAATTTTTAAGAGAAATAACATAGTTGACAGAACTTGTTTTTCCTACACACGTGATAGGAGTTTTTGGTTTACGTACTTAAAGAGAACCAGAATGAAATGGCATATTTTATAATAATTTGTTTTACAATATAAACTGTCATGTTTTACATTTAGTAGTATTAAATTATACTTGCCTTTTTATATAATTTAAATTTAAAGTAAAGAAGTATGCAATGGTTTTTCTGACGATCGCTATCATCAATTAATGTAACATATATAACCGAGAGCCAATTTGTGCCGTAAAAGTACAAAATACATAATTCTTTAAATCGATCGAGGATTCTATTCTAAGATATAAATCTATCGTCAGGCACGTAGTTCTTGTTGAGGTAGAAATAAGAGGATATCTTTATAGTGAAAAATGGAATGATAATCTATCACATTATATTTTCCTAGCTTGATACACTTCCTAAACAAACTTCAGGCTTAAAATAATAGTTTTATAGTTTTATTACATTTAAACCAAACTTGAAAATGGATCAGGAGATTTGGAATATCTTCCAGTAACCAGTTCATATCGCAGAAGCGTTAGATATGTCACTTAACAAGGATATACCTATGATATCCTAGTAGTTCAGCAGGAAAGTTAATGAAAAACTTCGGGTAACTGCTAGTATTAAATTATTATTAAATGTGGTGAATACTTTATGGCAGATAACTCCAAAGCGAGTTTTCTAATAATTCGGTCATTAAGTATGTTGACAATATTCTATGGGTTAGAGAAAGAAAATAAATTTTCGTATTTTACTTAAAATCAATGTAATACAAAGAAATAAGTCACAACTTTATGAATCTCAAATACAATTTTGGAATGGAAAAAAACTGTTAAATTGTTAAAAAATTTTAAGCATAATAAGTTCGTACGCCTTAAGTGCAGAACATAAATCTGAATGGGATTATTTTATAAAATGATCTATACTATTTTAGGAAATTATTTATTTAAACGTATAATTTTAATTGATAAAGCCATTAAATTACCGATAATCTTTTAAATGTAAATAAAAAAATATGTTCAAATATCACTTTGAACTGAAAAAGTGTTTCTGATTTATGAGATTCATTAATCCTGTTACATGGACTCAGTGTGGTTTATGAATTTAGTTTTCATATGAAAAATATTGTGATACAATTAAATTTTGCTACAAAGCATATTCTGTAAGAATGATATATGGTCACAGATATTTCAGAAATTGAACAATATAAGCACTATCTCATGTGTAAATGAGTAATTTTACAATTTAAATTTTCCTCTGAGGACTTATATATTATACAATAAAATAAAATGTCGATAAATGAGTGTAGACAAAACGAGGGAATATGTAATGTGGGTCACATCGCGCCCTCTTCTCATCTCTTATAATATGGCGCGAGTAAAGGAGAGATGTGTTAATAATTCAATGCTCTCGATAAAAGCTTCTGCTTCGCATTTTGTAACTCATACAATATACATAAAACGTTTTACTGAATCCAACATAACGTTTCTTGACAGAACAATATGAAGTTATTTCTATTTATCACAGTTGAAAACACGGCATATCGTATGGAAATGTTTACTATCACCGGAGTTAAAACCTCATGTTTCTGTTGGCTTATTAAATATGAAAACGATATGATAAACGGCAATAAATATAAGGCAGGAATACGTCGCACCACGCGTCGTGTAACACGTTCCTCTCAGGTTTAATGGAACATTTCAAGTTTCTTAACAGATCGACAGAAAATCACACGGAAAGACGTTTTTATATCCCCCATCAAAAAAGAGAAATTGTGTCAGCCTACTGAGTGATTTTGTTACAATACAATGCCTACACCATTGTATTGTTGGCCAGAGTTTTATGCACATCCTTTACTACAGTTTTAAACCACTCCACGCCACTTGCCTGTGTAATAACCGGTCTCTCTCTTCCCTGTTGCTGCAATGTACTCAGCATGTTCCAAATGCGAGTATCCAAGGCTGTATTAGTGTTGCCAGACTTCCAGTACAATCGTTATTACATCTATGCCACGTCACACCATTTGTTGTCTGTATAATAACCGGTCTCTCACTTCTCTGTTGCTGCACTGTACTCAGCATGTTCCAGATGCGAGTATCCAAGGCTGTATTAGTGTTGCCAGACTTCCAGTACAATCGTTATTACATCTATGCCACGTCACAACATTTTTTGTCTGTATAATAACCGGTCTCTCACTTCCCTGTTGCTGCAATGTACTCAGCATGTTCCAGATGCGAGTATCCAAGGCTGTATTGGTGTTGCCAGACTTCCAGTACAATCGTTATTACATCTATGCCACGTCACACCATTTGTTGTCTGTATAATAACCGGTCTCTCACTTCCCTGTTGCTGCAATGTACTCAGCATGTTCCAGATGCGAGTATCCAAGGCTGTATTAGTGTTGCCAGACTTCCAGTACAATCGTTATTACATCTATGCCACGTCACACCATTTGTTATCTGTATAATAACCGATCACTCTCATCCCCTCTCATCCCTGTTGCTGCAATGTACTCAGCATGTTCCAGATGCGAGTATCCAAGGCTGTATTAGTGTTGCCAGATTTCCAGTACAATCGTTATAACATCTATGTCACGTCACACCATTTGTTGGCTGTATAATAACCGGTCTCATTCTTCCCTGTTGCTGCAATGTACTCAGTATGTTCCAGATGCGAGTATCCAAGGCTGTATTAGTGTTGCCAGACTTCCAGTACAATCGCTATTACATCTATGCCACGTCACACCATTTGTTGTCTGTGTAATAACCGGTCTCTCTCTTCCCTGATGCTGCAATGTACTCAGCATGTTCTAGATGCGAGTATCCAAGGCTGTATTAGTGTTGCCAGACTTCCAGTACAATCGTTATTACATCTATGCCACGTCACACCATTTGTTGTCTGTATAATAACCGGTCTCTCACTTCCCTGTTGCTGCAATGTACTCAGCATGTTCCAGATGCGAGTATCCAAGGCTGTATTAGTGTTGCCAGACTTCCAGTACAATCGTTATTACATCTATGCCACGTCACACCATTTGTTGTCTGTATAATAACCGGTCTCTCTCTTCCCTGTTGCTGCAATGTACTCAGCATGTTCCAGATGCGAGTATCCAAGGCTGTATTAGTGTTGCCAGACTTCCAGTACAATCGTTATTACATCTATGCCACGTCACACCATTTGTTGTCTGTATAATAACCGGTCTCTCTCTCTTCCCTGTTGCTGCAATGTACTCAGCATGTTCCAGATGCGAGTATCCAAGGCTGTATTAGTGTTGCCAGACTTCCAGTACAATCGTTATTACATCTATGCCACGTCACACCATTTGTTGTCTGTGTAATAACCGGTCTCTCACTTCCCTGTTGCTGCAATGTACTCAGCATGTTCCAGATGCGAGTATCCAAGGCTGTATTGGTGTTGCCAGACTTCCAGTACAATCGTTATTACATCTATGCCACGTCACACCATTTGTTGTCTGTATAATAACCGGTCTCTCACTTCCCTGTTGCTGCAATGTACTCAGCATGTTCCAGATGCGAGTATCCAAGGCTGTATTAGTGTTGCCAGACTTCCAGTACAATCGTTATTACATCTATGCCACGTCACACCATTTGTTATCTGTATAATAACCGATCTCTCTCATCCCTGTTGCTGCAATGTACTCAGCATGTTCCAGATGCGAGTATCCAAGGCTGTATTAGTGTTGCCAGATTTCCAGTACAATCGTTATTACATCTATGCCACGTCACACCATTTGTTGGCTGTATAATAACCGGTCTCTCACTTCCCTGTTGCTGCAATGTACTCAGCATGTTCCAGATGCGAGTATCCAAGGCTGTATTGGTGTTGCCAGACTTCCAGTACAATCGTTATTACATCTATGCCACGTCACACCATTTGTTGTCTGTATAATAACCGGTCTCTCACTTCCCTGTTGCTGCAATGTACTCAGCATGTTCCAGATGCGAGTATCCAAGGCTGTATTAGTGTTGCCAGACTTCCAGTACAATCGTTATTACATCTATGCCACGTCACACCATTTGTTGGCTGTATAATAACCGATCTCTCTCATCCCTGTTGCTGCAATGTACTCAGCATGTTCCAGATGCGAGTATCCAAGGCTGTATTAGTGTTGCCAGATTTCCAGTACAATCGTTATAACATCTATGCCACGTCACACCATTTGTTGGCTGTATAATAACCGGTCTCATTCTTCCCTGTTGCTGCAATGTACTCAGTATGTTCCAGATGCGAGTATCCAAGGCTGTATTAGTGTTGCCAGACTTCCAGTACAATCGCTATTACATCTATGCCACGTCACACCATTTGTTGTCTGTGTAATAACCGGTCTCTCTCTTCCCTGATGCTGCAATGTACTCAGCATGTTCTAGATGCGAGTATCCAAGGCTGTATTAGTGTTGCCAGACTTCCAGTACAATCGTTATTACATCTATGCCACGTCACACCATTTGTTGTCTGTATAATAACCGGTCTCTCACTTCCCTGTTGCTGCAATGTACTCAGCATGTTCCAGATGCGAGTATCCAAGGCTGTATTAGTGTTGCCAGACTTCCAGTACAATCGTTATTACATCTATGCCACGTCACACCATTTGTTGTCTGTATAATAACCGGTCTCTCTCTTCCCTGTTGCTGCAATGTACTCAGCATGTTCCAGATGCGAGTATCCAAGGCTGTATTAGTGTTGCCAGATTTCCAGTACAATCGTTATTACATCTATGCCACGTCACACCATTTGTTGTCTGTGTAATAACCGGTCTCTCACTTCCCTGTTGCTGCAATGTACTCAGCATGTTCCAGATGCGAGTATCCAAGGCTGTATTGGTGTTGCCAGACTTCCAGTACAATCGTTATTACATCTATGCCACGTCACACCATTTGTTGTCTGTATAATAACCGGTCTCTCACTTCCCTGTTGCTGCAATGTACTCAGCATGTTCCAGATGCGAGTATCCAAGGCTGTATTAGTGTTGCCAGACTTCCAGTACAATCGTTATTACATCTATGCCACGTCACACCATTTGTTATCTGTATAATAACCGATCTCTCTCATCCCTGTTGCTGCAATGTACTCAGCATGTTCCAGATGCGAGTATCCAAGGCTGTATTAGTGTTGCCAGATTTCCAGTACAATCGTTATAACATCTATGCCACGTCACACCATTTGTTGGCTGTATAATAACCGGTCTCATTCTTCCCTGTTGCTGCAATGTACTCAGTATGTTCCAGATGCGAGTATCCAAGGCTGTATTAGTGTTGCCAGACTTCCAGTACAATCGCTATTACATCTATGCCACGTCACACCATCTTTTGTCTGTGTAATAACCGGTCTCTCTCTTCCCTGATGCTGCAATGTACTCAGCATGTTCTAGATGCGAGTATCCAAGGCTGTATTAGTGTTGCCAGACTTCCAGTACAATCGCTATTACATCTATGCCACGTCACACCATTTGTTGTCTGTATAATAACCGGTCTCTCTCTTCCCTGTTGCTGCAATGTAATCAGCATGTTCTAGATGCGAGTATCCAAGGCTGTATTAGTGTTGCCAGACTTCCAGTACAATCGTTATTACATCTATGCCACGTCACACCATTTGTTGTATGTGTAATAACCGGTCTCTCTCTTCCCTGTTGCTGCAATGTACTCAGCATGTTCTAGATGCGAGTATCCAAGGCTGTATTAGTGTTGCCAGACTTCCAGTACAATCGTTATTACATCTATGCCACGTCACACCATTTGTTGTCTGTATAATAACCGGTCTCTCTTCCTCGTGACCACTGTGTACTCAGTAGACGAGGTCTATGAAAATATAAGAATTTTTTATATTCTTATGTTACTTTATGCACCATGGAAGGAAGTACTTTGCGAGGATAACTGAATCCACATAGGTTAAAAGGCAACAGGTTGTAAATGTGCTAAAACATCCTTAAAACTACTATTGGTCTTTGGTATCAATCCCAAGCCGGTTTAATATCACACAAGATTGAAACAGTTAAATGGACTCCTCCGAACTCCTGTACCTGAGCTATAGATATATTGATAAATCCTGAGATTATTAAAGTTTATTGTGATAAATTCCAGCATAACCACGTCTATTCCATATCGTTATACTATCCATTTAGTTTGTTGCCTTTAACATTTGATTTGAATTTACTTACTTGTACATATGTTTATTTCATTACTGAAGGGTATTGCAGTTTAGTGGGATAAATACCTGCATACCCACGTGTATTTTACATCGTTACACTTTCCAATACGTTTGTGGCCTTTAACAACGTCTTCATCTGATGTCTTTACCTACTTGTAGATGTGTTTATTTCATTACTGAAGGGTATTGCAGTTTAGTGGGATAAATACCTGCATACCCACGTGTATTTTACATCGTTACACTTTCCAATACGTTTGTGGCCTTTAACAACGTCTTCATCTGATGTCTTTACCTACTTGTAGATGTGTTTATTTCATTACTGAAGGGTATTGCAGTTTAGTGGGATAAATACCAGCATACCCACGTGTATTTTACATCGTTACACTTTCCAATACGTTTGTGGCCTTTAACAACGTCTTCATCTGATGTCTTTACCTACTTGTAGATGTGTTTATTTCATTACTGAAGGGTATTGCAGTTTAGTGGGATAAATACCAGCATACCCACGTTTATTTTACATCGTTACACTTTCCAATACGTTTGTGGCCTTTAACAACGTCTTCATCTGATGTCTTTACCTACTTGTAGATGTGTTTATTTCATTACTGAAGGGTATTGCAGTTTAGTGGGATAAATACCAGCATACCCACGTTTATTTTACATCGTTACACTTTCCAATACGTTTGTGGCCTTTAACAACGTCTTCATCTGATGTCTTTACCTACTTGTAGATGTGTTTATTTCATTACTGAAGGGTATTGCAGTTTAGTGGGTTAAATACCAGCATACCCACGTTTATTTTACATCGTTACACTTTCCAATACGTTTGTGGCCTTTAACAACGTCTTCATCTGATGTCTTTACCTACTTGTAGATATGTTTATTTCATTACTGAAGGGTATTGCAGTTTAGTGGGATAAATACCAGCATACCCACGTTTATTTTACATCGTTACACTTTCCAATACGTTTGTGGCCTTTAAAACGTCTTCATCTGATGTCTTTACCTACTTGTAGATGTGTTTATTTCATTACTGAAGGGTATTGCAGTTTAGTGGGATAAATACCAGCATACCCACGTTTATTTTACATCGTTACACTTTCAAATAAGTTTGTGGCCTTTAACAACGTCTTCATCTGATGTCTTTACCTACTTGTAGATGTGTTTATTTCATTACTGAAGGGTATTGCAGTTTAGTGGGATAAATACCAGCATACCCACGTTTATTTTACATCGTTACACTTTCCAATACGTTTGTGGCCTTTAAAACGTCTTCATCTGATGTCTTTACCTACTTGTAGATGTGTTTATTTCATTACTGAAGGTTATTGCAGTTTAGTGGGATAAATACCAGCATACCCACGTGTATTTTACATCGTTACACTTTCCAATAAGTTTGTGGCCTTTAAAACGTCTTCATCTGATGTCTTTACCTACTTTTAGATGTGTTTATTTCATTACTGAAGGGTATTGCAGTTTATTGGGATAAATACCAGCATACCCACGTTTATTTTACATCGTTACACTTTCCAATACGTTTGTGGCCTTTAACAATGTCTTCATCTGATGTCTTTACCTACTTGTAGATGTGTTTATTCTTTCCTAATGTATTACAGTTTAATGGGATAAAGGATATATTTACATCATTTCCATCTGGCTGTAACATACCCTGATATGTGCGGCATCCAAATGAATGTCTTACGATATTCATGTCTAAGTTGCATAAATATTGTAGCATACCTGAAACCATTGACATTGTTTGGGATATATGTCACATATCCCCAGTAATTGAGGAATCAAAGAAGCTGGTAACTTGTAACAGTGTTCTATAAGTTATCTTTGCCTGAGTTTCAGACTTGCTCATAAACGTGTATGATAATTGACAGTAAAAAGGATATATGTCACATATCCCCAGTAATTGAGGAATCAAAGAAGCTGGTAACTTGTAACAGTGTTCTATAAGTTATCTTTGCCTGAGTTTCAGACTTGCTCATAAACGTGTATGATAATTGACAGTAAAAAGGATATATGTCACATATCCCCAGTAATTGAGGAATCAAAGAAGCTGGTAACTTGTAACAGTGTTCTATAAGTTATCTTTGCCTGAGTTTCAGACTTGCTCATAAACGTGTATGATAATTGACAGTAAAAAGGATATATGTCACATATCCCCAGTAATTGAGGAATCAAAGAAGCTGGTAACTTGTAACAGTGTTCTATAAGTTATCTTTGCCTGAGTTTCAGACTTGCTCATAAACGTGTATGATAATTGACAGTAAAAAGGATATATGTCACATATCCCCAGTAATTGAGGAATCAAAGAAGCTGGTAACTTGTAACAGTGTTCTATAAGTTATCTTTGCCTGAGTTTCAGACTTGCTCATAAACGTGTATGATGATTCACAGTGATTAGGATATATGCCATACCAATTTTTTTCTAATATTACTTTCCCTTATTAGAAATGATAAAGTCACACAAAGTAATACAAAATGTGTGTTCATGCTCTAAATAATTTCGTGTTACATTAATAATGTAATTTTAACTTAAACATATCTGTATGAACATTCTTCGTAAGCCCAGATACTGAAGATAAATCAGTACATTTTCTATATGATTTTGATGTTGTCATTTTATAACATATTTCCAATTAAACCTGCCGTTCAGATTTCGTCTCAATTGTTGCCTATCGAGTTTGGCTCGAACAAAATACAAACTAAACTAAACATATTAGAATGTATTCATTATATTTCATAATTGTTTTATAAACAGCCCAATTCACTATTTGAGAAAAAACATGCCTTAGTGGATATTTTGTTTCAAATCTAACATATCTGTAATCAGAAAACAAATAAATTAATTTTACTTTGTTACGCAGGTCTAGTATGTATATTTTAATTTTTATGATACGTTTGTTGTAAAACAACGTTATAACTTTAGTTTAAATAGTTCTAAGTTTATTTAAAGTATTATTTTTAACGCTAAATAAAACACATAACTCAGATTTATAAACAGTAATCCTAGTCACGGTTCTGGGGAGCTAACGCAATAATATACATCACAAAAATACGTAGGAAAGTCTAAAGTACATGCTGTGGTTCCTTTTAATAGTATAATATTTAAAACACCATGTAATAACCTGCAAATATATCATTAGTAACAAGATCAAAAATGGTTTTTCCTGGAAGACCTGGAAGAACAAACATTAATATTTCAGTTAATTAGTGAGCTACGTTTACCAGTACTTGAGTGAGGAAAGTTAAACACAACTGTATAATAGCTGTATATTCTTGTGATAGGGACTTCATTAAGTTTACTCATGATTTGCATTTGGTGTAATTATAAGCCATTTACTCATAATTAGTGTTACCACTACTAAACGTCAAAAAGTGTACTCGCCATTACAACATAAATGTAAAATGAGTTCTTCTTGTAATACCAATTTTATACGTCATCACGTGTTAATATTCTTTGCTGGAAACTACTCGGATAACATGGCGTCCTTTTTTAGGCAGCATACGTAACATAAATAATGGTTGCTTTTAGATTTAAAAATCTTTGTTAGCACTTCTGAACATTTCCTAGTTTAAGTCTAAGACTACTTAGTTGAAAGCCTAAAGTGAGATAGTAAAAGTTTATTACTGAGCAAGCTATGGGTTAGTACTAAATATTCGCTAAATCAAGAGCATACAGGTCATGAGAAAATGGGAATGGCAAAGTCCTGCCAATGTGCCTGTCGGGTACCATATTTTTTTTCATAGAGCCCAGTTATGAGATAGTATGGATATACAATTTTGCAAACGGGTATTTATACATGTAAGTATAATGCTAGTATTTTATAACTTATTTATATTTGTTATAAATAAAAATAAGAAAAATGTTCCACTAAGCAATAGGTACAGAATTTACTTAAAAAAATGAAAGAGGTTAGGATCTAGAAAAAAATTAGTATTCTTAAATGTTTTAGTCTGCTCTGAAAATACATGAGCTCAGTGGGACTAGGGTCATACATTAATCATCGGTCCTGCTAAAACCAAAACGGCCTATGTTAAGCAAATATATGCAAACAGACGTTTTGAAACAAATACTGACAAATACCTTCTGAGTTCAATAATTATTTCTAAAAATAGCCGATGAATTAAGAGACATTATCCAAATAACAAATTTACCATACAATGAATTTGGACGAATTTTTTCACACATGTCTTTTAATAGTTTAAGATCCCTGCAGCATAAAATAAAAATACTAGCAATTTACATAATTTAAAAATCATAAATGCTCCATCCAGAGTCTGATAATAAACATCTTTTGTAATGAAGGAGACGTTGGAAAACATAAAAGTACTCATATATTTTTACAATTTTAGTTTTCAGCAAAGGAAGTTTCCAGGCTGTTTGAGGAGGGGCAATAGTAATACGTTTTATTAAACGGGGATAATCATTGTTTCAGTAATTACATGCCTATGTAATTACTTTCGGTATATTCTATAATCATGAAAAAACGCCATTAACATTTTTTTAACTAAATGATTTTGTCAGTTCAATTTGGCATCATCTGCAATCTTTCTACAATCTTTGAATATATTTGTAATGGCATAAACAATTGTAATATTTTTGGGGCTATATATCTTGATATAACGAAAAAGTTCTATTATATTTTGTAACATTAAACATTGATTATATTGGAAGTTTACTAAAATCTCTAATTTAGTTATGGCGTGCGAGCGAGCACGCCAGCGCGTTTATGTATGATTAATGTTTATGATTTAGTACAGGAATTGTAAATGTTCAAATAGTTTTGTATTATATATTTAGGAAGAATTTAGTAATACTGAGTCTCTCACTTGGATTTTGTATAAGCTTGTATGAGGTAGGTAAGTAGGTAATAAAATTGCTTAATCATATACATTTACATATAATGTTATTAATAAGTAAGATATATATGTAAGTCTAAATGTTTATCTAGACTGTATGTAGGTTTTTAGTTGTGTGTCAATAATTTATGTAGATGAAATGTTTTCTGCAGTTCAATATGCACTAGCAGTGATTTTAAAATATTTAATATCATATCAATTTTGTTAGTATATGTAAATGACAGTTGGCACCACTTTCCTCTATAGGATTAATAATATGAAGGTAACGCCAAACGGGATAGGCCTGGGGAAATCCATTATTTATCAAATTAAGCGCAATAATGTAATAAAACTGTGTAAAATGATTTATAAACATAATTTTAGTAAATAAATAATAATTATTAATACTTTCATTACTAGCGGGATAATGGACGAACGATGAGGTCGGAGGGTACAGAAATCTAAAGTCACCATCATCACAGTTATTCTAGTTGTTTGTGTATTTGATTCTGTATTTTCGGATATTTCAGTACTTTTTTGAATTTTTAAATCCATTGGGATTGAACTAGGAGTAAAATAAGGTCTTGAATACGCGATTGTAATGTACTATTAGTGCGTCATTTCACTGATCAGGATTTATTTATAGTAAAAGCCTTATAATAAAGAAGAGAAACGAGGACAAAGATACATCACGACAGACCCGAACCGTGAGGTCCGCTGAGCTTCTTATCATCAATCTTACAGTGGAACCGTAATGAAGTAATCCGGACTGTCATACCCGTGATGTATCGCCATCTCTCCCTCTCACTACGCCACATTATATCTCGTTTTGTAGCGTATAACAGAGTAACTATGCCTTAAAATCTCCATTCAGCCAAAACGGAATATATAGGCTTTAGAAATCCGTAGCAAACAAGATTGATCTAAAAGTAAAATTAAGATTCTTATTTCTTATACTATGCAAAATAATTATACTATTTTTTAAATCTTGCTAAGTCAAAATCTTACATTTACATTAATTGCATAGAATTGCTTCTTTAGAGTTAAGTCTTGTGAAATATTTTGCACGGATTTAATCTCACCATGTAAAATGACGTCTTTCCGCAATTCTGTCAGGGTAGATTAAGAGGCGAATTCCATCGTTACTTATGGTTTATGGCCCGATAAACTGAATGAAACACGTTCCACAACTTTAAGTTAAGTATTTTTTTAGAAAACCAGTGTTAAACAAAGATGGAGTGAAAAAAAGAAATTCTTTCTTCATTGGGCAACAATAACTTTGTTATTTCACCTAGAAACAGAAAACACTTTTGATAAAACTTATATATATATATATATACTAACATCATTGTATATATATATATATATATATATATACAATGATGTTAGTTTGAACAAAAGGTGAAATAAACACAGAAAGCTAAAAGATGTTTGATTCAATGGATATTTATTCATAAAAGTACAATATAAAATCAATTAGAAAACATAAATCTAAACCTGTTCTACCAAATTACAGTCAATTTTAAAAAGTGTCTCCGCTGACTTCAATAAATTTTTCTGTTCGTTTGAGGATGGCTGTTGGTGCTTTCCGTAGTTCAACAGGGATTTACTTTAAATTTCTCATGAAAATTAATTTTTACTTCGTAAACTTTCTTCATCATCCTTAACAATATCCAACAATTCAACCACGTAGGCTATGATCTGGTGACCCGGGTGGCCAGCTGATAGGACCACTATAACTTTCTGTCTCTATTGGTACAACACATTTGGTACAATAATGAAATAAGAACCAAATTAAAATTACAATTCATATATTATAATAATACAAAAATCAACAATATAAATATACGTGACATTCATATAAACTTAAATATATAAATGTTACCCTCATTTCCTTTATATGTATTAACATGGATTTTTCTGAGGAAACGAAGTAATTTCATTAGTTAAATGTGGATATTAAGATTTTTTATTCAATAAATATAAGTGTTTCATAGAGATTAGTGTGACTGCTTATGTCCTTGTAATATCGGAGAACATTTATTTTATATTTCCTCATTCACTATGTGCAGTTTCAATCCATTATACATAAATATAATTGCGTACGATGTGTTCATTTTAGATTTTTAAATGCGTATAACCTTTAATAAATAAATAAAAGATTTTTAATTTAAAAAATAAACAGATAGAAAATGTTTGATAGTGCCGCCTTTTTACTCTAACATAAAAATTCATGTAATAATGATAGACGTTAGATAAATAAAAGATTATTAATTTTGTTATTAAGATCATTTACACAACTCAACCTCTTCGCATAGGGGAAGATAAGGTAGTGTCGAGAGTTAATGTACCGTGAACTGAGATAAGCGGAGGTGGTAGGTAAACAGTCTCGCTGATATTATTGATAGAGGTCGGGCGATTAGTGATTATTTAAGGGCATCAATTCAACCCTTGGTGTTTTGCACAAAGTGATATACGGCACACCGCGTTTGAATAAAAACAACAACAACCTTAATTAAATAAATATCTTATTAATCGTATTTATCAACTTTTACTATGTGACAATTGTGTCATTATCAAGGTTTCCATAAATACAGGGTGTTCGAAATACGCAACATGACACCGCGTTTGAATAAAAACAACAACAACCTTAATGAAATAAATATTTTATTAATCGTATTTATCAAATTTTACTACGTGACAATTGTGTCATTATCAAGGTTTCCATAAATATTTATACAGGGTGTTCGAAATACGCAACATGAAGTAAAATGTTGTTAAAACGTGAGAAAACTGTACTGGATGTGAATCTTTTTACTTCAAATAGCCATAAAGGATATTCTTCGGAATAATTTATTACTGTGACTTCTTCCTTAAGATTCTTAGTTAACTCCTTACAACTCACTAGTTAAGTCGTTCCTTGAATGTAGAACATTACTATCGTCTTGTAGTAAACATTGTCTTGTTTAACACGATAATTTAGTTTGTGGCTAAAATCGAATTTGACTAATCATTCAGATGAAACTCAGTCTAGATACAATTTTTTTACTTTGTTACGTGGTTTATCAACTAACACAACATTTCTTTGTAAATTTTCTGTAATTAATTAGTGCAATTTTAAAGTTTTTAAAAACAGAAATAAAAAATAAAGTTCTTTTAGTAGCCATAACGTAGAGTAACAGGTACAAAGCATTAAAATTGTGTAACGGTAACTGGTACAGTATATTAGGTTAACTAAATGGTGATTATTCGGATAAATCCATTCATTCTATCCATACAAAAGACTGGAACTTTAACACCGACATGGTTCATTGCAACACACAATGTGACAAAGTGTAACGTATCCCAGACACGTCATAGAGAAAATAACTCGTTACAAACCCAATAATATTTGTTTCTTAGTTTACCATATTTCATGAAACAAGAGAAATATTCTTGATTATATTGAACTCCTCTTTGGTGACTTAGGGACGAAAAGGTGAAAACCTCTCATTGAAAGAGGTCATAAAATGACTTTTACGATTGTTTCCGAGTCGACAGGCTGTGTAACTAGCATAATCAGAGCTAATAGTTTGTATACAAGATATAGATTCCAGAGTTTTTGGAATAAGTAGAGAGTTTAAAACATTAAATTTAAAAATTTTGATGGACTAAATAATATTGAAATGTATTCGTTCATAAAACAACTACATATCTCTGAAGACGTTGTATAATTATAGTGTAAACTATGTAGCATCATATAATGCAATAGGTCTGCAATAATTATTAGCAGTTACATCCAAACTATGCACTGAATTATGTTTAAAATCAATCTGTAGCAAGTAATATGATAATGCTACTTTAAAATCCACTTAATATAGAGTTGTTGTTACCATAGATAATTTGAAAATATAACATAACTCTTACTTAAATGTGTCATGGTTATAGGTTTATACTGACATATGGTATTTCTATTTTATTCACTGGCAATAAAAGAATAAATGAGAACTCTATGCACACAAATTATGATACCAAGAAAGCAACAGGGTTAGAGCTGGACACATATAATGCGTATGTAGGACAACCTTTATAGTAATTAAATATGTATAAATAAATATAAAACTATGTCTCTAAACATTAACAAATCCTTCAACATATAAAGATAGAATTATAGAAATAGTGGTTTATTGATATTATTATTTAGTGTTATGTCTTAATAACAATAAAACAAGATATCAGTCTCGTGGAGAAGCAATAGAATTGTTTATAACGCTTTATGTACATCTGTATCTCATGTATCCTGTATGAGACAGAAAAGGGCCCATTCCTATCCCCCTTCCTTTTTATTTATGTGGGATAAATGTAATCCTAAATGCAAAGTTTCATTTTCAAACTATTTTTGTTGTTCTCATGTACAAAAACCATTTCTCGAATGGTTCCATGATGGGTCGAGTTTGCTTGATGACTCTGTAAATAAAACTGATGTAGTTGATCTTCCTGTAAATAGGAAATCGATCTGTCAAAGAGCTGAATAGCTTTAGTGACAATGCCGAACAAATTGTAAGTCCTGTAATACTCAAGAAATCAGCAGAAAATTGCTGGAAGTTAGTTAAAACAAAAAAAAACTAAAACTAAAGGGAACGAAATAAAACTCATGCCGGTTGCAAAGCAGTCAGCTCGCTTTGAATGTAGTAATAAGTTTAGTAGTTTAGGTTCACAAGAACCACTTGATGTACAAGTGTCTTACATAAAAATGTATCTGGAAAACATGGAAACAAAAATCTCAAAGTTCAATGTCAAAGCATAAAAACATTTCAAGAAAAGACCATGTTAATTAATGCGCCACATTAAAAACTCAGTCTGTGACTGAGAAAGAACAGGTAATGACTCCTATTACAATGACTAAAAAAATCAGTCTACTCTTCAAAGTGAGTTGTTGGTCGAAGATGTGAGTAACGGAAGTAACAACTCTAGATTTAATGAAAATGTGTTATTAATAGGTGACTCCAATTATTCGATATGCAAGTGAAAATAAGCTTTAAGAAGGGAGCAATAGTGGAAACTTTGTCCGGGTGGCAAAATTAAGGATATAAAAGAGAAATTGTTAAAGTACACTGGTGAAAAAATTTCTGTCATATATTTTCATGTGGGAAAAACAAAACAATCTTAAAAGATGGTATAATGGAGGGGCTGGCTATAACGGTGGCCATGGAAAGCGTGAGGCCCTCATGACATGGCCGACCTTTTGTTCACCACCAAAACCCATTTTCCTAATACTATGGTTTTTGTTAATAGCATATTAGTAAGGTCTGATATAACATATAGAGCTTTGTTTGATTTTAATGATCAGCTGGATGTCATGTGCAACAATTTTGGTGTAATGTTTGTTGAGGCAAATTGTTGGGTGAAGAAGCAACATCTTGCCAGAGATGGTAGGCATCTGAATAGAAAAGGTAGCCATCAGCTAGGAACTCTGTTTTCAGAAGTGTTTTCTGTTGCCTTCGGTCTTTAAAAAGGGATATGACACTGTTAGTGTAATTCCTGGCTTGGAGGAAAATGCCTCAAAAGAGCCAATTCTGCCTGAGGAGGTTCCTTGCAGTCCATCTGATATCACCCAAGGAGAAAATTTTTTAGAGGATCTGTCTCAAATTGACCATACCACTGTAGCTGAGCACAGTTCACCTTGCAAACTAAAGATAGTTCACCATAATGTTCAGGGTCTTTCAAGTAAGTTTGACCATTTTCAAATGTTCATTGAATCTGAAGATCCAGACATAATTTGCCTTTCGGAACACCATTTAAGAGACTTTGAATTTGAAGTTGCATCTTTTCTACGGATATAATGGCATCACAGCCTTACTGTCGAAAAACTCTTCATAAGGGTGGTGTATGTATTTATGGTAAGTCTTCAATCAAATCTGAGGTAATAGATGTCTCACGTTTTTTGTCTGGAAGGCAGGTGCGAGCTTGCTGCTGCCAGGTTTCACCTTAGTAACACCTCATTTTTTGATAATCACTGCTTATAAGCCACAGCCTTTTTTCCTCCTCAATACAGGAGCACGAGACATTTTACAGGTGTTTATCAGAATGTCTGGAAAAAATTATAAGTCCAGATATCAGAACCATTGTTGTGGGGCGACTTTCAATGTCGACTTTGTCTGTGTCTGATGGTAAAGTTGATGACTTGATTTACACCATGGCTTCTCATGACCTTGAAAATAAGGTAAAATCTTATACCAGGGAATTTAAAAACTCCAAGTCCCTGATTTGACCATGTTTTACACCGATATCCCTGATGACGTTTGTAGTTGTTCCGTTTTAATTACTGCATTGTCCGATCACCATGCACTGGTGATCAGTGTCAAAAACTACCCACTTCAAGTGACTCAAGTCATCCTAAGTATTATCTCAAGCGATCGTTTTCTGATGATAATATCCGTATTTTCAAATATCTAATTGGCAAAGAAACGTGGTCTAATGTTTACGAGGCTGGAAACTATAAATGATAAAATGCGTCTATTCCAATCTTCAATCTCCTTTTATTTTTGAACAGGCTTTTCCAGAAAAGAAAAGAAGAGTTTGCAAAGGTGCCTCACGCAGCAAAGTGTCCTTGAGTGATCACCAATTGAAACTTAGGAGATATGGTTCTCCAGTGGTTATTGCTTCACTAAAGATTTGGATTCTTCTGATCTGAAGAGAAAGCATTATTTATCATTGAAGAGAGAATACAGGTCTTGTGTTAGGCTTGCTAAGTCATCTAAGGTGCTTGATGTTATACAAAAATCTTCTAATAAAGTCAAAACTATGTGGGAGATCGTTAATGAAAGTAGAGGGAAGAATCAGGTCTCCATGTAAATGTCCCCCGCACCGTCAAAGATGACAAGGGAGTTGATATCAGTGATCCAAAACTGGTCTCAAACATGTTTTAACAAAATCTTTATTGATGTGTCTAATAGTGCATCAACCTCATCCAGTATTCCTCATTCTTATGTGCAGCCTGGATTGTGTACATCTTCATTTTTCTTATCACCAGTTTACTAGGAGAGAGATAACAGATATCATCAGGTCTTTGAAGCCAAAGACGTCTTCTGGCTGTGACAGGATATCATCTAAATTGCTTATGTCATGTAGTGAATGTTTTGTTGACCCACTCGTTCACCTTATTATAACTGTTCATTCGAAGGTGGAGTTTTCCCAGATTTGTTGAAGCTTTCTGTTGTGAAGCCCTTGCTTAAAAAAAGAAGAGAGGATGAACTCGATAATTTTAGACCAATATCTATCACATCAACGTTTTCAAAAGATATTTGAAAGGGCATTCTTAAATAGATTATGGTCTTTTATTAATCACAACAGTATTTGTTTGAGAATCAGTTTGGGTTTGTTAAAGGACGGTCAACTGTCAATGCAATGTTTACGCTCATCAAACAAAATAGTAAATGCCTTGGATAGAGGTAGGTCTGCTTCCGGTGTCTTTTTCGATCTTCGGAAGGCTTTCGATATGGTTTCCCATGACATCATGTTGGAAAAGCTCGAAGGCATTGGAGTTCGAGGAGTGGCGAACCAATGGCTTTCATCTTATTTGAGGAATCGTCCGACAGGCCGTAGAAGTGTCCTTCATCGATGCTGCAGGCACTGTGAGGCGATGCTACTCGGATGTGCTGAGCGTTAAGGCGGGGGTGCCACAGGGCTCCATTACTCGGCCCTCTTCTGTTTATTATATATGTAAACGACCTCAGGAGTTGTATTGCGGAGGCCCAATTTGTGTTAGTTTGCAGACGACACGTCCATCGTAATGGAAAACCAATGTCGTGAGGCCATGGAGGTTAGCACTTTTGTGGAGTCTAATAAGATTGTTTCAATGGTTTAGGGAAAATGGTCTAGTGGTAAATGCTGCTAAAAACCGCAATTGTTGAATTCGCAATCTCATCTAATAGCATTAATAATCTCAGCGTTTGGGTCGATGATATGGAAATCCTTTCTGAACAGCATGTGAGGTTTTTTGGGATTGTCTATAGACAGAAACCTGAATTTTTCATCCCACATCGATTTATGTAGCACGTAAGCTTTGTTCTGGAATCTTTGTGCTTCGTAGACTGGCACCTTTTACAAACGCTGCGATCCTCTTAACAACCTACTACGCTCTAATTTTCCCTTATCTTTCCTATGCGGTGACAATCTGGGGATCGGAAAGTTGTCGCACAAAACGGCTTTTTGTCTTGCAGAAGAAGGCAGTGAGAATAGTAGCTGGCATCCGTCGTCGAATGGAGACTTGCAAGCCTGTTTTTAAGGAACTTAAATTACTTACCTTCCCAAGCATTTATGTTTTTCACACCTTGATCTTCTTACAGCAGAACCATGGTGTTTTCCGGTCCCTTGTTCCTCAGTCGGGATACAGTCTTCGACAAAAACATAAACTGAATATTCCTTACCATTCCACTACTTTTTTTAAACATCACACCTTTTACAATGCCACGTCCCTTTTTAACGCTCTTCCTGATGCTCTTAGAGCTAAAAAGGATTTATTTTGTTTTAAAAGAATGCTTAAAGCTTATCTTATTGAACACTGTTTCTATTCTGTAGATGACTACATTAATAGCAATACGTAATTTATTTAGTCCTTCCTAATGTATTTTGTTCCTATGTAAATTGTTCTATACACATGATTGTACTAAGTTGACGCAAACCAATGCATTGTAATATGTTATATGGAATAAAGGATGTTTTGATTTGATTTGATTTGATTTCCGCCATCTTGTTTTTGTCTGCCGTGACGATTACCATTGGATAGCGCCCTCTGGTCAGTCGTAGATGGTTAGTAGACGTATTAAGACGTATTGTGACCTGTATTCAGTATTTTAGTTTTAATCATTGGTTTTGTGTATAGTTTTTTTATTAAGTGCATGTTTATAGAGTTAGTGAAGTTGACAAACAGTTTGGTAGTTGTGATTCCTGACCTAGGCGTGCATCAACGCTTTGGTAAGATTTGTTTATTTTAACCTAGTTGGTAATTATATATTAGGTTAGTTCTTTACCTGAAGAAGAGATCAGATTGCAGATCTCGAAACGTAGTGTTACTGATTTCTTGTTTCACTGACCGATGGTAAATGTCCGGAAAAATCCTGTTTCCTTCACAATCCTTCCATCGTAAAAAAAACCTTCAAACAAAGTGTTATTACTATCATACTTACTTTATGACCTAAATTTTTAATGTTAAAAATTAAATATAGTAGTAAATTAAAATGTGGTCGTGTTGTCTTATTACGAAGTTTAACACGAATTCGTAACATAATTGAACTGGGTGTTTTATTTTATGAAAATGTAATACATGAAGAAAAATCTGAGTATAGCGTTCATTGTGACTTTAACTTTCTTTGTAGTAGTGAGCTAGGAATTTCATATATTATTGTGATGGAAAAGGGAGTTAAGAACTTATACATGCAGCGTATTTTTCTCTCTCGTTACACAGGTTTCATGCCAGCTTAAGATGAGAGATTCTCTGAATTTACATTTCACATATGATGCCGCTAGAATTATGCACGAGTTACAATTATCAGGAATCATGTGGGGAAAGGAAATAATAGCGATTTTGTAACACCGGCCTGCAAATAAAATTCCTTTCTCGATGTCAGTAGACCGAACTTAGTGCCAATTTTATTTAGGGACCAGTTTGTGTAATTAGTATATTATTCAAGTCAGGGATACGCCACACCACGTGTCGTTCAATAGTCTTCGCGGGGGGCTAAACACAAAGGTCAGATCTACAGCTGCATATGTTACTATCTCCAGATAATTAAATACCATATTTGGAACTAAGTTTGTTTACAAAATTTACTTGTTCTGAATTTTACTCCTTACCATCACGACTATTCATAAAACCCATGTAAATAATGTTTAATAACGCTCAGCCTAATTCCGTTAAGTGCAATGCAATATCGTAGCACTAGAAATAAAGCCTCACGCAAAATTTTGTTTATAGCTTAATACTGTGAGGTTAGACAGACAGACGACATACAGACATCAAATTTAAGATAAGTCAATATAACTATAATTTTATTTCGGAGGTATTATTTTCGTACTTGTACAGCAAAATTATATCTTATACATCTTAATTTGTAGTCTTTAAAATACCAATTAAGAATAGCCGTTTCGTTAATATTTAATAAATAGGTACCTAATTATAATGCAAACGTATGTTTGATTATTCTTACCAAATGTATAATCTCTTAAAGCATGCCAATATTGCAATAACACTGAGACTGTTCGGATGAATAAAGGCAATAAGAGCGGCATTGGAATATTATTAAGTAAAACAAGAATAGGCGTGTAATATGCAACACATACAGCGCGAGATAAGCTGGAACTGCTGGTTACGTTTGTTACGTACCTACAACCATTTCATGTTGATACCGCTATTGCTATTCGTTCTCATTCTTCCCTTGTACCTGCACACGAACTTGGCTGATTCAAATTTATTTGTAATTGATTCAGAATTAGATTACATTGGAAAATTATAAAACATACAGAATCTTGCAGATGTGGTGTTATCATTTGACGTTTATGATTGCCTGGTTGCATGTAAAGTACAAGAATGGTCTAAGCAGCGGTAACAAGGTACATCAACTTGGCTTTCTCTTACTAATTATGACCTTTTATAAGTAAATTGATTCTTTGAAATGTTCATCTTTTAATGATATGATAACTTCATTTTGCTTCTACATGATGTTCTTCATGAGAATTACTTGAAACTTTATGTTCCGGGAGGTTTCTATTTTCCATGATCAATACTTCTTGGAACAGTAAGAAATGAAGGTGCAAAGGTTTATGTACTCGTAATTTTCCATAACTTATAGTAGGGTGTATTTTGTCAAGCCCGAGTTCTAGATAATATCACGCTTGGAATTAGTAGGAAACTTGTTGTGAAGCAACCGGATATAAATGTTGACACAGAGAGGGTATCCAAGCAATTCTCCCCTTGTTACACAACATTGAAAAAAAAAGATATTCATTTGTTGTGCAATATTGTTCATTACAAGAGGAAAATCATAAAGGGTTCATTGATATATTTTTTATAGTAAAATTTACCTAATACAATAACGATGGAACCGGTCTCAGAACTCTCTTTCTAAATTTGTGGTTGGCAATGGCAATAGGATTTCGTGTATTTACCGTAGTTTTTTGTTACAGGAAAGGATTTAATCCTTTTCTTCGGGTGTAAAACGGTTTAATATGTTCAGTTAAAAAAAAAAGAACCATACTGATGAACTTGAAAAAGTAAAGAAAACTGCCTAAAAAAACATTGCTTATCCTTTGTATTAATTCTTTTTACAACTGAAGAAGATGATGAATTCTAGTGTTCGAAAAGTAGTGTATTATACTACGTTCACTCTTGTAACACATAACAAATGTTCAAAACTCAGGTTTTCCTACGCTCTTCTTTATCTTCTTCGTTTTATACGTATCGTTTGGTCAGTTATGCCTTCATGATAATCAAAATATATATGAAGTAAAATTAGTTCAAAAGTTTAGTACCGACCTACAATTTAAGTGGCAGAGGAATTGGAAAACGACTGGTTAATTTGCTACCGGACCAGTTCAATAGCACTCTACACAGTATACAGCACAGTTAATGTCGCAATGGAGTACCAGAGGCAATTCTCTATTCGTTGTGTTCTAAATGGTTTTCAAACGTTAATTTTAAATATATTTATTTATTAAAAGCAAACTCTTGCAATTTATTTTTTTATTTATAATAGCTCAAACTGATTTTGTTAATTTGATATTTAGCAATAGATTTGTTTAATACTAAGAAGTTATAAACATTATTATGTACTTACCTTACTAATTGTCAATTCTTCTCCAAGATGTTTCCGTAACGAATAAATACAAACGCCTAACCACAAATATGAAAAGATATTACTGATTATGTTTTTAAGAAGAAAATGAAGCCCAGAGTAAAGCAATACTAAATCCGTAGTAATATTAGAAGAAGTCCATATGGTGTAGTATGTTGGATCCTCTTATAAATTTGGATCAGAAATAGATATGGTACGTATTACATCAGTGTTCATACTAAGAGGTTAAAAGGGTAACAAAATTCTTCCTGGCACATATTACAAGTTTAGTGTGTGAAGAAGCATTTCTGGTTTGTATCAATTGAATTGCACACGAGCCACAGTAGAGTTTGCTTTGTTTTAAATATAGAAATATATACATACGTGTGCCTGAAAAGTCTTGCTTGAATCAAATTGCGTCTTCTACCGGCCACCGCAATCTACTTCGAGTTAAAGTTATTTTCAGAACCGTAGTAACGTTTGTACTGTTGCCCTAACCAAGAAAATATATACATACGTGTGCCTGAACAGTCTTGCTTGAATCAAATTGCGTCTTCTACCGGCCACCGCAATCTACTTCGAGTTAAAGTTATTTTCAGAACCGTAGTAACGTTTGTACTGTTGCCCTAACCAAGAAAATATATACATACGTGTGTCTGAACAGTCTTGCTTGAATCAAATTGCGTCTTCTACCGGCCACCGCAATCTACTTCGAGTTAAAGTTATTTTCAGAACCGTAGTAACGTTTGTACTGTTGCCCTAACCAAGAAAATATATACATACTCGTGCCTGAACAGTCTTGCTTGAATCAAATTGCGTCTTCTACCGGCCACCGCAATCTACTTCGAGTTAAAGTTATTTTCAGAACCGTAGTAACGTTTGTACTGTTGCCCTAACCAAGAAAATATATACATACGTGTGTCTGAACAGTCTTGCTTGAATCAAATTGCGTCTTCTACCGGCCACCGCAATCTACTTCGAGTTAAAGTTATTTTCAGAACCGTAGTAAACGTTTGTACTGTTTGTACTGTTGCCCTAACCAAGAAAATATATACATACGTGTGTCCTGAACAGTCTTGCTTGAATCAAATTGCGTCTTCTAACCGGCCACCGCAATCTACTTCGAGTTAAAGTTATTTTCAGAACCGTAGTAACGTTTGTACTGTTGCCCTAAACCAAGAAAATATATACATACGTGTGTCTGAAACAGTCTTGCTTGAATCAAATTGCGTCTTCTACCGGCCACCGCAATCTACTTCGAGTTAAAGTTATTTTCAGAACCGTAGTAACGTTTGTACTGTTGCCCTAACCAAGAAAATATATACATACGTGTGTCTGAACAGTCTTGCTTGAATCAAATTGCGTCTTCTACCGGCCACCGCAATCTACTTCGAGTTAAAGTTATTTTCAGAACCGTAGTAACGTTTGTACTGTTGCCCTAACCAAGAAAATATATACATACTTGTGTCTGAACAGTCTTGCTTGAATCAAATCGCGTCTTCTACCGGCCACCGCAATCTACTTCGAGTTAAAGTTATTTTCAGAACCGTAGTAACGTTTGTACTGTTGCCCTAACCAAGAAAATATATACATACGTGTGTCTGAACAGTCTTGCTTGAATCAAATTGTCTTCTACCAGCCACCGCAATCTACTTCGAGTTAAAGTTATTTTCAGAACCGTAGTAACGTTTGTACTGTTGCCCTAACCAAGAAAATATATACATACGTGTGCCTGAAAAGTCTTCTTTCGTCAAAAAGCAACTACTTTAGGCCATTACAATCTATTTCTGTTGCTGAAGAGGCGTTCGCATTATAGATCCTATTAAGAAAACATAAAATACGTTTATCTGAAAATCAGTATATAGTTGATATTATTACATAGTTGAATTTTAATCTTGCAAACTCAAAATAATGAAACTATTCACTGCTGTCTCTATACCTGTGAAACATACGTCTTTATTATATTTCCATAAGTTATCACAAGTGGCTGAAACACACACAATAGTGAGAATAGGGATAACTATTCAACTAGGAAACATTTAATTGTAATTTATTAACATCTCTTGTAAATGTTAATATATATAAAAATGTTAATTTTATTTTAAATTTTATCTAATTATATTGTATAAAATACATAAACGAATCTTACTTATACGGTAAAAATGGCGGAATACCTTTAAACCCCTATTGACATCAGAGTCGTTAAGCTCCTTTTGTGTGCCTCAACTTTGATGTGAGAGCACATCACGAAATTTATTTCTAAGCCCAACCTTTTAACTCATGTTAAACCAACCGTATTCTTACGAGCACAAAATAATGTTTCTTTAAAAAATAGGCTTTATTAATTAAGAGTAAATCAATAACTCATTAAAATCCAAAGGTTACGTTGCGTGTAGATGTATTCCTACTGTATAACTAACAATGTATTTTAAATAAACATGTCATGAATTTACAAGCAATAAGATTGTTATGTAAATATTTATTCCAAATATTCAGTATTAAACTCCCGGTAAAAAACCGGCAAAAAGCAAAAAATCTATAAAAATGGCTAAGCACCATTTCAAATTGAATCGTTTATTGCAGAAACCCCATAACCAACATTTCTTTCGATTTTGACTTTTTAGTATATTAATAAATCTACAAATTGAAAATACATTGTTTGGTGCAGAAATCACACAACTGCAACCATCCTAAAGGCTTTAAACTGGGCATCGAATCTTTCGTTTAGTGCAGAAACCCCTCAAGTGACTGCAGTTGTGGGGTTTCTGCAACAAACTCGGGGTTAATTTATTTTTTGTGTTGAGCGATGTTGGCAGCCGTGTCTTTTCTTGTTGCCATGTGCTCTTCACTTCCTGTCTGTTGTCAGTGGTGTACTGTGTGGTGGTTTGTTTTACATGCTGTTTATACCGGGCTGATTTCTTGGTTGTTAATGTGTTGTTAAGTATAAGTTGTTGCACTGGGTTATAAAGACATCGACATGAGTGAAAGTTCAGATAGTGATGGGCCTTCTCAACCAAAGAGGAAAAGAGGTATCACCAATCCAAACACTTACAAAAGGAATGTGATTCGTGAATCCAGGACCAAAGGAAAAGGTTATGTTACTTACAAAGGTAAGGGAATAGAAAGCAAAGTTTGTCCTCAAAATGTTACTTGTAAATGCCCGATTAAATGTCATTCTAAGATTGATCACGAAGTAGTAACAGATATATGGGACTATTTTTATAGCCTAGAGAACAAAAATTGCCAAGATACATATTTACAATCGCTAATTGAAGCAAGAGCAGTAGGTAGACGTACAAAATCTGCAAAGAATGATGTACCGGTAACAGTTGACAATGAGTCAGATGATGAAGATGAAAATGAACCGTAGTGAGACAGTCTATAAAAGAAAACACACATTTGTGTACTATATAAAAAATAAAGGGTGCTTAGTACCAGTATGCAAAAATGTGTTTTTGAAAGTGCATGGAGTAACAGGTGAAACGCATAAGAAGGATTTGTAGCCTTTTACTCCAGAACAAAAGTCCAAGGGACTTACGGGGAAAAAACCGGAGTGGGAACTCTGTACCTGGCACTGTTTGTAATCTGATTCATCAACATGTCAGTTTCTTACGATGTCAAAGTGACCCACTATGGAGGAAAGCCAAAAAAATATTTGGAAGCCAGAACTGACTGTTAAGAAAATGTATGAAATGTTTCTTGATAAACATCCAGATCTAACCAATGTAGTTAAGTATAACTTTTACTACACATATTTCAAAGAGAATTTTGACTACAGATTTGGTTCGCCCTCAAGTGGATGTTTGTTGCACTTGTGAAAGTCTATCTAGTAAGCTAAGAGACCCTCTTCTGTGTGAAAGTGCCAAACGTACTGCTGTGGCAGAGATGATGGTTCATAAAAACAGGGCTAAGAAGTATTTCAAGAAATGACAAAGATGACGAAACTCTGGCAATATGTTTCGACTTCATGCAAAATCTACCTTTGCCGCACATTCCTGTCCAAGAAGTCTTCTATATGCGGCAATTGTGGGTGAACTGCTTTTGTATCCACAACCTAAAGACAAATAAGGCGAAAATTTATGTATACCATGAGGTGTAGGAAATAAATCACCAGATGAGGTGTGTTTCGTTTCTTTTTGACTACATGAAGACTGAAGTCCCAGATACAATAAAGAAATTGGTACTGTTTAGTGATGGTCCTTTCGGACAAAATAAGAATCACACACCATGATAAGATTCTTAATGGCTCTGTGTGACAATTTCACATTTTAAGACTATTACATACTACTTCCCAGTGCGAGGGCATTCTTTTTGCCCCTGTGATAGGGACTTTGGCTGTATAAAGCGCCTAATACGGAAAGCTGACCGGATTTATACACCACAGGAGTACATTGAACTGATACTGAGGGCTAGTAATTCTGGTAGATTCACAGTCCATGAAGTGAAAACCCATGAAATTTTAAACTTCAAGAGCTGGTGGCCTGCATACTACAAGAAGACAGTTTCAGCCTCTGATGAATCAGCAGGAAGAGCCATTCCGAAGAAGGACAAAGAACCATTTAAAATATCCACTTACAGACAGTTCCATTTCTCCTCACATTCACAAGGGAAAGTAGTAGTGAGAGAGTTCATTGATGGCTTACGTGAGTCCACATTCACCCTCCTGAAATGTAACCAACCACCGGAGCTACCAACTGCAGTTGCCTACCCTCAAGGACAGGTAAGACATTTTTTTAATTCCTACAATTTTATTCGGAACAATTAAAAGAAAACAATGAAGTTATTTTTGTTTTACAATAATAATGAACATAATGTTATTAGTTAATAAAAATAATATCAACAGTGTATACAATTTTTTTTTTTAAATATGCTGGCCAGTCACGACTTATTTTTGCTGAATCAACAAGTTGATTTCTTGGTTACAGGTACCTATCCAAAAGGCAAAAGCTCAATGACATCACAAAGTTGACCAACTATACCACAGGGTATGAAGACTTCTACAATGCTTTGCTACAATGGCCAACAACAGATGCCGAAATGATTGAGAGGTCCAATGAAGATGAGTAGGTTTAGTCCGAAAAATGTATATATTTTCATGTTTTTATACTAGTTAATGAGTTCTATCTTTGAATAAAGTGTCTTAACCATATTTTTGTTTTTCCATTGTGCCCAAACCTGTAAATCTGTCAGAAAATTTAGGAACCAAATTATAATTTGATTTAGAAAAACAGCTTTTATTGCAGAAACACCATAAGTGAAACAATAAAAAAAATTTTTTTTTAATAGTGGCATATCAACCCTGATGATTAATATCGACATCCACGACTTTGAATACCTTGGTAGGTAACAATGAAAACTTAGTAAATTGAAATGTTTGTTACTTTTTTAGAAATTAGGTTTTTTTTTTGATTTCCCTAAAATTCAAAAAATGTTGGTTATGTGGTTTCTGCAATAAACGATTCAATTGTTGTACAGACTGCTACTGTACATAGGGAGGGGTTTTGACTACTTTTGACTTTTGACTCTTAGGACACCACCACCTCCTTACAAGAGTACTGAAATACATGAGACACTCCTATGGAACGTCTCGCAAATATCCGAGGTCCATATCGGTTTGAAAAAGGTTCATATCGGTATAAAATAGGTGCATATCTGTTTGAAATAAGTTCATATCAGTTTGAAAAAGGTTCATATCGGTATAAAAGAGGTGCATATCGGTTTGAAATAAGTTCATATCGATTTGAAAAAGGTTCATATCGGTATAAAAGAGGTGCATATCGGTTTGAAATAAGTGTATATCGGTTTGAAAAAGGTTCATATCGGTATAAATAGGTGCATATCGGTTTGAAATAAGTGCATATCGGTTTGAAAAAGGTACATATCGGTATAAAAGAGGTGCATATCGGTTGAAATAAGTGCATATCGGTTTGAGAAAGGTTCATATCAGTATAAAAAAGGTTCATATCGTTATAAAAGAGGTGCATATCGGTTTGAGAAAGGTCCATATCGGTATAAAATAGGTGCATATCGCTTAGAAAAAGGATTCATATCGGTATACATAGGTACATATCGGTTTGAAATAAGTTGATATCTGTTTGAAAAAGGTTCATATATAGGTATACAATAGGTGCATATCGGTTAGAAATAAGTTCATATCGGTTTGAAAAAGTTTCATATCAGTATAGAAGAGGTGCATACCGGTTTGAAATATGTGCATATCGGTACAGAAATCGGTTCAAATCGGTATAATATATAATAAATAAATATATATTTATCTATCGATTGTTCTTTAATCCCTGCATGCCAGCAATATTCCTATGAATAATAACAAAACACCAACTATAGGTCACTATGATAAAAGTGGTTTAATTATTTTTTTTTTATAAAAAGCAGAGGCCGGCCTCTTTTCAACGTTATTCTGCCCCAATCTCATGGGCCATTGGCCTGTGCTCTTATCAAACAGAATAAGGAAGGTGATCGTTATAGTGTAATATCAACTGTATTGATAAAAAGTATATTTATAATTGACTAGAATTTTTACTGCGAGTTTTCTAACTCACGCTGTTAATTTTTAATTAGTCTTGTGTAACTACTGCATTGTTTGCTGATTTGAACAAAATTAAGAGTGATATTTCAACGTTAATTGACAAATATGATTTATTTTTAATTTTTGGAGTTAATAGTATTGTTTATGAGGTAGAACATGCACTTTCATATTTTAACCACCTTTTTAAATTCCTTATAACACAAGAAATATATGTGAGAATTTAATTATCTAAAATAATGAAAACGTTTTACTAGAGGATTGCAGTCAAAGAATTTGATACAACTGAATTAGGATGTAATATGCAAACAGTTGATCATCAAAAGGAGATAACATAATGTTTTTTACGCAAGTCATTAGTATAACCGATTATTTACTAATCTGAGAGTATTAATTGTCTTATGTATAAAAGAGCAACTGCTCTAGCTCTAACAGATTTTGTAAATATTTGCTAAACATTTTTAAAATCATTGACCTTAAACTTTTTTAAATGAAAAGATTAAAATTAAAATATTTTATACAAATCTGGCAAGTTTACACATTTATATTTTTAATTCAGTTATAAATTATAGCAATTTAAAAAAAAATTGTTGTAAGCTAAGGAGGGTAATACAACTTTTTCACAGCCGAATCTCATGGAATGACATTCACCATCAACGAACTCAGTTTTGGCTATAGATGTATAGAAATGAAGCTTCAATGCAAAACTTCAACTTTATAGGTCAGTTGGTTTTCGAGATAACGTGTGGACATAAAAACAATTGACAGCCAGACAAAAATGAAGCTATAGGTATCGTTAATGCTCAGCCAATAAGCTGACACGTTAAATGTTCTTTATAAACATACAGCGCACTGTCTGCATTCCTAATGTCCCACGGCGTTTCCGCCTCCCTTACACAGAAAAGTGTTAGCCAAATTACATTTGGCACGCGAGTACATTGTATGCATATTAGGCAATTAAACGTCGGATATTTGCCCAACCCTCTGCAATATTAAAAATTAATAATGCAAATAATGACAATACATATGATTTGTCTCAGTATCACATTATATAATTTCTTTTTGAAAGTTTGAGACTGTAAAATGCGAAGCAGTATTAGTTAATTAAGTTTACTACAACAGCCCTTAAAGCAATAAAAGAAGTTTAAAAAACAATTTTATATAGTATACTAGCCGGAACTAATATAGGCCGAAACTTGCATATAACAATCCACCCTCGTTAGTAACCCGCGCCTACAATGTTATAAACGCTACACGTTTAAAAAATAAATGATCTGTTTCAATATCTGTGGGAATAAACAAATATCACCATAAACTAATATAGGCGGATACTTGCATATAAGAATCCACCCTCGTTTACAACCCGCGCCTACAATGTTATAAACGCTACACGTTTAAAAAATAAATGATCTGTTTCAATATCTGTGGGAATAAACAAATATCACCATAAACTAATATAGGCGGATACTTGCATATAAGAATCCACCCTCGTTTACAACCCGCGCCTACAATGTTATAAACGCTACACGTTAAAAAAATTAATGATCTGTTTCAATATCTGTGGGAATAAACAAATATCACCATAAACTAATATCTATACGTTTTATTTCATACATCTGTTTTTCAGACAGTATTTCATAATACATGGCTATAGAGAAAGCATGTATATATCGAACGGACATTATTAACCACACCCCAGGTTGATCAGCAACGATATGGCAGCACCGCCTACAATGTTATCGGACTATTATGATACTGCTCGCTACCCACATTTTATGAAATTAATATCCTTGTTGTAACAAAATTGCTACTGTTACGTAATTCTTACACAAATAATAAATATAGTTTTTCGCCTTTAACAAGAAAAGAGTTTTTGAGCTTAGCCAGTTTGTTTTTTGAAACCAATTTACATAAATTAAATAATAATCTAAAATTAACTATTTTTATGGATTTATTACCGCGAAAGATGGCATATATGAGTTTTTTAAAAACCTTCAAACAACATGGAGGAAAAATAAAAGAAAAATAATAACATTTTATGTACTTACGGGCTAAAGAGTAAAATCTGCAAAGATTACCTCCGTCTTAAATATTCTAGTCCTAAAATGCCAAATAATGAGTAAATTAATGCTCGCCTACTGGTCTGTGCGGTATCAAAACATAAATAGACAGTCAGAAAAATCTTCTTAGAATTCTAAAGAAATGAAGTTTAAAACATTATAAAAGTCAAGACCCGTGCCAATGAGTTGTACAATATAACTTAGACGTATAATATACTTTGTCAGATGAAGTGTACCATACAGTATTTATTTTAGTAAATATTTCGACGTTAATTTGTAAAAATGTATCAAACAGTGATATATTTAGAGGATTTTTACAGCTATGTGAAAAATAATAGCAATGAATTTAAAAAACAATTATTTTGAGAAGGGAACACAAACTCGGTAAGGACACAAACTAGTCTGCATGACTTGGTCTGACACGCGATGGTCTGACACTGTTTACCAAACACACGTCAGTTAACGAACCACATGATGGCATATCAAAATTCTAACGGTTCGTGAGGCAGCTCTTTGGGACACATTTTATAACGAGGTGATATTCTTTAAAACAACATATGTATATATTTTTTAAACTCCTTCTATATAACAAAAATAGTAAAATGGAAATTTAGATTTAACCTACAGAGTGTTTTGCTTATATCATGATTTTGTACAGAGTTTTGTAAAATGTCTAGAAACATCTAAATATTCCATTTGATAACAGAAATTTAATATCCAAAATTCCAGTACTTTTACGAATTTAATACTTTAAATTCTCAAAAGGCTCTATTTTCTGACAAAGTGATTCGTCACACATTTATACCATACTAAATGGAGGCTGTTTAAAAGTTTAAATATTGATCATATATATAAACAGTCGCCATGTATAATAAAACTTATGAAGTGTGATTTACAATACAATGTTTAAAGGCCTTCAAAAATTATAGGCATATTGGCGTAGACTTGCATGTAACATTTCCATGAAACTCCCCACAAACCGTCCTCCCAATGTAAGTGTGTGATCATTATTTTACAAAAAGTAGTTTTGATAAGTTTGGTTTACTATGGTTAAAAATATTAGTTGTTTCTTAACATTTTAACAAATCCTCAAAGTAGGACAGTTAAAAACCTTCTATATTACAAACTGAAAAAATTATTTGTTAAATACATCTTCTTATTTAATGTATTTTTGAACCAATTACCCTTGGTAAATATCACTTTAATTATATACAAGTATATTTTAAAATTATTTAACTTTCTTAAATATTCACGAGGTAGAAGTACTTCCGACCACATGTCACCTAACAGGCTTCACTGAAATTGAATCTAAATTTTAAGACTTTTCCTTTCATCGATGTTCTGAGTGCTTCAAATAAAAATATTCTTACAGTCTCTAGGCAGACAGGATATTAATTTACCAACCTACTGAGTAATAGGCTAAATAACATATTATAGGCATAGACTTTGTAAAGATATTATTTACATTTTTTAATCAAATCTTTGTATTATGTTACATTTTCAGATATACCAGAAAATACTGACTAAATTATTATTTTACAAACATTAATTAAGTGCTTTGTTGAAATCGGAAAATCTTCAATAGGTTTTTTTTGGAAGTATAACATGATTAACAACTTATATTTTCCGGATCTACAATAGCATTAATCCCCAAACAGTTTATTCGTTAATTTCGAACGGCAAACAAACACAAAATTTAAAATAATGATTACCTTATTATTTTCCAAACATTAAGTGCTTTTTTAAGTGGCCCATCGTCGACAGGTTGTTTGAAAGTATAATAGGATTAAAAGGTCATGCACCGCGTTGTGTTATAAAAAAACTATACCAAAAGATCTTTTCTTAGCTATTACTAGGGTTTCTGGCAAATTCTTTTCTTTTTCCAAGATATTAAGTATAAACTGACCTACAGACAACATATTCCATCAAGCTTCATTTATATAAATACAAAGTCGTCTTAGATGAAGGTACATGCCACACTGTGTTCCTCGCATGGACGTTATCGTAATTTTGTACATTCGTCTTATAGGGACCCATAATGGAAATGAGAAAAGCGAAAAGTAAATCATTTTGTAAACAAGCTGAATACAATCATATGAAGAAATCTTAACATTTGACACATCATCTTGGAAAAGATGAGTTCTCTGATTGTGTATGTCCTTACACCAAGATTTGCGCAAGCGACAATAAAGCCTCGATAGGCTGACACAAATCTCTCTCTTGTCTTCTGGCAGATGTAAATATTTATTTTCTGGACGATTGTGACTCACTTCAAGATGAAAATTACCTATGGACTTGAACTTTTGTGTGCCAACATTAGTTAAGCTTGTCCCAAAACATGTGTGTCGTGTATTAATCTCATGTTATTTAAATGAGAGTATTAAACTGTAAATACGAATTTCCAAATTTTTACAGACAGAATATATTGTGTGTAGCGATGCAAGAAATTAACAACACAACAACCGTCAAAATCGGCTCGGTCCCGTTTTTTTATATGTGTCTGTTAAAACCGAACATTAACAGTTGTATTAAAAGTGAATAATTTTGAAAGTAATAATTATATTTATTTATTTATATATGATTGTAGCGTATTTTTGGGTGCTAATTGAAATAAATTTCGAATTATACAACGATGGTAGTTATTATTATTATAGAAAGTCATATTTTGTCTTAGATAATTTGATCGAAGCCTATTTCTTTTGAAGGTTATTGATAGGTAGTGGTTTTGGGTTGCAATACAAATTTCCATAATTATGTTTATAGAAATTGTTTCAAAATGAAACTTGCTGTTTAACAGATAAGGACCAAAACAAAATTAATTGAGAACAAAGACGAACAACTCCTGATCTATATATATATATATATATATATATATATATATATATATATATATATCTCTTTTTCTTACCTTATTCTATACAGTTATATCCAGCGGATATTTAAAATTTATGTTGGCGGCTAGATGCAACCAGGTCTACGCACAGGCAGATTGCCCCATGTAGGCTTTCCAGTATTGTTACACTTATTTTTCTATTCTTACTCATTTTACATTTCTTCTATACATAAGCTGCTGTATATATAAAATAATAGTTATTTCATCTAAGAAAGATTGTATATATGTATATATAAATTGCTGGGAATAAAACGTTATTCATTCATTTCATATACAAGAAGCAAAATCTAACTACCAGGACTACCCTTAGTGTGAAAAACTGGTAGTTAGCTTTTGTTTCTTGTATTTCGAACCGTTATTTATAACGGTAAGTTTCAAGAATTGAAAACCTATACTTTTCTCAGGTGTCTAAAACTCTAAGAGTAAAAGTTAAGCATACCCTTTTGCATTATAATTTTTGTCTCCTAAGGAAGAGGATACAATTGATTCCATCTTCGGAGCGTAAATGTTATATCTTGTACATACTGACGTAGTAATAGTTAGTACATATTAATTGTGAACGCCGACATGCTGGATCTAATTTTACCAAACAGTCTGAGGAAACCTTATAGAGATAACTCCACAACCCTCAGAACAGAGGTACTATAAATCTCTAGTGTGACAGTCTGGATTACTTTATTATAGCTGAGGATTGATGATGAGGAACCGTCAGTCTGTGATAAACTGTTTTGTACATGTCATATCTTTCTTGTAGGGATTTAACCTTGTTTGTTTATATTTAACCCCGTTTGAAATGTCGTATTTCACTGCATTAAAACCTTCATATCGGTATACATAGGTACAAATCGGTTTGAAATAAGTTGATATCTGTTTGAAAAAGGTTCATATAGGTATACAATAGGTGCATATCGGTTAGAAATAAGTTCATATCGGTTTGAAAAAGTTTCATATCAGTATAGAAGAGGTGCATACCGGTTTGAAATATGTGCATATCGGTACAGAAATCGGTTCAAATCGGTATAATATATAATAAATAAATATATATTTATCTATCGATTGTTCTTTAATCCCTGCATGCCAGCAATATTCCTATGAATAATAACAAAACACCAACTATAGGTCACTATGATAAAAGTGGTTTAATTATTTTTTTTTTATAAAAAGCAGAGGCCGGCCTCTTTTCAACGTTATTCTGCCCCAATCTCATGGGCCATTGGCCTGTGCTCTTATCAAACAGAATAAGGAAGGTGATCGTTATAGTGTAATATCAACTGTATTGATAAAAAGTATATTTATAATTGACTAGAATTTTTACTGCGAGTTTTCTAACTCACGCTGTTAATTTTTAATTAGTCTAACTACTAATTAAAAAACAACTGCTGAGTTTCTTGTGTAACTACTGCATTGTTTGCTGATTTGAACAAAATTAAGAGTGATATTTCAACGTTAATTGACAAATATGATTTATTTTTAATTTTTGGAGTTAATAGTATTGTTTATGAGGTAGAACATGCACTTTCATATTTTAACCACCTTTTTAAATTCCTTATAACACAAGAAATATATGTGAGAATTTAATTATCTAAAATAATGAAAACGTTTTACTAGAGGATTGCAGTCAAAGAATTTGATACAACTGAATTAGGATGTAATATGCAAACAGTTGATCATCAAAAGGAGATAACATAATGTTTTTTACGCAAGTCATTAGTATAACCGATTATTTACTAATCTGAGAGTATTAATTGTCTTATGTATAAAAGAGCAACTGCTCTAGCTCTAACAGATTTTGTAAATATTTGCTAAACAATTTTAAAATCATTGACCTTAAACTTTTTTAAATGAAAAGATTAAAATTAAAATATTTTATACAAATCTGGCAAGTTTACACATTTATATTTTTAATTCAGTTATAAATTATAGCAATTTTAAAAAAAAATTGTTGTAAGCTAAGGAGGGTAATACAACTTTTTCACAGCCGAATCTCATGGAATGACATTCACCATCAACGAACTCAGTTTTGGCTATAGATGTATAGAAATGAAGCTTCAATGCAAAACTTCAACTTTATAGGTCAGTTGGTTTTCGAGATAACGTGTGGACATAAAAACAATTGACAGCCAGACAAAAATGAAGCTATAGGTATCGTTAATGCTCAGCCAATAAGCTGACACGTTAAATGTTCTTTATAAACATACAGCGCACTGTCTGCATTCCTAATATCCCACGGCGTTTCCGCCTCCCTTACACAGAAAAGTGTTAGCCAAATTACATTTGGCACGCGAGTACATTGTATGCATATTAGGCAATTAAACGTCGGATATTTGCCCAACCCTCTGCAATATTAAAAATTAATAATGCAAATAATGACAATACATATGATTTGTCTCAGTATCACATTATATAATTTCTTTTTGAAAGTTTGAGACTGTAAAATGCGAAGCAGTATTAGTTAATTAAGTTTACTACAACAGCCCTTAAAGCAATAAAAGAAGTTTAAAAACAATTTTATATAGTATACTAGCCGGAACTAATATAGGCCGAAACTTGCATATAACAATCCACCCTCGTTAGTAACCCGCGCCTACAATGTTATAAACGCTACACGTTTAAAAAATAAATGATCTGTTTCAATATCTGTGGGAATAAACAAATATCACCATAAACTAATATAGGCGGATACTTGCATATAAGAATCCACCCTCGTTTACAACCCGCGCCTACAATGTTATAAACGCTACACGTTTAAAAAATAAATGATCTGTTTCAATATCTGTGGGAATAAACAAATATCACCATAAACTAATATAGGCGGATACTTGCATATAAGAATCCACCCTCGTTTACAACCCGCGCCTACAATGTTATAAACGCTACACGTTAAAAAAATTAATGATCTGTTTCAATATCTGTGGGAATAAACAAATATCACCATAAACTAATATCTATACGTTTTATTTCATACATCTGTTTTTCAGACAGTATTTCATAATACATGGCTATAGAGAAAGCATGTATATATCGAACGGACATTATTAACCACACCCAGGTTGATCAGCAACGATATGGCAGCACCGCCTACAATGTTATCGGACTATTATGATACTGCTCGCTACCCACATTTTATGAAATTAATATCCTTGTTGTAACAAAATTGCTACTGTTACGTAATTCTTACACAAATAATAAATATAGTTTTCGCCTTTAACAAGAAAAGAGTTTTGAGCTTAGCCAGTTTGTTTTTGAACCAATTTACATAAATTAAATAATAATCTAAAATTAACTATTTTTATGGATTTATTACCGCGAAAGATGGCATATATGAGTTTTTAAAACCTTCAAACAACATGGAGGAAAAAATAAAAGAAAAATAATAACATTTTATGTACTTACGGGCTAAAGAGTAAAATCTGCAAAGATTACCTCCGTCTTAAATATTCTAGTCCTAAAATGCCAAATAATGAGTAAATTAATGCTCGCCTACTGGTCTGTGCGGTATCAAAACATAAATAGACAGTCAGAAAATCTTCTTAGAATTCTAAAGAAATGAAGTTTAAAACATTATAAAAGTCAAGACCCGTGCCATGAGTTGTACAATATAACTTAGACGTATATAATATACTTTGTCAGATGAAGTGTACCATACAGTATTTATTTTAGTAAATATTTCGACGTTAATTTGTAAAAATGTATCAAACAGTGATATATTTAGAGGATTTTACAGCTATGTGAAAAATAATAGCAATGAATTTAAAAAACAATTATTTTGAGAAGGGAACACAAACTCGGTAAGGACACAAACTAGTCTGCATGACTTGGTCTGACACGCGATGGTCTGACACTGTTTACCAAACACACGTCAGTTAACGAACCACATGATGGCATATCAAAATTCTACGGTTCGTGAGGCAGCTCTTTGGGACACATTTTATAACGAGTGATATTCTTTAAAACAACATATGTATATATTTTTTAAACTCCTTCTATATAACAAAAATAGTAAAATGGAAATTTAGATTTAACCTACAGAGTGTTTTGCTTATATCATGATTTTGTATACAGAGTTTGTAAAATGTCTAGAAACATCTAAATATTCCATTTGATAACAGAAATTTAATATCCAAAATTCCAGTACTTTTACGAATTTAATACTTTAAATTCTCAAAAGGCTCTATTTTCTGACAAAGTGATTCGTCACACATTTATACCATACTAAATGGAGGCTGTTTAAAAGTTAAATATTGATCATATATATAAACAGTCGCCATGTATAATAAAACTTATGAAGTGTGATTTACAATACAATGTTTAAAGGCCTTCAAAATTATAGGCATATTGGCGTAGACTTGCATGTAACATTTCCATGAAACTCCCCACAAACCGTCCTCCCAATGTAAGTGTGTGATCATTATTTTACAAAAAAGTAGTTTGATAAGTTTGGTTTACTATGGTTAAAAATATTAGTTGTTTCTTAACATTTTACAAATCCTCAAAGTAGGACAGTTAAAAACCTTCTATATTACAAACTGAAAAAATTATTTGTTAAATACATCTTCTTATTTAATGTATTTTTGAACCAATTACCCTTGGTAAATATCACTTTAATTATATACAAATATATTTTAAAATTATTTAACTTTCTTAAATATTCACGAGGTAGAAGTACTTCCGACCACATGTCACCTAACAGGCTTCACTGAAATTGAATCTAAATTTTAAGACTTTTCCTTTCATCGATGTTCTGAGTGCTTCAAATAAAATATTCTTACAGTCTCTAGGCAGACAGGATATTAATTTTACCAACCTACTGAGTAATAGGCTAAATAACATATTATTGGCATAGACTTTGTAAAGATATTATTACATTTTTAATCAAATCTTTGTATTATGTTACATTTTCAGATATACCAGAAAATACTGACTAAATTATTATTTTACAAACATTAATTAAGTGCTTTGTTGAAATCGGAAAATCTTCAATAGGTTTTTTTGGAAGTATAACATGATTACAACTTACATTTTCCGGATCTACAATAGCATTAATCCCCAAACAGTTATTCGTTAATTTCGAACGGCAACAAACACAAATTTAAAATAATGATTACCTTATTATTTTCCAAACATTAAGTGCTTTTTTAAGTGGCCCATCGTCGACAGGTTGTTTGAAAGTATAATAGGATTAAAAGTTCATGCACCACGTTGTGTTATAAAAAACTATACCAAAAGATCTTTTCTTAGCTATTACTAGGGTTTCTGGCAAATTCTTTCTTTTTCCAAGATATTAAGTATAAACTGACCTACAGACAACATATTCCATCAAGCTTCATTTATATAAATACAAAGTCGTCTTAGATGAAGGTACATGCCACACTGTGTTCCTCGCATGGACGTTATCGTAATTTTGTACATTCGTCTTATAGGGACCCATAATGGAAATGAGAAAAGCGAAAAGTAAATCATTTTGTAAACAAGCTGAATACAATCATATGAAGAAATCTTAACATTTGACACATCATCTTGGAAAAGAATGAGTTCTCTGATTGTGTATGTCCTTACACAAGATTTGCGCAAGCGACAATAAAGCCTCGATAGGCTGACACAAATCTCTCTCTTGTCTTCTGGCAGATGTAAATATTTATTTTCTGGACGATTGACTCACTTCAAGATGAAAATTACCTATGGACTTGAACTTTTGTGTGCAACATTAGTTAAGCTTGTCCCAAAACATGTGTGTCGTGTATTAATCTCATGTTATTTAAATGAGAGTATTAAACTGTAAATACGAATTTCCAAATTTTTACAGACAGAATATATTGTGTAGCGATGCAAGAAATTAACAACACAACAACCGTCAAAATCGGCTCGGTCCCGTTTTTATTGTGTCTGTTAAAACCGAACATTAACAGTTGTATTAAAAGTGAATAATTTTGAAAGTAATAATTATATTTATTTATTTCTATATGATTGTAGCGTATTTTTGGGTGCTAATTGAAATAAATTTCGAATTATACAACGATGGTAGTTATTATTATTATAGAAAGTCATATTTTGTCTTAGATAATTTGATCGAAGCCTATTTCTTTGAAGGTTATTGATAGGTAGTGGTTTTGGGTTGCAATACAAATTTCCATAATTATGTTTATAGAAATTGTTTCAAAATGAAACTTGTAATGCTGTTTAACAGATAAGGACCAAAACAAAATTAATTGAGAACAAAGACGAACAACTCCTGATCTATATATATATATATATATATGATATATATATATATATATATATTCAAGAAGCAATAGACATACATCCCTTTATCTTTTTCTTTACCTTATTCTATTACAGTTATATCCAGCGGATATTTAAAATTTATGTTGGCGGCTAGATGCAACCAGGTCTACGCACAGGCAGATTGCCCATGTAGGCTTTCCAGTATTGTTACACTTATTTTTCTATTCTTACTCATTTTACATTTCTTCTATACATAAGCTGCTGTATATATAAAATAATAGTTATTTCATCTAAGAAAGATTGTATATATGTATATATAAATTGCTGGAATAAACGTTATTCATTCATTCATATACAAGAAGCAAAATCTAACTACCAGGACTACCCTTAGTGTGAAAACTGGTAGTTAGCTTTTGTTTCTTGTATTTCGAACCGTTATTTATAACGGTAAGTTTCAAGAATTGAAAACCTATACTTTCTCAGGTGTCTAAACTCTAAGAGTAAAAGTTAAGCATACCCTTTTGCATTATAATTTTTGTCTCCTAAGGAAGAGGATACAATTGATTCCATCTTCGGAGCGTAGAATTTTATATCTTGTACATATACTGACGTAGTAATAGTTAGTACATATTAATTGTGAACGCCGACATGCTGGATCTAATTTTACCAAACAGTCTGAGGAAACCTTACAGAGATAACTCCACAACCCTCAGAACAGAGGTACTATAAATCTCTAGTGTGACAGTCTGGATTACTTTATTATAGCTGAGGATTGATGATGAGGAACCGTCAGTCTGTGATAAACTGTTTTGTACATGTCATATCTTTCTTGTAGGGATTTAACCTTGTTTGTTATATTTAACCCGTTTGAAATGTCGTATTTCACTGCATTAAAACGTTGATTGAAAATCTTAAAATATAAACGGATATTAGTTTGAATGCAATATTAAATCATTCAAGATTGTATTTCTATCAAATTTTTTGGTTCAAAGTAAGTTTCCATGTATATCATATGCATGCATATAATGTGACACTTAGATATAACTGCAACTTTAATATAACTTATTTATAGCCATACACTTTTAGTTAGAATTATTTATGCTTCACTATAATAATTAATGGTGAATTATAAAAAATATGAATATTTTATTGGTACTCCCAAGTATAAAAAAGTGTCACAATCTTCCAGTAACTATCACAGTAATTTATGCAAGGCATTTAAAAGAATATGCTTATTAAGTATCTGTTATGAAATAGGAAATTAAATGCAAGGGCGTGGGATAGTAGGCCTACACAAAATATATTATTATACCTAGTATTTAATCAATTTATAAAAGACGTAATAAATTTAACAGCTGCTTAGGTAAATTTAATGCAATTGAATAATACTAGTAACTAAATACTTTAATTTTTTGTTATCTCTTAGACTTCATTAACATATAACGTTTTCATTAAACGTTGATTGCAAAATACGAAAAGAAATCAACAGATTAATTTACGAAAATATAGCAGTATAACCACAATATATATAATAAACATTGAATCGCAAAAAGTACTTGCTCCGCCGGGAGTCGAACCCGGATCTCTCACTTGCCGGGTGAATGTGCTACCATTACACCACAGAGCGCTTACTTTTTCCGATTCAATTATTTTGTATTTGGCCGTATCGGTCACATATGCGTTTAAATAAGCAAACTAACATATGATCGGAAGACCAAATACCTGTCAAACGAATTTTATTTACATTAAACTGTATAAATGGCAATAGCCTTATTTAATTTCAATAAACATTGAATCGCAAAAAGTACTTGCTCCGCCGGAAGTCGAACCCGGATCTCTCACTTGCTGATATATATATATATATATATATATATATATATATATATATATATATATATATATATATATATATATATATATATATATATATATTATATTTATATCGAGTATCATTGACTATTATCGAAGGCTAGGAGTGGCAAGATAGTATGCTTAGTATACATCTCAACATCTCAAAGGCTTTTGACAAAGTTCATCACGAAGTATAAAAAAATGATTTATTATACTGACAATAACACTATCTGCATCAGACAAAAACCCGATTAATGATGTCCAAGATTTTGATGATATTAATGATATTTAGATATATATGATATTTTAAATGGTATTTTTGCTACTTGAAAATTAAACCATTCGTAATGTGGTTTAGGTTTTATATATATATATATATATATATATATATTATATATATATATATATATATTTATATATATATATATATATTAATCTTCAATAAGAATTCTTCAATTATTGTAATAAACATTTTCTATATTTCGGCTTAAGCCGTCTTCAGGAAATAACAAAAATTATATAAATAGGGCTATAAGAACAGAATAAACATAAAACATCAACACAGAAAATGAAAAGTAAGAATGAATTATGTACAATGGTGAACATATGATTTAATTTTATAAATTCACTTTGTTGACTAAGTCACCTTAAATTTAATCCACTTGGAAATTTTGATTTAGTGACGAGTTGATGGGCTTGTTCCATGGTTCTCAGACTGTGTGTACTTAAATTTTGTGATATTTTTCTAATTGGTGTCACTGAAAATGTTTCTTCAAAATTTAAATTATGTATTAAGCCATGTGCCACTACAGGTTGCTCTGTTTTTTATGTTTATATGCATACCTGTGCCTAGTCATCCTTGTTCTAAGTGAATTTATCGTTGAACCAATATAATCTTTAGGGCATAACTTGTACTGAATTTGGTAAACAATATTTTTTTGATTCACATGTTAAGTCTTCAAATATACTGTATGATTTTTGTGTAGAACTACTTGTAAATGTTTTTGAAGTAGAGCACATGTTGCAAACTAAACACCTGGGTTTATTGTAAGGATGTGACCCTACTGTCATGTTTTCTTGGTTTTTGTGCTTAGGTAATTTTGGATGGACTAAAATATCTTTCAAAACTGGTGGTTTTCTAAATCTTATTTTTGGAATGTATTTGAATATGTTTTTAGTTGACGCAGAGCTGTCCAATAAACTGTATGCTACTCGAAGTATATTGTTAATTTTATAAAGTCCTGGGTGGTATTTTGTTAAAAACTTTGGATCATTATTGTCAAATTTAGATTTACTTGTTCCAATTGATAGTGATTTGGTGTTCAGTTTGTTGTTTAAAAGTTTTCGTGGATAACCCCTTTTGGAAAATGCTGATAATAAATTATCAATATATTGTTCTAAGTGATATTTGTCACTGCATAAATTTTGGGCTCTTTTAGCTAAACTCTTTGGAATGGCTTTTTTGACATGGGACGGATGACAACTGTCATAATGTAGATATTGAAATGTGTTGGTGTTTTTTATATTTATCTTAGTTTTCAACTTCAGATTTTCAATAAAAATATCTATATCCAGGAAACTCACAATTGAATCAGATATCTCCCACGTAAATTTTAAGTTGCAGAAAGTGTTCAGTGATTGTAAAAAATGTTGCAATTGTTCGTTACTATATGTCCATATCATGAAGATATCGTCAATGTAACGTTTCCAAAATATGTATATATATATGAAGATTAAAAGTTTCTTGGAACTCATCTTGGGATTGATTTGGAGCAATAAAATCAACAGTGTCAGCTCGAAGGTTGCCTCAAGCATTTATTTACGTATGTTTTCAAAGTTCTGTTTCCTGAATGTATTGAAAACTACATAATTTTGTGTATACTAACGGAAAATGAATCAGAATCATTTTAAATTAAACCAATACGAATAGTTAAGAGTAGCTCTGGAGGAGCTTGAAGTGCCAACACTATTTATTCTGTATAGTTTCATCGCTCTGTTCTGTAAATTTAAGTGCATTGCAGTTCAGGACAGTTCGACATGAACTACGATTGAACTTGAAGCGGGGATAACATCCGCAGAGCAACGAACTATTCATTTTGAGAACTTGCCGTCTCAATTTGATGACAACCTAACTATTAAGCTCTTCGTGGATCGGACTTCAACAACTTTAAACAATTGAATCTCGACCTAAATATGTCCTAGTGTATATGAAATTTTACTATGTTGGGAGTTTGCAATGGCCCTATTAGCCCTATTTATTCATTCATATTAGTATGTTATTATGTTTTCATTTAAACATGCAATACCTGTAATACAAGACTAACTATTGCAAATTATAGCCTGAATTTAGTTATTACAATCGCAGTATAAAGAAACAAATTTTCAGAACGCTCTTCAAATCACTTTATCTTAAGAACGCCAACAGTTAAAGGTTACTTGGAGAGTAAACTGTATCACTTACTGCTAGAAGAAACATTGAACATCGTCTTGTAAATCTGCACTCGTTTATATTACGCGAGTTTTCAAGAGCAGCAATTTACCGACAGAGGTTGAGGTTAAATACATAAACAAACTTTGGATGCTCTATTTATGTTCCACTTATTGGAGGAACCCGTCTTTAAGTGAAAAATCCTATTTTATTTGTACTTTATTTATATATATTACGTGTAATCGTGTTGAAACTTAATTAGCATTAATGGGCAGTTATTATTGCCTGCAGTGTTATGTGAGTGTGTTCATTTTTATACTGTGTACCGATTGTATTAAATTGTAATTCTGGGGTAACTGGATTACCGGTGCAAGGGGTAGGCCCAGATGAATGATAAGGACTGGACAGTATAAAAGAGGCTGCTATCAGCGAGGCGCGCATCGCAGATGGCAGTGTTTGATAACGAAATTGAGAGGTGGGGTGAGGTAGACGTACCGTACCTCCCGTCTCAGTTGATCGGAGGTAGTAGTAACGAGTAGTCTTTGAAAGCGCTTAGAGTTATTTTTTTTGCTAATCATCATCGAACCGGCGGATGCTTTCAGCAATATTAAAAACGGTACAACTGCACTACGTTCCTCGACTGGATATGTAGTAGTTGACATTTAAAAACAGTCAATTCCTTAAATGAGTGCTGGAATCGTACAATGTCATCTTATATTTAGATAGATTTGTAACTTACCCATTACAGCTTGTTAGTTTAGATAAATATGTATTCATTTATCATTAGGTTTAATATAATGAATATTTAAGTATCTCCTTTAAAGGTAGAATGGCAATATAAAGTAATTTTGTATGAGAGGGAAATCTCCTTTAAACCTTATTGTAGCGCTTCCTATGGGCTACTGCTTGTGCGATATTTTATAAAACAGAGTGTGGAGGAGAGTCGATTGTACTGCTAAAATGTGTTACAATCACTGGCAGGATTTACACCTGGGCTATTTACAACTCAGTTACAAAGTGCAACGACTTAGTCCATCGGGTCTCCCATGGATTACTTTGTTGTGGGCCTAATCTAATTGGGCTTTTTAAAGCTCAGTTCCAAGATGCATCGTCTTAGAACTTACGACCATCGGGTCTCCCATGGATTACTTTGTTGTGGGTCTAATCTATTTGGGCTTTTTAAAGCTCAGTTCCAAGATGCATCGTCTTAGACCTTACGACGTCTCCCATGGATTACTTTGTTGTGTTCCTAATCTAATTGAGGGGGATGCAGACCCCATGACATAATAGATAGTTTATATGTTACCTACTTTAATTAATGATATAGTATAGTACAAAACTTAAAGAGTAAGTACTTTTTGTAAAATCATAGCATGGATAATTAAACAATCTTTATGCGTTGTATAGCACAGAAATTTTAGTGATATAGTTGGTAGATAATGCAACATAATCAAATATATATTATCTACCGTATAAAAAAAGCAACTTCAGTCCGACTCACCATTTTAAAATCTTGAATCTGTATATAAGTTGATTTTAAAAACTTAAGACTGCGTTTATCTATACAGTTTTTAGTTGATTTCTTCTTATAATATAACAAATTGTACTTGTGGCAATATGATAGCACTTAACTTCGCAACTATATAGATCCCATCAATGCGCGCTGTACCTGAGGGCAACCCGTTGTCGACTGCAGCAATAAAACGAGGCAGAAGTCCAGAGTGGAGAGCTGTTGAATGGTTTCATTAAACCGGGAACCCATCAGCTGTATCTCGAGCACGTTGTAGTCATACAGGAAAAATTGGAAACGAAATAGTTCTTTTACCGATTTACTCCATTTTCAAATATGGTAGTTATATAATAGTGTTTGGATATTTTTAAATTTGGCATTACTATTAAAATTGATCAATTCATAAGAAAATTTGTTATTATTTTATTTTAATAACATTTTTCATGTGAGTTTACATGTATTTTTATAACATACATTCCTTTGTTTTTCCTGCTAATAAGTTATATATTCGCTCCCAAGCGCTTAGTTAAGCTCATTTTGCGGATCCACTCTATATTCTGTGATTCTGTGGTCTGTAGATATAAAACGTGTTTTTAAGTTTTATCTGAAGAAGATAGGAATTAACAAGCTTCGTTCAGATCGCATGCAGAATTTGAAGTACATATTTCGTTATATTAGGTTATATGTGATACTAACAATTTATAATGTCATACGCTTGTACAAGTTTACTTACACAATTTGTCTACTGTGATTTTCACATTTCTTTTATGATTATTTATTAAATTAAAGTAAAAAGATTTGCTAAACCAGAGCTAAATCCAATGGTGTGACACACATAATTTTCTAACGACTTTTCTTATATAGAAATAACTTTATTAGAAAACTCGAAATCTGTTGTGGAAATTTTTAATAATTTCACATCCCAAATACCATAATTTGCATGAAAATCACCGGGGAATATATAAATATAAAATATTTTAAGATAATATCTTCTTAATATTATGTAATATTATTGTTAATTATTTTATTGTTAGTTAATTTCGTTTATGTTAAATTAATCTGGTGTTGATCCACCTCATCCAGCCATTCAATGTTAATCAGCTTGAATTAAAATTAATTTTCTCTTAAAATTTTTTAAAAATTGCTAAAGAAAGTAATTTTTAATACTTTACTGTAAACATCCTCTTCAGCCATTATTATTAGTGATGCATGTTAAGAAGAAAAGAAAAGTACAAATATAAAGTCTGTTAACAACAAAATTATTGGAACTACCGCTTATGCATATAGCAACCTCATCTTTCTTGATTTGGTTGGGCTTCTAAATAGACTTAAAGTTGAGCATTAATCTATATTTTTTAGTCCCTTAAAAATAATGCTTGGGCACCTACATGCCAACTTTTATTAGGCTGCAAGAACCAAAAAACAAGTATTTAACATTTTTAAACCCTTTAATACATTAAAACAGGTAACTGCTTTTTAAAATTTGCGTTAGTGTTGCCTCATGTTACGATAAACAGGACAAGACAGTTACTGATTTTATTATTGTAAATTTGTCATAAAATCTGTTAAAATAAACGTAGAGACCTCTAGTTTGCATTATTGGATTTCTTTTTCTATTCCCTTTAAAATGAGGGGTCAAATGATAGTGGTTTGTATTTGAAAATATTTAGTTGCTCCCCTCTAGCCCCCTTTAGAAAACATTTTTAACAACTTGAAAAATTAAAAAAATATGTTATAATAGGTAGGGTCAAGGTTTCACATATATATCTCGGGCCGTTCAAATTATATCCAGGTGTGCCAGGACATAAAACTCACTCTGTATATATCTATTCTATTACAAAAACGTTTATATAATTTAAATTACTTGGGGAAAACAACTAAAATATATTGTTTGAATCTTTTAATTCCTCTTATTGACGTAATGTTATGTTCTTCAGTTCTTCCCTTTTAGTCCTATGTGGTTTAGTTGAACTATAATGTTTTTATAAAATATAGTAATGACATTGTTTGTAATAGGCCTATTTATTTATATAAAATTAACACTAAACAAATGAAATATAATAGCTAAGCAAGGTTCATTAAATATAGACCGACATTTATTTTCAAGAAAATAATAAACCTAGCGATAGAATAAAAACACAAAACAAATTTCGACATACATCCACCGACTTCATTACTAGAATAATATTTAAAACATCACATAATTAATTACCCACAACAATATCTTTGGTAATAAGATCACTAAGAGTGTGTCCGGGAAAAGCAAACGTTAATTGTTCAGCTAATTAGTGAGCTACGTTTAGCGTTACTTAACTGATGAAAGTCAAACACAACTGTATAACAGCTGTATGTATATTGTTGTGATCTGGCTTCATTAGGTGTAGTAATAATTTACAGTTGGTAATTATACATGATAAGCCATGATTACCATACATGATACACATAATTAGTGTTATCACTATTAGCTGTTGTTTTCTTCAAGTAGTCAGACTAAGTCGGAGATATATACCACGTTTATTTCCCCTTACAATATAAGTTTATTGTGATTTCATCGTTTATTACCCAACGTAAACGTCCCCAGGTGTTCCAGGTGTTACAGTTATTTGCTGGAAACTACGCGGATTACAACATCAGCGTTATATTAAATCCATGTTAAAGAAGCATACCTAACATACACAATGTTCGATTTAAACATCTCTGTTACTACTTCTGAAATACTTGTTGAGTTTAAAGACTAAATTCAGATTGTAAAGGTTTCTTATTAAGCACTTATAAATTAATAATAATTCATTGCTAATTCCATAACATATGTATCGACAAGTTTGTAAGATTTTGAGAATGCCCAATGAGGCAAAGTCCTGCAAATGTGCCTGTCAGATTCCATAATATTTTCTTAGAATCTATTGAAGAGGTAGTCTCGATATATAATTATGAAAATGGGTATATTTATATCTGTAAATATTATGTTGGAATTTTATAGATTTTATTACCAGTGAGGTATTAGACGAACAATGCCCAATGAGGCAAAGTCCTGCAAATGTGCCTGTCAGATTCCATAATATTTTCTTAGAATCTATTGAAGAGGTAGTCTCGATATATAATTATGAAAATGGGTATTTATATCTGTAAATATTATGTTGGAATTTTATAGATTTTATTACCAGTGAGGTATTAGACGAACAATGCCCAATGAGGCAAAGTCCTGCAAATGTGCCTGTCAGATTCCATAATATTTTCTTAGAATCTATTGAAGAGGTAGTCTCGATATATAATTATGAAAATGGGTATTTATATCTGTAAATATTATGTTGGAATTTTATAGATTTTATTACCAGTGAGGTATTAGACGAACAATGGCGTCGGACAGTAAACATTCTTGTCACAATCATTAGAGATGTTTGTGTGGTTGTTTCTGTAGTTTCTTGTATTACAGTTTTTTGTTTTAATTTTGAAATCCAGTGAGGTATTAGACGAACAATGGCGTCGGACAGTAAACATTCTTGTCACAATCATTAGAGATGTTTGTGTGGTTGTTTCTGTAGTTTCTTGTATTACAGTTTTTTGTTTTAATTTTGAAATCCAGTGAGGTATTAGACGAACAATGGCGTCGGACAGTAAACATTCTTGTCACAATCATTAGAGATGTTTGTGTGGTTGTTTCTGTAGTTTCTTGTATTACAGTTTTTTGTTTTAATTTTGAAATCCAGTGAGGTATTAGACGAACAATGGCGTCGGACAGTAAACATTCTTGTCACAATCATTAGAGATGTTTGTGTGGTTGTTTCTGTAGTTTCTTGTATTACAGTTTTTTGTTTTAATTTTGAAATCCAGTGAGGTATTAGACGAACAATGGCGTCGGACAGTAAACATTCTTGTCACAATCATTAGAGATGTTTGTGTGGTTGTTTCTGTAGTTTCTTGTATTACAGTTTTTTGTTTTAACTTTGAAATCCAGTGAGGTATTAGACGAACAATGGCGTCGGACAGTAAACATTCTTGTCACAATCATTAGAGATGTTTGTGTGGTTGTTTCTGTAGTTTCTTGTATTACAGTTTTTTGTTTTAATTTTGAAATCCAGTGAGGTATTAGACGAACAATGGCGTCGGACAGTAAACATTCTTGTCACAATCATTAGAGATGTTTGTGTGGTTGTTTCTGTAGTTTCTTGTATTACAGTTTTTTGTTTTAATTTTGAAATCCAGTGAGGTATTAGACGAACAATGGCGTCGGACAGTAAACATTCTTGTCACAATCATTAGAGATGTTTGTGTGGTTGTTTCTGTAGTTTCTTGTATTACAGTTTTTTGTTTTAATTTTGAAATCCAGTGAGGTATTAGACGAACAATGGCGTCGGACAGTAAACATTCTTGTCACAATCATTAGAGATGTTTGTGTGGTTGTTTCTGTAGTTTCTTGTATTACAGTTTTTTGTTTTAATTTTGAAATCCAGTGAGGTATTAGACGAACAATGGCGTCGGACAGTAAACATTCTTGTCACAATCATTAGAGATGTTTGTGTGGTTGTTTCTGTAGTTTCTTGTATTACAGTTTTTTGTTTTAATTTTGAAATCCAGTGGGATTGGGCGGGGAGCAAAGTAGGGTCTTGCATAGGCATTTTAAATGTTTTATTATTGTAGTATACATCGTAAACATCAATAGTAAACATTATTAATAATTTAATACACTGATAAGATTTATTGCTAATAAAACTCTTATAATAAAGGAGGTAAACGGGGAAAACGATACATCACGACAGACCCGGACCGTGCGGTCTCTGAGCTTCTTATCATCAATCTTACAGTGGAACCGTAATGAAGTAATCCGGACTGTCATACCCGTGATGTATCGTCATCTTTCGCTCTTTACCAATATTCTATCCTGGTTTTTTTTCCTTTTTTTTGAATAATAAACATCTGAATATCAGTATGAATGTTGAGCTTAACTCCTTCCTTTCTCTTATTTTAGCGTCTTTTATCTGACGCTACCTTAGACATGATTCGTGGAATCTGGAGTCATATTCATCTGAAGAGATTTAAACAAAGTTGTAAGGAACTGGAGCTAAATTCAACATTAAAATCGAAGTAACCCTTTCGGTTTCGTTAAGCGTAGAAAACTCGGATACTCCACCGCGCTTAGGGATCGTGTTATTAACATCGCAGTGTACAGTACTCAAATGTGCACCTGACGAAGAGACTTCCACTTCACCAAAGAATACGTGTCCCTGATTGTTACTCGAAACAATGTAAAGTATTTTTTTTGGAGTTTCTTCGTCGCAGACTTTCTTTGGATCACTGCAGATGAACATTATTCCAGATTCCAAGCAGTCAAATCTGAGACTGCGCCGGATACCAGACGTTGCTATAAAAGGAAGGAAGGAGCTCAAAAACCTCAAGTAAAAAAATAATAAAAATAACTCTACTGTGATTTGGAAAAAGTGTGATCCAGATTTTAGTTTATGTTTACCTACGAATGATTCTGAAATTGATCAAAGAGAGGTTATAAAGTTTTACAACTAAAGGATAAATCACCCACTGAATGTTTTGAAACTCTTGTTGTTGAGAGTATAATTCACCATATTGTTGAAAAAAGCATAATTTTTGCATCGCAAAACAACCGCCATGGTTTCACTTTGAGCCATGATTGTCTCAGGAAGTTTGTTGGGTTCTTGATTTTCACAGGTTACCACTCATTACCTCAAGAACAACTTTACTGGAGTGAGGATGATGATATTTCTATTGATTGCGTAAGGAAATGTTTTACCAAAAACAGGTACATTGAAATAAAGCGCAATTTACATTTGAACAATAACGCTGACATTGTAAATGAAAGTTCATCTAAGTATTTTAATATCTCTCCACTTTATGAAATGCTTAACAAAAATTTCCTAAAGTATGAAGTTTTCTCACAAATCTCATTATAGACGAACAAATGGTTCGGTATTATGGTCATCACTTTTTGGAGAAATTCATTAGAGGCAAATCTATTAGGTTTGGTTTCAAACAATGGGCACTATGCTGCTCTGAAACTGAACTCTCTGAAGGGAAACAAGTATCCAATAACGACGAAACGTTTTCACTTGGCTACTCTGTTCATGATAAAGGTCGCTGTTTTACAACATCCTGAACATGACGCACTGTATTTCGACAACTTCTTTACTAATTATGACCTAATTAAAAAATTGAATTAACTCAAAGTTTACGCAATAGGTACTGCTCAAATTAGACGAATGGGTGCGAGTTCTTTGAAAGACGAAAAAGTCATGAAAAAGAAGGAGCGTGGAACATATGATCACCAGTTTGATGAAGAAAACAAAATCCTTGCAATTACCTGGAAAGACAACAATGATGTTAAAGTCATGTCAAATCATGAAGGGATAGATCCATTACAGAAAGTTATCCGTTGGTCGAGATAAGAAAAAAAACAACTAAAAGTCAACCAGCCATTTTGTATTTCTAACTACAATAAAGGAATGGGTGGTGTGGACAAAATGGATTGGTTGACAAAGACAAGTAACGAATAAAAATACACGGAAAGAAGTGGTATTTCCCGTTGTTCACAAACATGATTCATATGGCACTTGTCAATGCACATGTGCTTTACAATTATTGCAAATCCCAAAATCACGCTTTTAGATTTCAAACGACAAGTAGCCAGAGTTTATCTTGCCTTACCCTTTATATCAGATCACAAAAAAGCTGGAAGGCCTTCCTTGTCTAAACCTGCATCTAAAAGGACACTAGAGACTATTAGAAAGAACCCTGTTGGTCACTTCATAGTAAGAACTACCAATGGAAGGCAGAGGAAGTGTGGTATTTGCAACAGGAATGCAAGGAAGCAGTGCTCAGAGTGCGATGTCGACCTACACATGGACTGTTTTCAAGCTTGGCATAAGTAAAATAAATTAGTTTGTTATTTTTTAAGAAGATTTGTGTAATAAAATACAAATAAATTGAGTTTTTTCTTAAAATGTGTACTTATTCTCCCTACATGCCTTGATCCCCAATTGGGAATTTTTTAGTTTTTTACAATGTAACAAATTTAAAGTTATTTATAATGAAAACTACTTTAAATGTAATAGTTTTAGTATAGATTAAACAGGTTTAACCACAAAAACTTAATTTTTAAAATTTGGCAGTTAATGGGTTAAAACGATATGTCCAATCCATACAATATTCTTTTCCCATTGATTAAAAAGGATTCTATCATTAAAAGGTATACTGTATCTGCCGTACCGGTATTTTGTACCTTACATGTAGAGTGGTCATGTGTCTGACATATGACAGTCCAGCAAAAGGTGTTTCTGTCAACTGTCATGAGGGAATTGTCTTTCTATTGCCTTCCCGTTCCATATCGGTCTCTCACTATAACGAAAAACAATCAATATCACGAATATGCAGCCAAATGATTCACTAACACAAAATAATACCATAGGTACACGTATAGTGTCGTGTGTCAGGCAGATGTCAGAGACGGGATTGTCAGTCCAGACCTAGTTGTTGCTGTCAGCTGTCACGAGGGAAATGTCTTTATATTGCCTTCCCGTTCCCATATCGGTCTCTCACTATAACGAAAAACAATCAATATCACGAGTATGCAGCCACATGATTCACTAACACAAAATAATACCATAGGTACACGTATAGTGTCATGTGTCAGGCAGATGTCAGAGACGGGATTGTCAGTCCAGACCTAGTTGTTGCTGTCAGCTGTCACGAGGGAAATGTCTTTCTATTGCCTTCCCGTTCCATATCGGTCTCTCACTATAACGAAAAACAATCAATATCACGAGTATGCAGCCACATGATTCACTAACACAAAATAATACCATAGGTACACGTATAGTGTCATGTGTCAGGCAGATGTCAGAGACGGGATTGTCAGTCCAGACCTAGTTGTTGCTGTCAGCTGTCACGAGGGAAATGTCTTTATATTGCCTTCCCGTTCCATATCGGTCTCTCACTATAACGAAAAACAATCAATATCACGAGTATGCAGCCACATGATTCACTAACACAAAATAATACCATAGGTACACGTATAGTGTCATGTGTCAGGCAGATGTCAGAGACGGGATTGTCAGTCCAGACCTAGTTGTTGCTGTCAGCTGTCACGAGGGAAATGTCTTTCTATTGCCTTCCCGTTCCATATCGGTCTCTCACTATAACGAAAAACAATCAATATCACGAATATGCAGCCAAATGATTCACTAACACAAAATAATACCATAGGTACACGTATAGTGTCATGTGTCAGGCAGATGTCAGAGACGGGATTGTCAGTCCAGACCTAGTTGTTGCTGTCAGCTGTCACGAGGGAAATGTCTTTCTATTGCCTTCCCGTTCCATATCGGTCTCTCACTATAACGAAAAACAATCAATATCACGAATATGCAGCCACAATGATTCACTAACACAAAATAATACCATAGGTACACGTATAGTGTCATGTGTCAGGCAGATGTCAGAGACGGGATTGTCAGTCCAGACCTAGTTGTTGCTGTCAGCTGTCACGAGGGAAATGTCTTTCTATTGCCTTCCCGTTCCATATCGGTCTCTCACTATAACGAAAAACAATCAATATCACGAATATGCAGCCAAATGATTCACTAACACAAAATAATACCATAGGTACACGTATAGTGTCATGTGTCAGGCAGATGTCAGAGACGGGATTGTCAGTCCAGACCTAGTTGTTGCTGTCAGCTGTCACGAGGGAAATGTCTTTCTATTGCCTTCCCGTTCCATATCGGTCTCTCACTATAACGAAAAACAATCAATATCACGAATATGCAGCCAAATGATTCACTAACACAAAATAATACCATAGGTACACGTATAGTGTCATGTGTCAGGCAGATGTCAGAGACGGGATTGTCAGTCCAGACCTAGTTGTTGCTGTCAGCTGTCACGAGGGAAATGTCTTTCTATTGCCTTCCCGTTCCATATCGGTCTCTCACTATAACGAAAAACAATCAATATCACGAATATGCAGCCACATGATTCACTAACACAAAATAATACCATAGGTACACGTATAGTGTCATGTGTCAGGCAGATGTCAGAGACGGGATTGTCAGTCCAGACCTAGTTGTTGCTGTCAGCTGTCACGAGGGAAATGTCTTTCTATTGCCTTCCCGTTCCATATCGGTCTCTCACTATAACGAAAAACAATCAATATCACGAATATGCAGCCACATGATTCACTAACACAAAATAATACCATAGGTACACGTATAGTGTCGTGTGTCAGGCAGATGTCAGAGACGGGATTGTCAGTCCAGACCTAGTTGTTGCTGTCAGCTGTCACGAGGGAAATGTCTTTCTATTGCCTTCCCGTTCCATATCGGTCTCTCACTATAACGAAAAACAATCAATATCACGAGTATGCAGCCACATGATTCACTAACACAAAATAATACCATAGGTACACGTATAGTGTCATGTGTCAGGCAGATGTCAGAGACGGGATTGTCAGTCCAGACCTAGTTGTTGCTGTCAGCTGTCACGAGGGAAATGTCTTTATATTGCCTTCCCTTCCCATATCGGTGTCTCTTTCCAACGAAAAGTACTCAATAATACGAGTATAAAGTTATATTATTATTTAATACAATATTATTTTATTATACTGTTAACAAATAAAACACTATTTAGATCATACGAAGTAATTTTCACTTTTATGCCTTTTATTATAGACCACATTATAGGGACCACATTTACTTTTATCAGTTAAATGATACTTAAATGTTTGCCATTTTTCGATATGACGTAGCCTACGTAAAGCCTGTATGGAATAATAAATCTGTACGTTTCCGATACGTTCTCAGATGGGATTGTACCAATACAATTTGTCTTAATTATGAGTTGTTGCAGAAAACTAATTATGTACTCACGTAAAAGTATTTTACTACTCTTCTTTACATACAATGATTTACGAAAATAAATAAGATAAAACTTATAAATTTTTATATACATAGAACCAGGAAATACTTATGACTAATCACTTTTTAAGTTGCTTAATGAATTAGGCCATTGTGATTACTCAATTAGAACTTGGTCTCTACGTCTTTGTGACGTTGATAGATTGTGAGTCTCTAACAGAGTTGGCATAAAGTTCAACTCAATAACGTTGGTAATAAGGTTCAAAAGTACGGTTGAGTGCTTGGGAGTGTAGGAAACTTATAAAAAAGATTCAGATAGGTTTTTTCAGTTACCACAAATTTAATCTGAACACTGATTTAAGTATTAGTTCGTATAAACTGATTCAGAACAAAGAATGGATCTTGAAGCAGATTTTAATTTTGCCTGTAAAAATATTTTATGAATTAAGATAGAATCTAAGTCTTAAAGATAGATCCAAGTAAGAAAGAATGAATACTATCGGGTACATCATATTACCATCGAGTACATCATATCACCCATCGGGTACATCATATCATCCATCGGGTACATCATATCATCCATCGGGTACATCATATTACCCATCGGGTACATCATATCATCCATCGAGTACATCATATCACCCATCGGGTACATCATATCATCCATCGGGTACATCATATCATCCATCGGGTACATCATATTACCATCGAGTACATCATATTACCCATCGGGTACATCATATCATCCATCGAGTACATCATATCACCCATCGGGTACATCATATCATCCATCGGGTACATCATATCATCCATCGAGTACATCATATCACCCATCGGGTACATCATATCATCCATCGGGTACATCATATCACCCATCGGGTACATCATATCACCCATCGGGTACATCATATCACCCATCGGGTACATCATATCACCCGACAGGTTTAAGCCGCAATAGAGTTACAGTACTGGTTCAATTCCAACATGAACACTAGTGTGACTCCAGGGGATGTTACTAGTTATAACAGTTGAAATAACCGAATAGAACTAGATTAAATATCAACGTTCACTTGGGTATTGCACCATGACTGAATCAAGACGCGGCGAGTGTGCTGCTCCTTGGATGTGTGACCGCTGAGCGATTCTTTCTTTGCAAATAGTGCAGCTGGGCGATTGGTGGTGGTTTGGAAATAATGTTTTCTTGACCCGACTATTATTCTTTTTTATATAAAAATACCTACTCCAATACCATCTCTCTCCCTTAATCTACATTTTCCATAAATATAGGTTTTGTCTTATACTGTAAAGAGACAGAGTGGAACACAAAATAGCTACTACAGCATTAAGAAAACATGTCCAAAGGTTTTTAATTAGCATTTTGAACTTACCCCTTTAAGAGACGACTTAAAACTATCCGGAGTCATATCTATAGATTGTTATCAGTAACAAGAGTTTTTGTGTTTACCCATTTTAGTTTGATTTTTATGCTATTTCTTGTCCTTTCGAGGATGTTTAAATGAATCAATAAAATGTGGTGTACTTTCATTAAGGAAACAGTAACGTTTCGAAGGAGCTGCTTAATTCTTTGCTCCGGGAGAGGGAGAGAAAGTCAATTCCCTAGTATCAATAGGGCAGCGAATGATTCAGTGGTGACTGTAAAGCTTTATTGGAAGGTGCCGGAACGAGAATAGATATCGTAGCCCTTTTCCATGACGGTGGACAATTTGTCGGACTTTGGGTTAGTGACAGAGTCTGTATTATGGTCAAGTACAAACTCTATATCTTTTACTTGTTATTTAAATACTTTCACTTATTTTCATTCAAAATATAACAAATAATTCACCTTAACAATTTTCAGATTTTATGTATAGATTCGAGAGGTATCAAAAATTAAAAACTTTCATCACTAACTCCGGTATTAAACACAGACTTGTAAATGTACCGTATTTCCTCGCAGTTACAATTTCCACACCGAAGCCTCACTTGCCAACTCAGACACGTACCACACGACATATACGAGTGTCTGAGGCTTTTAACGGGCGTCTCTTTACACATTATGGCGCCATTATCAGTTAGAGTATTTCCAGTAAAGAAAATAAAATACATTTCTTAGAAATCTTCAATATAAATTAAAGTTTAATGTTTTAAAAAAGGTGATATTTTAGTGTCAGCAATTAGCATTTTATAAATTATAGTCATTCCTATTTTCAGAGTTATACGATAACATTGGAATTTATTGGTTATTAAATATAACATGTAATTCTTAATATAAAATCCAAAACTGGTATTAATGCATTTCTGATGATATATATTATGCTATTTCTTGTCCTTTCGAGGTTGTTTAAATGAATCAATAAAATGTGGTGTACTTTCATTAAGGAAACAGTAACGTTTCGAAGGAGCTGCTTATATATATATATATATATATATATATATATATATATATATATATATGGTTGGCTATTGTGTGAGATGATTTATTGATCGGCAATTCATCACACTAATATAAGGTAACACATATTTTAATATATTATTTCATTTCAAAATCTAATTTCTCTGTTATAGTATTTCAACATTATTTAAGATAAGAAGTATACTATTACACATAACTTTTATTATTGATCTCGATAACATTTTATTTATTGTTTCTTCACAATAAGATAGATTTCATTGATTCTAATTTCAAGATTTGTACTTAAATATTATGTTTTTAACTGTTCTATTCAGATAAATTCCATATTTAAACTACGCATGAAGAAATCTCTCTCTTTAAATATTTAAACAATTCCATCATCTGTACGTAATTAATGGGAATAAATGTGTTGTAGAAATTAAGAACAATTTGCATATCTTTAATAGAATTTTTAAAAATACCTTTTTTTATAAGAAACTATTAATTTTGTACCGATTGTATTAAATTGTAGTTCTGGGGTAACTGGATTATCGGTGGAAGGAGTAGGCCCAGAAGAATGATAACGACTGGACTGTACAAAAGAGGCTGCTATCAGCGAGGCGCGCATCGCAGATGGCAGTGTTTGATAACGAAATTGAGAGTTGGGATAAGGTAGACATGCCGTACCTCCGTCTCAGTTCATCGGAAGTGATTGTAACGAGTAGAGTAAATAGTGCTTAGAGTACATCTTTTTGCTAATCTTCATCGAACCTGCGGTTAAGTGAACCTTTTAACTGGAGTCCAGTCAATATTCATTCTTAGTTATTTTGAATAATTTCGGGGAAAGAAATATTGTAAAAATTAAATTTAATGGGAATTTAGGAACTTGCCCTTTTGATCTGTGCAATATAAAACTTGTAGGTGCAGTGAGCACATGTATATTATGTAAAAACACTAAAAGATTTTTTTGGTTGCTACAGATGCTTTCAGCAAGAATTTGTAATTCTCTAACACTGAAGAATTTTTATAATAAAACTATTCTAACACTAAAAAGAAGTAATGTTTAAAGTTAAGTAAATAAAATTAGTAACAAAATAAAATTGAATTTTAAAGATAAACTAAAGTGAAGAATTGCCAGATCAAATTAGAGTGTGAAAGTTTTGAATTTTGAAAAATTGAATAAAAGACAAGCTGTAAGAACTTTGTACATTTTTGGTGTGACGAATATATTACAAGTTTGAATTTAAAAGTTATCAAAAAGTTTTAATTTTAAATCCAGTAATTATTTTCAAGAAGAAGTTTTATTTTTTTAGTTTGAACTTTATTTATTTTCAAAGATTTTCTTTTCCTTTTTGAACCATCACCAAAGTTTAAATTTCAAAGCTAACCCCTCATGTGCCAGTAAAACGGTACAATTGGATCTGCCCAAACAACCTAAAAATGCACATGATGTACACCTCCACGACAGCACCGTACACAACCTCTTCTCTCTACACTTCCACTATAATTTGCAGGCGCCTTGGCTGGCAAATGTTCTGTTTGCACTTCCTGGATAGAAGCTGGCTCATTGGGTCGTGCAGGTGTCAGAAGGCTTCTTATAATTCTTAGCCTAAAATCAAGCATCGTCATTTTAGTCCCAATGTTGTATATTTGTTGTACAAGCATTCAGCAGGGCAATTTGCAAAATACGAATACATAGCATTTTGTACTAGCGAACACACTTTCTCTTGGAAAGTTTTTCATGATTTGGTCATGCCTATCAATACTGCTCATGTATTCAATGGAAGGCTTTAACTTTTCTTGTCCTCTCTTGTTTAGTGAAGATTCATAACGTTTTCAAACTGAGTAGAATTATATGTAACGACTCTCACGTTCTTCCATTTTCCGACCAATACACCCTTACAGTATTGTGCAGTGGTTTCTCCTTTTGTAGCTTCTCTCCGAAAACAGCATAGTAGTCGCTACATCCGGATACCACAGTCAGTACAGTTCGTAGTATAGTTGGTATTATACTTCCTTTCCTACGGTGAAAAGGAGGTTTATCTTTAATAATACATTTTAATTTAGTAATAATTTCATATCCCTTACACAAATAAAATAGACTATTAATATTAAAATTTGACACATAATTTTATAAAACAAAAGATAAATAAATCTGAAACTGAGTTAACTGTCTGAAATTGGTGTGTTTTTTATTTATGATATTGTGCAGTCTGTTTGTACAAAGTTTTGTTAACAAAATCGATTCAAAGGATAGAATTCTGAGGCAATTTCTAGTATATTAATCAAAAAACCTAAGGGAAATTAATATTACATACATTTGTGGTATAAATAAATAAATATTGGCGATGTATTTTCATTTAAACTTTAAATAATAAACATAAGAGTACATTAACCTAGTCAAAGAACACAAAAGATAGGTTACTGTCTTATTAACTACAAGAATAAATTCATAACTGTACAAACCCTATGATACGTAATGCAAATGCTTGAGGCGTTATGAAGAAGGTCCTTCAGTTAAGGGATCCAGGCTAGTTAGAAGAATGGGGGTATCAGACCGTAAGGCACACTGAAGCTAACAAGAGCAGCATTTGTAGGATCCATAGTATGGACAAAATTTGTAAGTCCAGAGACGAATATGTTCCGAAGACCCGAAGAGAAAAGAAATTCTAAGATCAGAAAATGCAGTTTTGTGAGATCAAGAAGTGACAGATCTTGGAGGTGAGAGATCTGAGCCTGGGACTAGAATTCTAAAGAAGCCCTGAGAATGCTAGAAGGTCCAAGAGTCCAAATGAGGAGGAATCCATATACTTAGAAGATAACGGTATATACGCCACTGTGTACTGAGACAAAATAGGAAAACTAAATTAAAGGACTAAAGTTTGACTGCCAAGGGCTGTGTTATTGTAAAACCTAAAAGTTAACGAAGCCTCAAATCTAGAAGAATCAATATGTATTGTTGTTTAAATGTTATGAATAAAATAATAGTTATGACATTGTTCATGGTATTGGTAACTTATTCCTTTTTTATTCAAGCAGTATCTAGCTTTCATTTTATGTCATAGAGAATGTATGCAAAATAACAATATTGGCCATCACTTAATTCAAATATCAGATTAATTTAATATTATGAAATTAGAATGTGAAAATTTTTGAGTAAAATATTTTACTTATCAGTAACGCGATCAACTTAAAATCACTGGTCATCCCACTTCCATCAACATCAATAATGTAGGCGAGGTTTGTTGCTTATCACAACCGGCCTATCTCTGTTTACGGTACATTAGCTCTTGACACAGCTTAACATGTTCAGGTTATACACAAGTCCAAATAAAATACGAAATAAAGCTATTGTATTCAAAATCGGCCTATTACAATTATTCTTATTGTAAAACCATTCCTAGCTATAAGTTTATGTATTATATATGTATATGTATATGCTATATCAAGTATTCGTCAAGGTATATAGACTTTCCCTCCACGTAATCAGCCAAAGAATCTAAAACTAATTACCTTCAATAATGTATATAAAACTCCTATCTTATTCGCAATATCTCAAAAATTGCAATCCAATGTAGTTTTTAATATTTTATTTTAATTACAGTAGGAAATTAAACTGTCAAATTCTCCTCCCCGCCTTCGCCTGCAAATATGAATGATGGAATTACCCAATCATTGTACATTATGCACAGTACTTTGTATTGTAGCTGGAAGTAATGTGTAAACAGATTCGGACAAGATCTTCAGATCGTAACGCAAAAATTATCCTTTTTAATTTAATATAATAAAAAATCATGGAATTCTATGTCTATCTGACACAAATGGAATCTGCAGCTTCGTTATTTGAAGGCATTTTATACTATGTTACTATTCAACACTGATAGCTACAGTCCTAATATTCTACGTTCGCTTGGATGGTTCTCGAACATACTTTGAAATCTTCAAAAACTGAGGATGCTAGGATGCTGTAGTGCAGTGAATCTACTGTCTGAAAAATTATGAATCTTAAGCTAAAGAGATGTAAAACATTTTTACAGTTTCCACGGTTGAAGAATCTGCTCATATTCAACTCCAGTTTTCACTGGCGGTCGGCGCATAAGAATTGCAATAATAGCGCATTTAATGTGTTGGGCGACAATACCGCACATCCAGTGTCATTAAAACTAACTGTGTGTTGGAAAGAAAATATCTGAGCAAGACTATACTGAAATCGGTTACTCCCAATCACTAATTGAATTACTGATTATAATTGTGAATAACTGATGAAAGATGCTATCGTAAATATTCTCCAAGTTATATTACATTTATTGGAAGAAATAATCATTATGATTAACAGAAACATCATAATAAAACTTAGGCATAACAAATGTCAAACAAATATATTTTGAATCTTTCAGGAATGTTTCATTTAGTACATAATTACAAGTATATAAAAAAATTAAAACTTTTTAGAATTAAAAAACGAAAAAGAAAGTAATAATAAAAATAGGGAATTATGAGATATGAATGGTGATGTCAATACACAATTTTCGTAAATTAATGGAAAGAAGTTTAGTAATACCTGTAAGGGCGAGAAAGAAAAATAAATTGCTAAAGGAGAATTAATCGTTACTCTCCACTTCATATCCGTAACATATAGAACGGCTACGTAACAAATGATATGAAAAGAGAAGCTAGTATTATCAAGAATTCAAACTGAAGATATGTGAATAATTCATATATCGATATTCCGATGTCACCGGAATAGTCAATGGATGGCCAATATAAATTGCAGATATGAGAACCCACCATCTGGTCTCGAACACGGAACTGTCTTTATTAAAAAAATAGAGATTGTTCACTTTTAGTAAAGTTTTAGTAAATCCAGATATATAACTGTTGGGGAAATAAGGAATAATTTACATAGTTCATTGAAAATTAACTTATATAACATCAAACTAAATTGTATTATAAGCCGAAAAGATGTACATAGTACGGTATTTTATCAGATTATTAATAGATTACTGAGCAAATCCATATAAAAGCTTTCCTTTAACAAGAGTTCCTAAAGTTATATTAAAACAATACCACGATTGTGAGATTTCCTGAAAAATGCGTACTAAAGCTACTTGAATACTAAAACTAAACCAACACGTGTTTATGTAGCAGGCTTCATTGAGGTTTCATGCAATTTTCAAATCCATAATTGATTCCATCCTCGATGTCCTGATTTTTTCTTAATTTCAATTAATTAAAAATAATTACTGCTGAAATATGTTGCATGTAAGACTTATATTGTATTACTTAGACAAGGTAAGACTACTCCACGCTTCGCGTATCAGGCGTCGCTAAGGTTGCATGTAAGACAATTTCAAGCTTATAGCTAATTTAATTCTAAAAATGTCCTGTAATAAAATAAGCATACATACATCATACAGAAAAGAAGATTTTAAAATCCACTTGGAAGACAAAAGATAACATTGACAGCCTACTAAGTGGTGGAATAAGAATCAGGTCCCATGGTTGGACATGCACTATCATATAATTTATTCTAGTCGATATGGAAATTTATGCAAAATTTGAATCGTGCAGATAATTTTTATCAAGATATCTTGCCACATAATACACTCAGATTTTATTTACTGAGTACGGTTCCGCTGAGCTACGGAGAGTACTACAACGGATGTGTGCGCTGAATCCAAATCTTGTCACCAAATCTTTATCAAGATATCTTGCCACATAATACACTCAGATTTTATTTACTGAGTACGGTTCCGCTGAGCTACGGAGAGTACTACAACGGATGTGTGCGCTGAATCCAAATCTTGTCACCAAATTTTTATCAAGATATCTTGCCACATAATACACTCAGATTTTATTTACTGAGTACGGTTCCGCTGAGCTACGGAGAGTACTACAACGGATGTGTGCGCTGAATCCAAATCTTGTCACCAAATTTTTATCAAGATATCTTGCCACATAATACACTCAGATTTTATTTACTGAGTACGGTTCCGCTGAGCTACGGAGAGTACTACAACGGATGTGTGCGCTGAATCCAAATCTTGTCACCAAATTTTTATCAAGATATCTTGCCACATAATACACTCAGATTTTATTTACTGAGTACGGTTCCGCTGAGCTACGGAGAGTACTACAACGGATGTGTGCGCTGAATCCAAATCTTGTCACCAAATCTTTATCAAGATCACCAAATCTCGAGTACGGTATCAAGATATCTTGCTCTTTATATCACATAATACATTCAGGTAATGAGTACTAGGAGAGTACTCGGATGACTGTCACGAGATATCGTGTCTACGGAGAGTACTACAACGGATGTGTGCGCTGAGTCCAAATCACCAATATCTTAAACAAGATCTAAATTTTATGTACTGGAGTACGGTAGCTACTTAAATCTTGTCACCATATCTTAAGACATAATACAGATTTTATTTACTGAGTACGGTCCCGCTGAGCTACGGAGAGTACTACAACGGATGTGTGCGCTGAATCCAAATCTTGGTCATTTTTATCAAGAATATCTTGCCACATAATACATTCAGATTTTATTTACTGAGTACGGTTCCGCTGAGCTTCGGAGAGTCTGCAACGGATGTGTGCGCTGAATCCAAATCTTGTCACCAAATCTTTATCAAGATATCTTGCACATAATACATTTCAGATTTTATTTACTGTTCGGTTCCGCTGAGCTACGGAGAGTACTACAACGGATGTGTTTGCTGAATCCAAATCTTGTCACCAAATCTTTATCAAGATATCTTGCCACATAATACATTCAGATTTTATGTTACTGAGTACGGTTCCGCTGACGGAGAGTACTACAACGGATGTGTGCGCTGAACCCAAATCTTGTCACCAAATCTTTTATCAAGATATCTTGCCACATAATACATTCAGATTTTTATTTACTGAGTACGGTTCCGCTGAGCTACGGAGAGTACTGCAACGGATGTGTGCGCTGAATCCAAATCTTGTCACCAAATCTTTATCAAGATATCTTGCCACATAATCATTCAGATATTTACTGAGTACGGTTACTGAGCTACGGAGATGTACAACGGATGACGCTGAATCCAAATCTTGTCACCAAATCTTTATGATATCTTGCCACATAATAATTCAGATTTACTGAGTACGGTCCCGCTGAGCTACGGAGAGTACTAAACGGATTGTGTGCGCTGAATCCAAATCTTGTCACCAAATCTTTATCAAGATATCTTGCCACATAATACATTCAGATTTTATGTACTGAGTTACGGTCCCGCTGAGCTACGGAGAGTACTACAAAGGATGTGTGCCGCTGAGTCCAAATCTTGTCACCAAATCTTTATCAAGATATCTTGCCACATAATACATTCAGATTTTATTTACTGAGTACGGTCCGCTGAGCTACGGAGAGTACTACAACGGATGTGTGCGCTTGGAGTCCAAATCTTGTCACCAAATCTTTATCTAAGATATCTTGCCACATAATACATTCAGATTTTATTTACTGAGTACGGTTCCGCTGAGCTACGGAGAGTACTGCAACGGATGTGTGCGCTGAGTCCAAATCTTGTCACCAAATCTTTATCAAGATATCTTGCCACATAATACACTCAGATTTGATTTACTGAGTACGGTTCCACTGAGCTACGGAGAGTACTGCAACGGATGTGTGCTCTGAATCCAAATCTTGTCACCAAATCTTTATCAAGATATCTTGCCACATAATACACTCAGATTTTATTTACTGAGTACGGTTCCGCTGAGCTACGGAGAGTACTAAAACGGATGTGTGCTCTGAATCCAAAATCTTGTCACCAAATCTTTATCAAGATATCTTGCCACATAATACACTCAGATTTGATTTACTGAGTACGGTTCCGCTGAGCTACGGAGAGTACTACAACGGATGTGTGCTCTGAATCCAAATCTTGTCACCAAATCTTTATCAAGAATATCTTGCCACATAATACACTCAGATTTGATTTACTGAGTACGGTTTCCGCTGAGCTACGGAGAGTACTACAACGGATGTGTGCGCTGAATCCAAATCTTGTCACCAAATTTTTATTAGCTCTCCATTATATTGTACCGTTTTACTGGCACATGAGGGGTTAACTTTGAAATTTAAAACTTTTGTGAAGGTTCAAAATAAAAGTAAAATATTCTGAAATAAATAAAGTTCAAACTAAAATAAAACTTCTTCTTAAAAATAATTACTGGAATTAAAATTAAAATAAAAACTTCTTGATGACTTTTAAATTAAAACTTGTAATATATTCTTCACTCCCAAAAATGTACAAAGTTCTTACAGCTTGTCTTTTATTCAATTTTCAAAATTCAAACATTCACACTCTAATCTGATCTGGCAATTCTTCACTTTAATTTATCTTCAAAATTCAATTATATTTGTTACTAATTTTCTTTACTTTACTTTAAAAGTATTCTTCCGTGTTAGAGATTTAAAAATCAAAAATTCCTTCAGTGTTAGAGATTTAATAAATAAAAATTGCTGAAAGCATCTGTAACAACCACAAAACTCTTTTAGTATTTTTACATAAAATTCTATATACATGTGCTCACCGCACCAACAAGTTTTATATTGCACAGATCAAAAGGACAAGTTCCTAAATTCCCATTAAACATAATTTTTACAATATTTCTTTCCCAAAATTATTCCAAAATAACTAAGAATGTATATTGACTGGACTCCAGTTAAAAAGTTCATTTACCCGCAGGTTCGATGACGATTAGCAAAAAGATTTACTCTAAGCACTATTAACTCTACTCGTTACAATCACTTCCGATGAACTGAGACGGAGGTAGGGCACGTCTACCTCACCCCACCTCTCAATTTCGTTATCAAACACTGCCATCTGCGATGCGCGCCTCGCCGATAGCAGCCTCTTTTGTACAGTCCAGTCCTTCTCATTATTCTGGGCCTACTCCTTCCACCGGTAATCCAGTTACCCCAGAATTATTATTTAATACAATCGGTACAATATTATAGATTTTACTGTACAAATAGGCTCACATGATTCAACCCAGCTTAGTTATTCTGATAACGATCAGCAAATATTATAGAGTGACATTCACAATCATCAAGCAGCGTTGCCTGTATAGAAATGAAGCATCGTGCAAAATTTCAAGCGTAATTATGTTCAACTTCGAGATAGCATGCAGAATGTAAACAGATAGAGAGTAGTAGGCTATGCGACTGCTCATCCAGCAGTATTAAAAAAAATATTATATATAAAAATGAACTCATGGTTTAATCTCTAGAGATACCTGGCGCCAGTTTATAAAATAGTATGACAACTGATATATTTTATTACGTGGACATCTATCTGTAATAAAGAAATAATTCCCGAGTTTACTTATTTTCATGATACTAGTCCTCAACTAGTTGGGCGAGAACACCAATCATACTGATTTTCTACTATCCCTTGAAATATATTATGGAGAAAACAATTCTGCAGATTATTATTATCCTTTAGGTAGTTTTAAACCATAGAAATAAAAATATTTGAAAGAAAATGTTTCAGTTTTCAAATATTCACTTTCATTTTCTGAAACATATGCTCAGTCTGTTGTATCTACTAAATTGTCTTGTATTATGTGAGAATGCATAGCCAAACGAACCAAAACCACCTATACAGTAATACAGCATTTTTTATAATCAGTGCTAGACAAGCATGTTAGTTTAAACTGCCAAATATATAATTACTGACTTAGCTGAAAAATACGTATGCGTGTAAGATGTCACCAACATGAAAGTCAAAAAGTTGAACTAAACGGATTATTTAGATTGTTATACTTACGTAGTAAATCCTTAATTTTAAAATACAATTTGTATATCTAAATTTGTAGGAGTATATTTTCGATAAATGGCACAAAGAGTGGTTGTTGATTTTATTTGGCAATCCTATGTATTACGAGAAAAGATTTTGGGAAAATTAAAATGAGTTCACATTTACTTAACTTTTACAAGCTATATATAACAATTTTAAAAACTTTCAATATAAATTAGAAAAATTACAGCACTTTTCTTAGTTTTTACTAAAAGATGGAACAAGTCAAGTGTAAAATAAAGCTACCGTACTAAATATAAGGTATTAATACTAAAAAATTCTGAAAATGTATATGCTAATAACAGCATGGGTCAAAATGTACCTAACGAAATTATGAGGTATACTCGAAATCCAACATGTTAGTCCGGGGTTGTTTACTGCCTAACAGAACATCTGTGTGCAATATTGTTTTACATTTCACTAGTGTGTTATACTGTGGTAAAAATTTAACCACAGGTTAAATAAGGATTTTAGGTTAGGATTCTTAAATTTTTTTGGTTTCTAAACAATGTAATAATTAGCATATTTGTTGTGAACACGACATCCAAAACTTCTTTTAAGTGTAATTTCATTCTCTATAGAACTAGTGCTCATAAACAATACTAATAGAGTAATGGCATCACCAATTGTCTTTATCAATATCAATACAAGTACAATAATTACACAAAGGAAATATTATAAATACAAAGCTATATACTTACTTGTTGGAGTCACCCGCTAAGGAAAGTTTACTCCAAGAGTCTAAGGAACTGGCCCGTGATCGGTGTCGGTAAAGGGAAATGCTGAAATGCGAGCACACAAACAAACCTGTCCAATCAGTAAATGGAGTACGCGGAACAGGAACTGAAATGAATCCCTTCAAAGACACCGCGATGTTCGGATGTATGTTTACTTTCGTAAAATGTATCTTTTCATATTCTTTATTCAAAGCGATTTCTTGTAATATTTCTAATTAATCATGTAGAATATTATTTCCAGGTTTTAATCCCCCTTCGGATATACGCTTACAGTTTTTTTCAGCTTTTACGTCATCCAACGAACTATACTACTGGAACGCGCACTGCAATCCATTGATAAAGGTTTGGGTTACACTTGATCTCTAATATTATCTTATCTATGTCTGGCTGTTATATAGTTTTTCATTGATGTATGATCTTGTTGTATAAGAAAAGAACGTCGTATGAAAATATAAAATAACTACTTTGTTATTGGTCATTGAGCAACGAATATATAATTATATAAGCAATACTAATAGAAAACTGCCGTTTTAAACCGTACGGATGTATACTGTGTGGTTGTTCTAAATGAGGTCGGTAAAAAATAAAATCGGGTATCATTACTTTCTTTAACCAATTAACATACTTTAAATTGAAATGCAAATGTAGTTGTGCAATATTTGAGAAATGGTACGCGAGCCTATTTTGTTTTATCATCTCCCTCTCTTACATTAATTATAAATTCTAATTATGTATCCGGAGTTACAAAAACTAGCGCCCAATTCACATTTGGCAACAGATTGTGTGTTTCGTAGACCGTAAAAACCAGAAATATAAACAGTATGATTTGACTTCGTGGCAAACAGGACAAAATTCAGGACAATGTATATTTGCATGTATGCTAGGAATGATTCTTTTGCGGAAAGCCCATAAGTTAATTAGATTAATTATTTTGTCTGGTACTTATAATTTATTTTTAATCTCTCTGTAACCTGGGTTTGTTAAAAAACCTTATCTTAATGTTTATTATTCATAATGTAGTAGCAGTTACATATTATTACATTTCAAAACACCCTTAAAACAGTGTTCCTCTTACCTATAGAGACAAATAAGTCTTGAGTGATTCATGTCTAGTGGTTCACAGACGGAAATTTAGTAATATATAAAAGAAATATAATTACAGCAACTTTATAGATACAACTTATTCTACCTTTTATTACTTTATGTAAGTGACATATTATACAGCAACATCAGTGAGTTTACTTCACGATTTACTTATAGAAAAAACTAAAGGAAAATTCTGACAAGGTTGATTAGAGTGAGGGACAGGTTTATATGGATTGAGTCATCTACAGAGTTGATGTAATATAGTTATAGAAGAATTTATTATTATTGATTAAAAATAATACTGACATGTTCAAAAAATGAGTTTCATTGTCTGTGGTTTATTAGGTATAATCTATTTGCATCATCTTCAGGGAGTTAATATAGTTATCATGTGTATTAGAATATGTATATAAATTAAGACAGATTTTTAATTTTTTAATTTATTTATGAATGTAAATAATTAGATAAGTATTACATATTTTTACTGATTTCCATAAGATTTTAAGTGGCACGCCACGAGGCTGCAGGAAAAGCCGACATTGATTTTTTTTAGTATCAGACTTTCGACCGTATTGTTGTAACGTGTGATTGTGCTCGCAACATGCTGGTAACTTGCATCCTGTGCAGTGACAACGCCTGTGTTCGTATACTCCTGTCTGGACTCCAAGCAGTTTTGGGTATGGTTGTTTTTAGTATCAGACTTTCGACCGTACTGTTGTAACGTGTGATTGTGCTCGCAACATGCTGGTAACTTGCATCCTGTGCAGTGACAACGCCTGTGTTCGTATACGCCTGTCTGGACTCCAAGCAGTTTTGGGTAAGGTTGTTTTTAGTATCAGACTTTCGACCGTACTGTTGTAACGTGTGATTGTGCTCGCAACATGCTGGTAACTAGCATCCTGTGCAGTGACAACGCCTGTGTTCGTATACGCCTGTCTGGACTCCAAGCAGTTTTGGGTAAGGTTGTTTTTAGTATCAGACTTTCGACCGTACTGTTGTAACGTGTGATTGTGCTCGCAACATGCTGGTAACTTGCATCCTGTGCAGTGACAACGCCTGTGTTCGTATACTCCTGTCTGGACTCCAAGCAGTTTTGGGTAAGGTTGTTTTTAGTTTCAGACTTTCGACCGGACTGTTGTAACGTGTGATTGTGCTCGCAACATGCTGGTAACTTGCAACATGCTGGTAACTTGCATCCTGTGCAGTGACAACGCCTGTGTTCGTATACGCCTGTCTGGACTCCAAGCAGTTTTGGGTAAGGTTGTTTTTAGTATCACACTTTCGACCGTACTGTTGTAACGTGTGATTGTGCTCGCAACATGCTGGTAACTAGCATCCTGTGCAGTGACAACGCCTGTGTTCGTATACGCCTGTCTGGACTCCAAGCAGTTTTGGGTAAGGTTGTTTTTAGTTTCAGACTTTCGACCGGACTGTTGTAACGTGTGATTGTGCTCGCAACATGCTGGTAACTAGCATCCTGTGCAGTGACAACGCCTGTGTTCGTATACGCCTGTCTGGACTCTCCTATACCACACCGTAGTAATGCCATTCTTTATATATTTATTGAAAATCATTGTAATTTAGAAAACTCAATATATGAACCTAAAGATAACTAAACTTCTTTAATTTAACTATTACTTGTAGATACCTTAGACAAGCCTCCACTAATTTCCTAAAAAATCACTCACATTAGTGTTTATTTTAATTTAAAAATGCTGCGATTGACGAAAATACAATTCCTGTTTTTGTCTAAGTTGTCTAGACTTCTGCCTTGAAATTTGTTGTCCTATTAAAAAAGGTTAAAGTTTTTTCATAACTGGCAATCAACAATTGGATCACTAAAAGAATTCTGGTTTCAATAGAAAAACTGAATTTTTTATTAAAAATATAAACACTTAAAATATAAATATAAACATAGATTATCATAATAAAAAAATGACCTTTTAAAAATTTATCTAAGCTGCGAAAGCATATGCCGTGTCTAAAAATTCTCTTATAAACATTTTTAATTTGTAAGGCATGGATATTAAAAATAAAAATAAAATTCGAAATTGGGATAGCCTGATGCAAGACGAAGCGGGGGTTGCCCATGAGTTTAAAAGATTTTTTCGCGTTTGTTAGTTGTAGGTGAGGTCCCTTCGCGTCTGAATCTCAAGTTGTCCCCACGCAGACTGGGTCCAGCAGCATCTATGGTATTGCTGCCAATAGCTCCTTTATTTGAGAAAGAGCTCGACCAAATTATTCAGCAGATCCCAGTCAAAAAAATATAACGATCTAAATTTGTTTATGTGGCTTATAAAGAAATGCATCAAGCATATTTTGATCAACTACCTCTCCCTATTGAAAATTGCAAAATTCAATCTAATTAAAAAAAGACCATCCTATGTCAATAACAATTATTGGCCTGTATCAATTTTGCCTGTGTGAGCTAAATTTTTTTAAAACTCTTTTTAATATGAATGTTTAAGTTTTTAAAACAACACTTTTCAAAGGACTAATCTGGCTTGAGAAATGACAGTTTGACGAAAGAAGTAATCGCGAGACTGGTCGACATGGCTGGGGAAGGGATAGAGGGTCGAAATTCCACAATTGATATAACACAGTCGGAATAATGCTGCCATAATAAAGTACTAATTACGACCTGGTTTCTTCACACGTTTGCTACGGATTGTTTTGTGGAGGACTAGCACAATCAGTCAGTTTTAAGGGCGTTCAAATTTCAAAAGAAAGCGATTTGAATAACAATAAAAATGAATTTTAGAGCATCCTGTACACAAGCTTACAAAAATTGCAAATTTCGACTCTACCGAGTCTCTAAATTTTGCAAAAACCTTTTTTGTAAGTTTAAATGTGCCCTGACAAGGGGCCGAGACACACGAGTATGAGACAAGAGACATAGACAGCTATCGAACAGAAAGACAGAAACAGTGGCTTACGAGTACTTGGCTTCACCGGCTGGTGTTTATTTATTCGACATATAGCCAGATTCCATCAAAAGTGCCCCAACGCCCAAAGCTTAAAAGATTGCCTCAAACTATTTTAGCGTGATAAGCATGTTATAATGTATGGCACATAACTGAGAGACAAATCGTTTCCAAGACCTACCCCGACGCTGGAAGTACGTAGAATTGGAGTATGAATGAAGCTGAATGAATGCAAAAACTATATCTCGATGCGTATTGTTATATAAATGACAACATTATTTTATATAAAATATGTTTTACAAAAAGACCTTTTTCAATCAATATATATTGAAATTAAATTATTTGATTGCTACGTTTAGAAATGTTACTAATTTATTATTATGCTATGATATTTTGTATCAGTTTTAATAGATATATATTTACTAGATTCTGAAACAACAAATTTATTGTTATATATCTATCCATTGACTGTACGATATGCTGTTTCCTCCTGTACTCAAAAACTTTTTTACAAGCGGAGCCTTTCGTTCAGTCGATCTTTACGTTCAGTCATTCATTCGTTCATTTTGTTCGGTCAACACGATGACTGGTATAACACGCTCTAGCGGGAAGGCTCAGTAACCCTCTACTGACCGGTTCAAGTGAACGAATCGCAACAGTGAACTAGACCGACTTAGCCGGATCAATCCGATGATCCGATAGAGCGAATGCCGAGAAGTGGTGTGGATACTGGGAGAGGGCGACATCACAGCACGAACTGAAACCACCCAGGGATTTTTGTAAACGGTCTACCTATAGTTTAATTGCAGCCTCTTGCTGGAATACTCCTTGCGATGCGTCGTGAGTTCAAAAGGTGCAATTATTTATAATTGTTAAATTAGATATATTTCGGAATTACCCGTTTTGTATAAGAGATTAATGTATGAAGACATCCTGTGAAGATAAATACAAGTTGTGCAAAATTCCGGCTTAGGTATTTCGCAACAGGTAGAGTCCGCTTACGCCTACATACAATTTTTGTTAGTAAAAACACAATTTTTTTGACTAATTATTATCATTATATTTTGAGGTTTACACATTTTAAAAGTTAAAATATTAATCAATTCATAACTTTTACAACTAGAAAATCGATAATGATTTGTATTGCCGATTACTGTTATCGATTGATAATAGTAATCGGCAAAAAATAATAATGCCGAAAAATGAAAGTAATTATTGTGCTTTAACTAGTTCATATTTTTCTTTAACTACAGTTTTAAGAAATATATTATATATATATATATATATATATATATATATATATAAATATAATGAATCAATTACATTGTATTTGTATTTTGTATTATCAATCACAATGTAACTAAAACCCTTTTAAAAATCTTTTTATTGACAATATACGTGTTCGGGTTGTAACCATCATCAGTGTACATTAACCTCTAAATAAATAAATAATAAACAATTAAATATACTCATGTGGTCCTTTTAAACATATGTTAAATTTCAATGACACAGTTCTAATATTTTAATTTAAAAAAAAATTAAAATACTAGATACAGATTAATAATTAAAAATTACAACTGTATCATTGAAATTTAACATATGCTTAAAAGGACTTATATAAAAAGGATATATATATATATATATATATATATATATATATATATATAAAATACCACCATAATTGTAAGAGGTAGTAGAATCGTCAACTCAGTGACGGAATCATTGTGAAATGTCTTGTTAAGCTACATGTAAATAAAATCCTGCCTGAAATCTTCAACAGTCTGCTGTGTGGTTATTTGACAGATGTCTGTGGAATCCAACAGAATAGACTAGCAGCTTATAAGTTGAATCCGCTTTGTTGGTTTCCTAATAAACATAGTTTGTTTGGAAACAAAAGCTTTTATAAATTCCTTTCTATTTTCTCTCTTTGAAAGTTTTGATTCTACAGGATATTTAAATGAAACACATCTGTTATATAACTAAAAGTGTAAATAAATTTGCATTGAATAGTAAGTACTGTTATTAAAACGTTGTTCTTGTAATATATATGTTTTGTATAAAAAGGCCTTTGAAACATAAAGCTTATTTAGCAATAGCAAACTGAGAATTTTTAATGAGTACCATGATGCGCTTCGCATATTAAAGATTACTATTATTGAATTGGGATTTTCAACTTTTAATGGGACTGATGAATTTATTTCCACATAGTTCAACGCAACCTCCAAACAATACTTCTGTTCATATTTATTTTACTCTGTCAATACAAAAAATTGAGCACTGTAGACAGAGGTTTCTGTTCCTCAATTAATGTCAATGGACTCTGGATTCGACTTTGACTTTGAATGTGATAATAATGAATAAAGAAAAATCTCAATTTAGTCAGAAAATCACTACATTTATTTTTTTTGGATAACATTATGAATAAGGTGCAAAATATAAAGCCACACAGTGTTATTCGAACAATAAAAACATAATCATTGACAACCCATGTGCCAAAAATATATTTATTTTGAATTAAATCTAGTGGTGTGAACATAGATCTGGTGATTTATATTATTTTATGATCACATGTGAGATTATTTAGTTATAAATGATGATTTAAATGATAATTCTAGGACGTAGAACATACAATATACTTTGAAAGTTTTCTCACGCTTTGTGTATAAAAAAATTCTATTTTTATAGTATAGTGATATCATATGATAAATTGATAAACATTTATGATAAATTTAAAGCTGTGAAAAGAGTCTATTGTTATTTAAAATTTTATTGACTGTGATTTCGCGAGATATATCACCAAAGGGGCTGGAAAAATTCAATTTATTCTGTCTATCGGTCAGAACGATATTTCGAGAACAAACTGACTTATATACCTTGTAATTAATTTAAATTAATTTGTTATAAAACCTCATTTATCTATATACGAAACCGAGTTCGATAATAATACTCGTACATGTAACTTTAGTTGATTTGGCCGAGCGTTAAAGTTTTTATATTGGTGATATATGTAGATTGTTGTTATCAGATTGAATACAATAATTTGACATTTTAGAACATGGAATAGTGATAAGTGAGTACATTTTCCAAGACAGTATGGTGCATACTTAATGTGTTAGTATTTATAATTTGATAGCTATAACGTAGTATATAAAGTAAGATTGTGGTAGTCTGTATATGCACGTGTTATTTTGTAATTTAATTTGAAATGCTTGAACGCTTCCTAAGAGAAAATCACTATAAGCGATAATACTAAATTTAAAGGTACAAAACGATCGATATACAGTTTGTGATGCTAACGAAGCTGTAAATTATCCAACTGAGTTTTTGAACTCAATCTATATACTCAGTTATAGACTTACCAGAATACATTATCAATATTCAATGAAGTACTTAATACGATTGAACTCTTACCAGATATATAGGTATCATTATGAATGAAGACCTACTATACTAAGTTTCATGAAAATATTAGAGTTTCTTGTGACAGGTAGTAAATTAGAATTTCTCACTAGATAAGTTAAAAAAAATCTGCTTATTGCTGTAGTTATGATTTTTTTCAACCAAGGCCCCCGATCCCAAAAATACTACATTTAGACATTAATGAAATGTAAGTGGATATGTGATGTATGTTCTGTGGTTAGCTGGTTACCAATCTCGCCCCGCACATGACAGTTCTAGGTTCGAGTCACGTCCCTAGTACAGTGTATATATATATATATATATATATATATATATATATATATATATATATATGAGATAGTAATATGGGGTTCCTGGCGCACTTTCGGAGCCAACCGAAAAGCAATGTAAAATACTGTTCAATGTACCATAAAGGAAGCTGAGAAATAACACAGCAAATCTCAATGAAAAATTAACCGAATCTACAGTCGTTCGTCTCCAAAAGCGATCCAGGATCGGCACATTACTATCTACTCTGAGGAATGAAAAATTAACCAAATCTACAGCTGTTTGCTTCTACTTTCTTAAGCTGTGCTTTGTAAAATGTTGTCAAATCTGCTACGAATAAAGGATTTATCTTAATAAAATTTAATCAATTTAAAACATTTTTACTAAAAACATACTTTAATAAAAAACTTTTCTACTAAATAGTCACCAAACAACATGAACTCACCAAAGTCTCTACAATTTCTAGCATTAAAACAGTGCAACAAAGATGAATTCAGTGAATTGCCGGTTTATTCTCAACAACAGTTGATACCGTCTTTAAATGAAACAGAATTAAAAGAACTTGTAGAGTCTTTTGCAGAAAGAACGAAAACTGCACACGTGTACACACAAAAAACGAAAAAAATAAGGGATTACATATTTAATATAATTACGAAAGATATTGAAAAGAAAGTAAAAAATAAACAAACAGAGAGTTTTCATCGTTTTTTTATGACATTTTTCCCATATTATACGTCCTTTCAAGATAATCAAGACTTAATTGATGAATTTCTTAGGAATTTTTGTGAGTATCAAGATTTATCAACACAATTAATTAAAGAGCATTATAGAATTTTTCTTATAGAATATAGCCACATTTTGTGTGAAACAAAAGGTATTACTGTAGATAATATTCCATGTGATTCCTATGAAGAAAGACACCAACTATGGTTATCAAAACAGTACTATGACGTGGGGAGGGACTGCAAGTTTTAGAGTTAAGACTTTATTCTACAAAGTTAATTGTTATAATTTCTTTATCTTTAATAGTCTTCTTTCCAGTAACAATCAAGTGTAATTTTTCATTTTTTGTTTAATTCTTTAATCTTTTTCTCATCCAAAACAGTCAAAAATCTGTTCGGCAAGTGTACTTTACAATCTTCCAACTCGGCAATTATTGTAAACCCGAATTTATCTTTCATTTTCTCCAAATTCAAGATTCTATGTTTCTTCCTTTCTTCCAATTCATTTAACTTCTTATACTCTTTAAACTTACATTCTCCAATATCATTTAACTCTTTCAAGAACTCCATTTAAATAGAAAAAATTTAAAGACGGAAAAAAATGAAATTCGCTAACCTTCACTCGAGAAGTCGGGGAGAATGTGAGTAAAACCGCATTCTTTTCAAGAGGTTCTTCGTTTAATTTCCCCAAATGTACTATAAAATCATCGAGGATTTCTGGTTCAAAATCATAAACAAATTCTACATCTAGATAATAAAAAAATACAGGTAATATCTTTTCATAATAAACGTGTGTATCGATACCTACAAACCTAATGTATTCTTTGAAAAGGAAAATAATTTTGTCAATGGTTCCAAGAGATAAGTAAAAATTTTTATTCTGTTTTCTAAATTCTGTAACAAATTTTGTTTGCTTCTTGTCTCCATATTGCAATTTTGTAAGCAGATTATTCAAATGTGTTAGTTTATTTCGAAATTTCTTAGGTTTAGGTCTTTCTAACAAAATTAAATTACAACCTCTACAAACTAAATATCTTTTATCGATAATTTCTCCTCTATTAGAACACTTGTAACAGTTGGCATTATACTCTTCCATTTAAACAAAAAGATTTTTTTATAAATGGAGATTATGGAACTAAGTCTGCCGAGATATAAATTTTTCAGCGCAAATGTTTGTGTTTACATTTCTACAACAGAGATAAATAGAAATAATTTCATTCTATTGTACAACTATTTAGGATATTATGTGTACGATTATAAAGATTATTACGGGAGAAATCGGGATTTTTCAGTGGCGAAAGAGTATATTTTTGAAGTTTTAGAAGGAATGAAAGAGAATAATATGAACATCATCAATTATTGTAAAAGACAAAATGAATGATTGTGTCTTTGGTGTAGTGTTGTTAGTGTGCGTGTTTGCGCTATGGGGGATCACATCACATTCAACTTCTACGGTGTCTATTGTTTAGAGACTTGGCCCTGCACTGCTACTGTCCAACCAAGTTAATGGCTAGGAGCTGTAATTCGGGTCTTAGACTCTGCAATTTTTTTGTTCCCAAGTCTCATTTTTCTTTGGTAACTACTGTGTAGAAGTTGATGGAGAGATACAATTAGGGAATTTGTGTCGGGTGTTTTGTAAGTGTAATGTTGTATTAATGAATGATGTGAATGATGAATGTAATGAACGAATTAAGGAAGAGAAGGAATGTACGAATTAAGGAAGAGAAGGAATTAAGGAATGAAGTGGAAAGGTGAGGAAGCAAATGGCGCGCCAACCACAGTTGTCATTACTCGGCTTGTTCTATAGTCATTACACTATGGCCACTCGTGTAAAGACTTGTCCCCAACCACTGAACGACAACCATGTCTTCCTCAATAAAAAGCGCGCCTGAAGCTCTGGGATTTGAACCCAGAACCTCAGGCTTTGAAGGCAAGCGTCTTACCAACTGAGCTACGGAGAGTCTCGAAAGATATAAGCTATATCTCTGCTATATAAGTTGTTCAATTAGGAGTGCTAGTTTACAAGTTTATTAATAATTTTATATTTCAAAAACCACTCAACCGATTTTAATGAAATTTGGTACACATATAGTAAATACTTAACTTAACTCTTTCGACTTAACTTATCCATAAGGGTGAAATCATCCCCTATTTCTTAATATTCATAAAAAAATAAAAAAAATTATCAGAAAAATCTGAAACTTCAAAAACAAGCGAGTTCAACTTAAAATTTCATGAAAATAACAAAATTTTCAAAAACTACCCCAATCATCCCTTATCTTAAAACTCTTATATCTCGAGAACTATTGGAGCTTTTTTGCTGAAATTTGGTATATAGGATCAGTAAATATTAAAGTATTTTTTAAAATCATAACTTCCGGTCCAACCCTTAAGATGACCTTGGAATAGTTTTTTGTTAATATCATCCCCATTTTTTCAAAATTTTTTAATGCAATTTAAAATGTAAACTTTTATCAATGTCTTTAACAATTCTGTAAAGTTTTAAAACTATCCGACGAATAACGCGATTTTTACTGAATTTCTCTAATATCGTTCTTAATCACATCATAGGCTAAAAATTTCTCAGAAACCACAACCACATAACATGTCGAGTTTGTAACAGCTTTTTGAAAATCCATATTGATAATTATATCGTTCTTTGAACCAGAAATATTTGTCATACTCTTTGTTGTATCAATGACATAAATAGGTCTATTCGCTAAAAATTCTTTAGGATTGTAATACATTTCCTTATTATTACAGTAAACTTTCTTAAAATCTTGATACATCTGATACATGATTCTGAAAAGACCTCCTGAAATGTTTAAGTTTTGTAATTCATCTGGATAATAAGAACCGTTCAATTTTACTCTGATATTTTTTACATCCAAACTATCAAACTTTGAAGGATTTTTTTCTTGATTATTCTGTCTACCTGTTTGAAAACCAATGATAACGAACTTGGGATTGAAGATATTTCTATAAATATTTGTAATATCGAACGAATAAGTTGTTCCGGAAATACCTTTTTGTTCAATACATTGCCAATCTAGAAAATTAAACATAATGTTTTGACTTTTTGTAATTTCATCAATCAACCTTATTTTACTCGTGATTTTATAATCAATCATTGGAACTCTAATAAAAAAATCTGTAATTGTTATTTTTCCATCAACAGGCATAACATTTCCAGTTGCAGTCTTCAGAATCACATCATCGTCTTCTGCTCTTATAAAACTTAGATAAAATCCTCCTTTATAGATCGGAATAGTAACATTTTCAAAAAATCCTAATCCAAAATGAGATAAATTTCCAGCTGCTTCAAAAACACCAAATTTAAAATCTGATTCAAAGCCATTAGAAGTTTGAGAAATAACATCACTTTTTGAATACGAAATAGTTCCTTTAATTGTGCTTAATTGGCCACAGTTTTCGACTTCTTCTATCAATTTATTGTGTTTTCTTACTTCAATCTTAGAAAATAAAAACGGTATAAAATTATCGATTAATCTAACATTATCAGTTCCAAGATATGCTTGACCATCTTGTTTTGTTAAAGTTCCAGAAATATAAAACTGGAAGTTAGACGAGCAAAAGTTATCTCCAAAATCAATATTAAACTCAGTTCTTTTATTCGGTTCATTCAAATGTTGTTTACTAATTGGATAGAAATTTTTAAACTCCGCCCTTTCAATATCACTAGCATATTTTCTGTAGTCCGCCATTTAATAAGAGAAAATTTAGAAATTTTAAACATCGTGTATCATTTTTTCATCGATCTAATGTACGTTTTTATAAGAAAAGATATAAATTTTAGTAAAATAATTAAAAAGATTAGAGTCATTTTTAATGATCTACTTCGTCATATTCAGGATTCTCTTCCTTAAATTTTGCGATCTCGGTCACATATTTCAATAAAATCTGCACAGGATAGTAACCGCTATCTATAATATTGTTCCAATCAACTGTATCTTTATTTTCATCCAAAAACTTTATACTCAAGTGTTGATAGAGACAAAGAACAGACATATGATCTTTTAATTGATAATGTATATTTTCTTGAATGAACTCTGATGATAAAGTTTGATATTTAGCAATGTTATACCAATTCAATTTGTTTACGTATAATCTCATCATATCTTCGGATAATTCATATTTTTGAGAAATGTCATCCCAATGTTCTTTTTTCAAATCTCTTTCGTGTTGCATTATAAAAAGATCGAAAGCACTGTAATGTCCCGCCATCTCTATTTATTAAGAAAAAATTTCAAAATCAAGTTTTTATAAATTGGCTCTTTTTAGCGTTACATTCAGCACATTTTCCAGATATTCTCTTAACTCCGTTAATGTTTGCATAGTATTTTATATAGTTTGTGGCAGTTTTCTCTTTACATCTCACACAATATATGAGCGCCATTTATATAAGGAAAATTAGTCATCATAGCCGCCTACTCCATTAAATCTGTTATCAATATTTTCAAAAGTTTTATTAACATCTTCTTTAAATGTATTAAAGTTTTCTTCTAGTTTATTTACTTTATCGAGATATAAAGAGTATCGATCATCTATACTTTTAAGTAATTCATTATTATGTGTTATTTGCTCATTTAAACGTGTACCAAAATCTTCAAAAAAGTTTATTTTCTCATTGAAATGTGTATCAAAATCTTCCAGAATTTTGTTAATTACTTCACCAACTAATACATTAACACTATTTTTATATGTATTAAAGTTTTCTTCTAGTTTATTTACTTTATCAAGTAATTCACCAACATCGTCTACTGATCTTCTATTTCTGGCTTCTAACTTGTCATAGACTTCTGTTGTAAAATCTTTAACATGCTGTTTATGATTCTCATAATTTTGTTTTAGTTCATTAAACATTTTAATAGGATCTTCTAATTGAATCATTACAACAACATCAAATGGATTAATTCCTTTACTAACACCGCTAATTCTTTTTCCTTTAAAATCTAAGGCATTTTTAACATTCGGATCATGTAAATCAACAATATCGATGTTTTCTGATAATTTTAGAGGTTTTAAAATTTGTTCTTTAACAACAACATCATGTTTGTCAATACCAGGTCGAACACCGACAATTCTTTTCTTATTAGCCAAACTAACATAATTCTTTTCAACTTTGATCGCTTCAGTAATTTCATCAGCTTTTTCGATGTGAGACATTAAATTGGTAAATAATTTTTTTACACCATCATCAACTTCTTTTTCCAATGTTTTTATTTTATCAGCAACTTCATTTGAACTCATGAAATTTGCAAGTTTGTTATCATATTCTGCTTTAAAATCTTCAATCTCGACAGCAAACATATCTGAATCTGGAAGGTTTTGTAATACATTTTCTAACTTGTTATCAAACTCATTTCTCAAACTATCAAAATTCAAACTATTATCTACATTTTGAATAATTTGTGTTCCAAATACGTCAAAAATATTTTGTGAATCCATATTTATTAAGCAATAATTTGTTAACAACTTCTTTAAAATCTTTACCATCACTCAGTTCATTCAACACAAAAACACATAAATGACCACAAATTGGGGGATCTTTATAGTCTTGAATCTGAGAATCATTGTAGTAGACGCTTGATTTTTTCAAATATTTAATCAATTCTATAGGTGGTTTGTCCTCAATTCTTCCATACGAATCAAAATAACATGCATTCTTATCTTTTTTATAATAACAAATCCAATGCGTTCCACTTCCCATAATCGAGTCTAAATTCACAATTCCACATTCAAATTTCTTAACTTTTTCAGGTAATGTATCTCTCAAGAAGATTCCTCTAAAATGTTTAATATTTTTGCAGATTTCTTCCAATTCCCCGAATGTTAAAGGTTTAAATTTTTTTTTCAATGTTTGATTTCACGTAATTCAAAGTTTTTTCATCTAATCCAGATCCTGTAACATCTTCCAACTCTTTATCTAACCAATTTAAAAATGTTTCGAACAATAGGAATCACATCTTTTTTAACGATTGGAGCAGCTTTACGAACATAAGGAACAACATTTTTAACAACTGGAATATTTTCTCCAAAATCTAATAAATCTTTCAAAAGTCCACCATTTTTGAGTTCTTTCAACTGATTATAAGAAAATTCTATTCTGGTTCCTTTATTGTTTTTCTTATGTTTTTCGAGTTTATTGTATTGTCTATTTGTTAAAAATATCTTATCTTCGCCATTTTTTAGTTGATCTATTTTAAATTGAATACTAACGGGTATTTTTTTCTTAAAAGCGGATTTTATTTTTTCTTTCTGATTTTTACTGAAATTTACGTTCACCTCCATTTATATAGTTAAAATTTCAAGTTCTCTTCGATTCCCATTCCTAGTTTTCTCTTCAAAAACATTGCTCCAGCTGTTGGAAGCGCCACAGATCTTTCACCTAAACTAGCATCTTTTGATAAAAATCTATCCATTGCCTTATCTTGCAAAACTTTATCTGCGATATGTCTGGAATTTGTGTCTCTATGTTTTGCATAAAAAATATCGTGTTCCATAGCAGCTTGATCTAATTTATTTATACCAGTATCTCCTCTTTTTAGTCTTTTTTCGAGTTTTGTGCCAGGCCCCAGATACTGATAAGTTGGTACGTGTAATTCAAAAGGTAAATTGTTGATAAAATCATTCAAAAGTCCACTACCCTCAATCATAGATGAACTTATTGCCGGCAAAACTCGTTTTAAATATTTAATTCCATCAGGTTTTTCAACCATTTCGTCAAGTTTGTTCGAAATAAAATCATTAATCGCTTTCTTTTCGTTCAAAAAATTGTTGTTTCCAGCCTTTTCTTGAGCATAAATATAATTAATAATTCCATCGAGTTTTGTCAAATCGTCGATATATCTGTATTCAATCTTATTATCACTGTATTTTCTCACACCTGATCCTTCGATTCGTTTTTCCCAAATTGGTTTAATCAAATTGAGATATTTTTTACCTTTACTCGACTTTGGTTTCTTAGTTGATGGATCATTATTTTTGTAAATTGAATCAGATTTCCATAAAATTTCAGTATACTTTTTCAAGTCTTCTTCAGAATATAAACCGTCTTTTGGAACATCAGTGCCTGTTAATAATCTCCATAAACCTTGAGTTCCTTCATATGTTTTTTCATTAATAATGATATCATTATGCTCAAAATTCACGGGCAAATTTCCAATCATAAAACTTTTCTTTTTTCTGTCCCAATACAAACCAAATTTATCATCCTTTGCTCTAGGAAGAAATTTTTTACCAATTTCACCAATTATTATATCCGTTGTTCCAGGACTTATTGGTTCAACTATGGTAGAGTCTTCAATGATTCGAGGTCTAAATGGTGTTGAAGATGGTAATTTTGGCAATTCAAACTCAGATTCTGGTATCGAAATATCAGCAAATTGTCGTACAACTGGAACCAAATTCATCAAATTTTGATTATCGCTTAAAACATTTTCAATTTTGCCCTCAACATTTTTTATTGCAGAAGTTACAGGTTGATTAATTTTTTGAATAAGTTCTTGTTCTTCTTCATCCATTCGAATCTGTTCTTTAAATTCTTTGATTAATTTCTTTTCGATTTGATCAAGTTTTTTCGCTTCTTCAGAAGTTACGTTCGCCATTTATTTAGGAAAATTTTGAAACGTAAACGTAAAAACGTGAACGTGGAACGTAAAACGTGAACGTGGAACGTAAAAACGTGAACGTGGAACGTAAAACGTGAACGTGGAACGTAAAACGTGAACGTGGAACGTAAAACGTGAACGTGGAACGTAAAAACGTGAACGTGGAACGTAAAAACGTGAACGTGGAACGTAAAACGTAAACACGAACGTGAAACATGAACGTGAAACATGAACGTGAACGTGGAACGTGAACGTGGAACGTGAACGTGGAACGTGAACAGATTTACCGTTTTTCTGTTATTTTCATAATGTAAATAAAAAGTAAAGATAATGTAAAAATAATTGTAACAAATATTTTATCGAGACCGCTGAGCAGCATTTATATTAGAAAATTTATTTAAATACTTACCATTATTAGGCTTCAAAGTTAGATTAATAGTTAAAAATCCGTAGTCTTCCTTCCAAATTTTATCACATAACTCAATAAAGTGGTTAAAACTCATATCAGATCCCACATAATTGTTGTAAATCTTTCTCGAATAGTGATCGTCTTGCTTAAAAACACACAACATATTCAAATTATTTCTAATAACTTGTTTATCAACCTTTGAAAAGCATTGAGAAAGATAGATACAAGATATGTTTTTGTGACGAGACATTACGAAATATTCCTTAATAACGTCCTGATTTTCCAAAATACAATCATCAAAAACGATTAACGAATTGGGTTTACATTCGCTTAACGGAACTATGTCCTCAGAAGCATTATAAAAATATGATATTTTCTTACTTAAGTTCTTCTCAATATTTTCAAATCTTTCTTGTAATTTTTTATAGGCGTCTTGTTCTAAAGATTTACTAAAAACATACAAATTGGAATAAGGAATCAACCTATTGTAGATAAAATTCAATAGTAAAGTTGTTTTTCCACATCCACTTGAACCAACAATTAACAATCTGATTGGTTGATCTTTCTTATTTTCTTCAAACGTTTGAAGTTTTATCTGATCTTTTTGCTTTAAAAATTTCTCCATTTAAATAGAAGATTTTCATCTTGAAGCAACGCTTGCGAAAATGAAGCTGTTCAAGTTGACTTCAGAAAGCTCTAAATTAGTTTTAAAACTTGGAACATCCTATACACTTAGAGGAAGAATCAAATTATTTTATCGGTTTAAGCGGTTTTTATTCTGACAATTTTGTAATAAATATTAGTGAAAGTTCTCCTTATTGCATAGGATTTAGTGAGAAGAACATAACAAAATACTATGGTTTAAACAAAGGATATTATACTTTCGATCAAATAAAAAATTCCCTTAAAAATTATCTGAAAACATTCAAACAATCAGATAAATCTTTAAACTTTGACGAAAACAAGTTTGAAATGCAAAAAAATTATCTCTCTAATAAAATTCAAATAAAATCACCAGTAAGAATAATGTTTTCAGCAATTATTGTAGATTTATTAGGGTTTGTTCAAGAAACTATTGAGCCAAATCAGGTATATTTAGGAAATAAAACGCCAAAATTTAGACCGTTCGATGTAATTGAAGTGCACTGCAATCTCGTTGAACCTAGTTTTGAAAATCATACCGAACATCTTCACAAAGAATCTGAAATTTTGTACACATTTTTCCCAAATGTTGCTTATGGATCAAAAATCAGTGAAAAACCGAATGAAATCGATTATATTCCAATTAGAAAAAATATTAAAAGAATTCAAAAAATCGTTCTGACTATTCAAGACTCTGAGGGAAAATGTATTAAATAATGAGAGTAAAACAACAATATATTTAAGATTGTCGAAAGAATGATGAATCAAGGGGGGAACGAATCGTTCTTACCTTCAAATTTTCAAGAAAACAAATTTGAATGTATAAATTACAGGAGTCTATCCCATAGACCCCTTAACAATCTTCATCCTGACCCTGTTTTTATCAATGAATCTGGACTTTATACTGAAATAAAAATTACTAGTTAAATTTTATTTCTATCTAAATGGAGTCAGTTGTAGACCTACTCAATAATCAACTAAAATTCAATAACAAACATATCTTTACGATTGTTGACGAAAACAATGTGATCTGGTTTAAGGCTAAAGACGTAGCAAAAATTCTAGAATATGAAAATACTATGCAAACGATCAGAATAAACGTTGACGAAGATGATAAAAACTTCTATTTTAATCTAAATATAAGGGGGGCTATAAATAGCTTACCTTCAAACTTCCAAAATAACACTGTTTTCGTTAATGAATCTGGACTTTATTCTTTAATTTTGAGATCGCATAAACCAGAAGCGAAATTGTTTAAAAATTGGGTTACGAAAGAAGTATTACCTTCCATTAGAAAATATGGTGAGTACAAACTCAAAAACGAAAATAAGCAGTTAAAAGATGAAATAAAACAGTTACAAATTTCAGGTCAAATGAAATCCTTGAAAATAGAGAATCAAGAATTGCGAATGGAATTAATGAAGAGAGATATGATATGTAAAGATTTTGATAAGAAAAAACACCATGTTTTTGTGTTAATTAAGAAGAATCACATGTGGGAATGGCCTTATTACGTTATCAGAGCTCAGAAACGAGAAATACCAAACCGATTAAAACATCTAAAAATAAATTATCCTGAATTAGAGATTTTGTTCATTGATGACGAACCAAATTCTATCAATCTGTATAACCAAATGAAAGAATCTTTGAATATCTTATGCAACGGAAATCATTTTACCACAAATATGACAGAATCTCGACTGATTTATAGAATATCTAAATTACACGATGAAAATGTTTCTAAATTTTACTAAAAACTCTCGATTTATTATATTTTGTTTGTAAATGTTTAGCATAACTAGGTAACCATTGTAGAATTTTTTTTTCATATTCACAAGGCATTTCGTTTTTATAACTTTCGCTGAAAATTTTTTTAGCACAATCTTTGCAAAAAGCATCTTTTCTATCTTTACTATACTGCCAGTTATTAAATTCAGAAATATTTTTAATTTCTTTACAAAAGTAACACTTTTTCTCTTCTAAAGTTAATTTGTTCATTTTATCATATAATTCCTTACAATAACAGTCTTTTCTATTCTCTTCTTGACACTTTGTACATTTCTTTTGAGACTCCATTTATATAGAACAAATTATTACACGATGAAAATGTTAAACTCTTGAATTATGATATTTTGTTTGTAAATGTTTTTGATAATTATTTAACCATTTTATAGTTCTTCCACATTCACATTGAGTATCTTCATAATATAATCTATGGTGATTCTTCTTTACACAATCTTTACAATATGAGTCTTTCTTATCTCTACTATAGTGATCACTATTAAACTCTGAAATTTTTTTAGTTTCTTTACATTTAAGACATTCTTTATCTTCCAAAGTTAATTTTTCTATTTTATCATATAATTCTTTATGATATTCCCTTTCACAATCTTTGCAATTATAATGCATTCCATCTTTCCTATTTTTATCTTTATAAAATTCATTTTAATCTTTAAATTCTTTGCACTTTGTACATTTCTTTTGATGCGCCATTTATATATAGAAAATTTATATTACAGTTTTGACTTCTTCAATTCATATTCATAAAACTTTCCGGTTATTTCTTCATTATTTAAATCTTTTATACTATAAGTTACAGGATCTGTGTTATTAATTTGATAAATCACAAAGATTTCTCTTGACCAATTGTTCTTATATTTGTTCGAAAATGTTTGTTTTTTACTAACAATTCTTACATGATCATTGACTTAAATTTAGTTTTCGTGTGAATTTCAGGTGGAACATACTTGAAAACGGTCTCTAATAACTCCTTTTCTGCATCCTTATCTACGTCTTTCGGTTTCATTTTGATTGTGCTGTGAACTGTATCGTTATAATTGTTTACGATTTTTTGAAGAATATCGATCCATTTAAAGTTTTTATTAATCTCAAAAATTACTTTCATTCTCTCATTTTGAGTTCTGTTATATCTCTCTACAATACTTGATTTCTCTTCGTTTTCAGTATGATAAATCTTAATGTTGTATTTCCTCAAAACATCGTTAAATTCTTTATTTTTAAACTCTAAACCCTTATCTGTATGAAGTAGGTTAGGAGGTTTGTGATTGATCCTTATGGCATCTTTTACTATATCTTCGAAAGCTTTTGAAATATCCTTGCCGTTTTTTCTTTTGATAGCTCTTGACCAAGCATATTTTGAGAAAGTATCAATAACATTTAACATATACTTAAATCCATCATTTTGATCTGAATAGTTAGACATTATAACTAAATCTGCTGCCCATAAATCGTCAATTCCTAATGTTATAATTTTTCTCTTTTTAAACTTTTTTCGTACTGGTGCATGAATTTCTCGAGCTTCAATCTCTATCTCATCTTTAGTCTTCAATTCTTGCTTAACAGGTTTTGGATTTGGATTCTTTATAAACTTACTCTTGTTTGTCTTACATTTTGAACATTTTGCAGCAATTCTATACAATCCATTTTGAGTTTGAACGATTTTTGAATCTATATTTTTTGTTTTCTTTTTACACTTGTGACAGTGAATTAAATCATCTTCCATTTACATATCAAAGTTTCCAAGTTTATTTAATTCGTCTAATATATCAGATTTTGCTTCATAGCCATACGGTACTGTATCGATCTTATTTTCTAGGACAATTCTCTTATCATCTTTAGCGTTCAGTGCCAGCTTGTTTATGGTAACAGTGTACAACTCATGTTTATAACTTTTGATGACTGTCATCTCCCTAAATTCTTCTTTATCTTCGAACAAACATCTCTTCAAGTTTTCGATATTTATTGTTTTATTTACAACGCTTCTCTTAATTCCTTTACACCTAACTGGGTTTTTATCTAGATATTTGTACGAGTACATCTTAGACCTTAAACCACAAAATTCTTCTAAAACTTCGCTATTTAACTCATCTTTGAATTTCCCTATTACCTTCTTATTTTTAGTAGTGAAACATTCGTGATCTTTTGGATAATCGCTCGTATCAAAGTCCTCTATATTTTCTTTAATAATTTTAAAAGGATCTCGTTTCAATTCTAGGAAATAACTGTCTGTATCCATGTAACACAGATTCAAATCTGGATCAAACCTCTTTAATTTATCGTAATAAAACTCGTACATTAGCAATTTTGAGAGGTCGAGAACTGAAAATCCTATGTAAATCGGTTTGTTAAATTTAACCTTTTGTTTGTACATGTGACTCGCTATACAGTTGTCGTCAAAGATGTTAAAGCATTTGAAATTTGTTTTCTTAGCTTGTTTCATTGAAAATTCTTCATTTCCAAGCTTAATATCACATCTGTTTCTCACATTTTCCATAGATTTTCCAAACACTGAGTTGTTCATCAGCTTATAAAAGTCCTTTTCAAAGTCGCTTGTAGCTTTGGTTCTCATGTTTGTGTTAAAATCAATGTATTCTTTCATAAAAGGCTTCTGATCGAATGCAATAACTCTATTCACATGTTTCAAAATCATACCTTGTTCCAAATAGAACTTCAAATTTCTCGAATGAACAACGTATTCAGTTTTATCCAGTAGAGTTGTGCAAAGTTTGTTTTTAAAATGTTCTGGAGCAAGAGGTAAATCCTTGTGATGTTCGTGTAAATTTGTTGGATATCCAAGATCGACTTCAAGAATATAGCCATAGTTTTCGTCACCAGTGAGTTCCAAAATTGTTTCTTTCCATTCTTCAGTTGTGTAAGTTTTTGGATCCATCCACTTGATATCACTAAACGGCAGTTTTTGCATTAGGCCATACCCATAAAGGTTATTAGCATCAACGTATAACAAATAGTTTTCGGGCTTTGTCTTATCGAAATCTTTCAAATATTTGTTATTTGCTTTCACATATCGTTTAATACACTGAGAAATGCCCCCGCGAATGCCTTTTTCAATCATCAAATACATATTATAATCGTTAATTAGCTGAAGCTCAATTTTCGTTAATTTTAACATTGCGTCCCATGCGAGACTGGGAGCTGTTAGATAGTGTGCCGGATCGAGTTTATAGCAATTCAAACAAATATTCCTAAAATTTTCAAAGATATCAGCGAGCAATAGAACATCTTGAATGTTATAGAGATCAGAGTAATTTCCTAGATTTTTCTCTTTTAATTTGTTCCAAACATTTAAGTAGTGTTGAAAATCTTTCTCAGATATGCTCTCATCTGTCAAAAGTGAATAGAAATCTTGAATTCTCAATTCTTCTGTGTAATCAAGTTTTTCAATACTGTCGATAAATTCATAGGGAAATATTCCTTTTCCAGATAGAATTTTAAAAATCTCGTCGTCGTCATTTGGCTGTCTTTCTATTATCTCATTCAGTCCATCTTGTATAAAATGATGATTGTATGTTTGAAGTCTTCTCTCTTTAGATTTTTAGCTAACTTTTCTATAGACGAGGCCATGAATCTGAACGTGTCTACAAACGAAAACTTGATGAATTTTTCTTGGCTTATCACCTTCGAATTCATAGCCATATCCAGAATTTACAGAATAATTTATATATTTTTCATCGGTGTTTGCAATCAAATCAACATTTCCATATTGTTTAGCCAATTCTTTTATGTACAAATGAGTATCGTAATTTGACATATTGTGGCAGAAAACGGGAATATTCTGAGGAAATTTCAAATTTAGATTGCAACATGCATGAGCTGCGCCTCGAAACTTGCCGGTTTTAAATGACAATGATCTCTCACTTTATTATAACTCTTATCTTTCCAACTATCAGGAGTAAAACCATACTGAATTGACCCAACATCATAAGCAGACCATTCACAGATATGACAAACGTTTGAATTTTGATACGAAATTTCTTCTTCTTCTGTCAATTTCATAGGTTTCATGTTCTTAGAATTATATTTTTTCGCTATGTATTTCGATAATTTATTGAGTTCTTCAAACAATTTTGTCGGGACGTTTTTCAAATCTTCTTCATTTTTTGGCACGATAACATATCGGTTTGTACATGCGATTGGTCACATTCGACACTAAATATAGAGTAAAACCATAAGGAATGTGCCTCTGAATCTTGGTTGTAGTCGATCTTTGTGGATTGTTCTTGCATGTCGGAATTTTTTTCTAATATGCTCTCAAAGTCCCATATAAATTACGTACGGATGGTAAATTTCTTTTGATAATTAGTAAATTTAGTTGTTTGACCTGGAAATGGCAATAATTGGCTTACAAACTTCATGATTTTTACAAATTTCTAAGTGAATCTGTTAAATCTCCAGATTTGTAAAAATGGCTTAAACATCTTCTACACAAAAATTATCTTTCTTTAAGTTTAGACAACTGCGAAGAAACAAGCTTATTTAAATCGGTTATCAAAACATAATGAGATTTATCATCTTGTTTAACATACAATAAATCAATGTTTTTTCAGCGTCATATTTTTTCAGAAATTTGTAACGGAACAATGTTAATATTTTCATCAAAACTGTAGACATTGATAGACATTGTTGGATACTTATACTTGGAATTGTAGCTTCGTTTTTCAATATTCTTGTATATCTTTCAGAGACATTGGATACTCAAAACCTGAAAATATTTCGTCATTCACAAATTTTTCGTATTGCTTTACACGTTCACAGTCTCTTTCTGGTTTTTCAATAGCACATCTTATTGAGTAAATAAAGCAAAAATCATCTCTATTTTTTATAATTTATACAAGCTTTTTTATCTTTGATATTCTTTGGTAAATCGATGTATGATCCTGCATTCATCATTTCGTGTTTGTTAAGGCTCAAAACTAGTTATTTACAACTTTTAAATGTCCATCCGGAACCTTTATTTGGATTATTCGTTTGTTCTCGATGTGTTAATTTTATTAAATTGCTTAGTAATAAAGTCGTTTACGTCAAAGATTTCGTCTGCTTTGATAGTAAAATACATTAGACATGTTTGCGGTTCACCATTCACTAAAGTTCGTTCGTATTCACATTCCAAAGAGAGAATAGCCCTTCATATTTTTAACATTTTTCTTGAAATTTCTCGATTAAACTTTTAATTTCTGACCGCATAATTGAAAGATATTTGTAAATTGACATGGAATTGTCGTTCAAGTTTGTTAAAATGTATTGCTTGAAAAGACCGTGTATTGAGGATAAAACTTCTACATCAATGATATTTTCGGATTTTACTTTAAGAGTTTTTATCAATTTCTTCGATCATTTCAGACTTGGTTTTATCGTTAGTACCGATAGCCAACTTTCAGCTATTGAATGAAGTTTTTCATCATTAAATAGGTCGAGATTTTTCTTTTTCAACTTTGAAATTTCTCTTTAATTCACGTAAATTTCTCAATATTAAACATGTTTTCGTGATCGGCAATTTTATTTTCTCTAGCCCACTGCTTAAATAATTTAGTTCATTATTGTAAATTTGCTTGTTTTTTTTCATGACTTTTAGAATTATAATGGCGATCATAGTTTTTTCTTAAAATTTCTATTTTGCAGAACGGACATGATATTTTATCGCGCTCCAATTAGATAGAAAAATTTATTTAACTAAATGGTGCTTGTAAACCAACGATTGCGCCTCTCACGGCGTGATATCACTACGGATATGACGCAGGCGAAGCGATTATCGTGATGGTCGGTCTGTAGTAGCACACCTCGACTGTCATTGAAGATTTTTTCATTTATTCGTAGCAGATTTGACAACATTTTACAAAGCACAGCTTAAGAAAGTAGAAGCAAACAGCTGTAGATTTGGTTAATTTTTCATTCCACAGAGTAGATAGTAATGTACCGATCCTGGATCGCTTTTGGAGACGAACGACTGTAGATTCGGTTAATTTTTCATTGAGATTTGCTGTGTTATTTCTCAGCTTCCTTTATGGTACATTGAACAGTATTTTACATTGCTTTTTCGGTTGGCTCCGAAAGTGCGCCAGGAACCCCATATTACTATCTACTTATATGTGTATATATATATATGTATATATATATATATATTTCTTAAAACCTTAGTTAAAGAAAAATATGAACTAGTTAAAGCACTATTTATATATATATATATATATATATATATATATATATATATATATAAACACTCCTCCAGCCTTGTTTGTCTTAGAGCTGTCAGCCATCAAAAAACTAAAATACATAGCTCAGCAGTGAATTTGAAGGTACTTCATAGTTCACAACCGTAAGTTTTACATCTAGTTTTTCATTTATAGATGTAACGGTAGTTTAAGAAAGAATCTAGTTTTAATTTTATGCAAATGTATGTGTAGAAGAATTATAATCTGCTGTATTTGATACAATGAGTAATAAGATATAAAGCATTAAATTATTTTCAACGGGTAATTTTAAACCCAACGATCAAGACTGTGATGCTTAAAGATAGTTAAAAAGAGAATAAAGATACTAGAACGTTTAACAAATAGGTGTAGGTTACTATTAATAACATGAAACAATGTTTCCTTTATTGATAGAAAGTTTTAAGGTTTTGTTGATTATACTCGTATGCGTAGTAGTGGTTCAAGTACCTATTACAAAAGAAGCCGTATATGGCCAAATTTGCAGAAATATTAAAGTAGTTTTGTGCATTTCAAAATAATGTGAGTTGCAATTCTTAAATGAAAAATCAAGAGTGGTTTAATGTAATATGAATATTCTAGGGATTAAAATAGACAGTTTAATGTCAAGAAACTCTGAAAGCCCAGTGATATTACAGTGAAAACACTTGCACAGCTGCAATGTCCTTTGACAGTAGATATATATTATGAAAAGACTGTAAAGACTCTTTTAAATTCTTCTAAACCACATACCTTTTTGAAATTTATAACATCTTAGCCAACACTATTAATTGAACAGCGTGAGGAAAAGTTAATAACTTACATTCAGAAATGGTCTATTTGCAAAATATGAGTTTTCTAGTAAATAGATGTCATTTTAACTACTTATACTTTTATACTTAATTAAAATGGGCTTATTTTCTTAAATTGAAAGATAACACATTATTGTTTTCTGTATTTATTTGTTAAAATAATGAAAACCCAGCAATGTATTTTGATGGACAATGTGTTTACTGTTTATCAAAGCAAACGCGCACTTCCAAACACGGCAGTATCTTTGAAGGGATTCATTTCAATTCCTGTTCCGCTCACTCCATTTGCTGATTGGACAGGTTTGTTTGTGTGGTTGCATTTCAGCATTTCTCTTTACATACGCCAATCACGCACTAGTTTCCTGGAATACAAATATACTGTTTCCTTAGACTTTTAGTTCAACGCATAAAGCTTAGAGCTTATGTCCGAACTTATTTTCTGCATAGCTGTGAGTTATAAGTTACACTAAGATATTGATTTGGACAGTTTATTACCTAATTTAGTTGTTGTTAACTTACTATTTTTAATAGCCTATATTTAATAATATCCACATTTAAAATAAAATTAGTCGATACAAAAAGAATACGTAACTTATTAAATGTATGAGATGATTTAAAAGAAGTATGAAATGCTTTAATTAAAGGTAAAACATAATAAAGTAAATGACGCTGATGGTTTAAATTGAACCCAAACGTATAACACCTTCTTTTGAAGTTTTATGCTGTAGTAATCTTAAGTTCATAAGTGGACAAAAATATTTTACTAGAATAAATTATTACAATAAAGTAAATAACGGTGATGGTTTAAATTGAACCCAAACGTATAACACCTTCTTTTGAAGTTTTATGCTGTAGTAATCTTAAGTTCATAAGTGGACAAAAATATTTTACTAGAATAATAAATTATTTGTTGCTATTTAATATTTTGAAATATACATTTTAAAATTCATTATAGAAATATTATCTCAACAAACCTGTAATAACTGAACAGTTCCTTTGACGAAATTAAATTGTGTTGGTGGTAAAATTACATTTTGATAGATTTCCGTCGAGCAGGATTGCTTCTTCTTTAAGAGTAAATTTCTTTGTTTCTCCCCTCCAGGGATCGTGGTAATAATTTTATTCATACCTGTTCTCGGCAACATCCTCAATTTTCACTTCGTGTCTCATACAAATTGCAGGAGATTAAGAGTAAACACGGAGATAAAAACCACCCAAACTTTCAGTCTTTACTTTTACAACAGGCTGATTGATGATACAATAAATTTACAGATATATAACCTAATTTAATCTGACAGTCTACAATATATTATCTTATTGTTAATAGGTATCTTTTTGTTTATATTAATTGGTGGATATTTATGTATTATCTATCTTTATTAATAAGATCAACATTTTACAAAGCAAAAATATCAATGAAGTATTAAAAGCCTGACAGGAACTACTTACAGTTGTGTCTGTCTGTTCACACGATAGCTCTTGATTGAACGGTCCTAGACATTTAACACTTGGTACGGAGATTACTCCTGGTCCTAGGCAAAAGTTACTGGATTTGGGATCAAAAAGTAAAAGTAAATTTCTTAAATGTTTACCTAGATTTTAAGCGGACCTATGATGGCAGCGAGAAAATTGCAGATTAAACAAATCTGTACACATTGTAGTACCGTAAGACATTGATTAACTTACTTTACTTTTGCGTAACTGTTTGATGACACGTTCTATAGAGCCTGTAATATTTCATTGTGTTGGATTATCAATGTATAATAAGTTCCACATACCTAAAAGCGTATTTAATTAATCTAAGATTAATATAAGATTATTCTGAGTGTTTATTACTTTAACCCATATTGTACCTATTCTTTGAACTCGCACATTTCAAATTAATTTGAATGAATAATGAAAAGTCCATCTTGGAAATATTATAAACCGACGTAATAATGAATTATCTACAAACTGCATAGGATATTTATTTATCGCCGTCAAGATAAAGGAAATAAATGTAGCATGGCTCTCTATCGTGTTATAGGCGCAAGTGTTCAAAGAACTAATGGAGATGTATAAAAACCGTTTATCAAACATAAAACTATAAACTTCGTATTATTTTCTGTACTATCATCATTTTAAATGATGATATATTTCATCAAGCACTGAAACCAAAATTGAAAGCTTGCATAGTGTAAAAGTGTGTTAGCTATTATGTTACTGAATAGTTAGTTTTATAACAGTTAGCTTCTGTATGTCATGTGTTTCCTCTTCTGATTATATTATCTTTTTACTGAAAAGAGTACGCGGTTTATGTCTTGCATTGTACGTCAATTTATATTTTAGCCCATGTATAGCTGTTATTTAGCGATCTGTAAGTAATCCAAAATGGATTTAAAATATTAGTTTATGATCAAAAGGCTAAATAGAGCGTTATAAGCATTAAAATGCCATAGATTCAGAATATCATTAATTTCTGCAATAGTATTTAAGTTAAATGAGGTATTCCCAGCATACTTATTATTTACAAAGCTTAATAAAGAAAGCATATTGTAAATATACATATCATTTATGAGTACCAACTCATTTGTAACTATTATGAATTCAGTTAATAGTTTATATAATAAATTTTATGATTGTTATTAATAAATATGTATATTTATATATTATTTCAAAATAGAGGTCATTTAATTTTTATTTATGAAATATTTAATAAATCACGGTTTTTTCCAGAGTTTTATAGCACAAAAAGGTTATAAATAACTTTTTTTCTAAGAATTCTTCATTTTTAAAATTCTCATAAGAAATGAATATTTTATTCAAGGTTTAGTAATATAGATGCAAATTAAACGGTCTATAATTTGTAAGTATTTGAACAGCTTTTGTGTAAATCAGCTGTTACTGTAATTAAAATGCAACGCTGAAACTGAATATTGAACCTTTCACATCTAATAAATATAAAAATAACCAAATTAGCACGTTTGTACTATCATTTTGTAAAATGGTAGTGTTATGGAATATCAGTTTCAGTTTCATTTGGCAGATCAGTTTCAGAACTGTATTTAAATTTAGTAGCAACTACTTCAAATAATAACTGTTCAGATACTTTAAAATGATGTGTAATTTATTTTGCATGTGTAATACGAAACTTCCCATAAAATCGTTATTTATTAGCATATTGTTACAGATCTCGGAAAGAAAAAGCCATATCAAATCCCTTTTTTTGTTAAAAATTTCTTGATGAAATCAGTAGTTTATTGATATTTAATAAAACGAATACTAAATGGCCTTCATTTATAAAATATTTTAAGAAATCATTCAAATATATTTTTGACACCTTCTAACTTGGACACGTTCAACAGTTTTTTAACAATGGTAAAACAGATAAAAAAAGATAAAACTGTTTAATAATAAAAACAAAATGGCTTAAAGCTCCTAAAGAAGTGGATATAGGAAAAACGATATTCTTCATTTTGAGCTTAGAATCTGAAAATGTATATCCAACCCAACCTTTTTATTTCACTCTGTATATACTTAAAGTTACAAATACTATACATGAATTTATTGGTTAAACTAAATCATAAATATTTCCTCTACTTTATCCACGACCCGTGAAAAAAAAAACGTAATGGACTCCCAAACACCACACAGTAATAATTGTGACATATCACGTTGTGTGTTTTTGAAAGAGTAAAATTTATGACATGCCTGTGTGAAAGTTACTCGTTGACACTTTATTTATTACAATCTGTTGTGTTAGTGTTACAGATCCATTTGTGTTATATACATCAATACCTCTTCATTTAGAGACGCAAGTATACTGCAGCCTATGAATCGTCATAACCCCAATCCATTATTTTATGACTGTTACTCATTGACACTTGATATGTTACAATTTGTAATGTCAGTATTACAGCTCCATTCCTGTTATATGCATCAATACCTCTTCATTTAGTGACGCAAGTATACTGCAGCCTATGAATCGTCATAACCCCAATCCATTGTTTTATGACTGTTACTCATTGACACTTGATATGTTACAATTTGTAATGTCAGTATTACAGCTCCATTCGTGTTATATGCATCAATACCTCTTCATTTAGTTAGCCTAATATAATGCAGCATATGAATCGTCAAACCTCAATCCATTGTTTTATGACTGTTACTCATTGACACTTGATATGTTACAATTTGTAATGTCAGTATTACAGCTCCATTCGTGTTATATGCATCAATACCTCTTCATTTAGTTAGCCTAATATAATGCAGCATATGAATCGTCAAACCTCAATCCATTGTTTTATGACTGTTACTCATTGACACTTGATATGTTACAATTTGTAATGTCAGTATTACAGCTCCATTCGTGTTATATGCATCAATACCTCTTCATTTAGTTAGCCTAATATAATGCAGCATATGAATCGTCATAACCTCAATCCATTGTTTTATGACTGTTACTCGTTCAATAATATCGAAAATTTATATTTGTAATACCTTATAAATCTACTGATATACTGAAAAATTAGATATGAAGAGTTGAAGTACAATTTGACCTCAGAAATGTGCAGAACACAAATATTACTGACTATTAGTGCGGGCTCCTGGCAGGAAAAAATAATCATAATTCAAGCTCAGACCTCATATGCGCTCGCAAAAGTTTTACATGTCAAGTAATAACAGATAGTAGTTAGGGATACATTTTGTATGTCGGCTTCATTTAATATTTTAAATAAATTAGTTTGGTTTGTGTCGTCTTTCCAATCATCTCAAATTTTTTTAAATGTTTTTTTAGCAATACTTTTCAATATTAATGAAGTTTACACATTTATTATTTGTAGATACATTTGCATACATCTGATTTACAAATTATTAAAAATACACAGATTACAAAAGAAATCGTATAACTTAAAAAAGTAACGCTTCGATTATAAACATAGAAAACTAGGTGCCGAATCAGAATAATATCCCTCGATAGTCAAAATTAAAATAATTATACATATGAATCTGTTGTACTGTACGAGGCATTATTTAATAGGAAAGGCAATAGTATATTACATCCAACACAACTTAACATTTATGATTAATTTGAACTCACACTGAAATAATTAGGTAACAAATTAAAATAACAACCGAATATCATAAAAACAAATTTGTAATAAGTTCTTATTTTGAATATATGTACGTTTCACACAGAAATAAAATTAAAAAAGAATATATATTCATCTTATATTTAGTCTATCTGGGTGCCACAATCCTAAAATTTAAATCAGGTTAAGGATTTTGTTATAAATTTTAATTTCTTTATATGTTAAAGATATTATTTAAATTATTTATGTTTTATTAGATTACATCTGTGAATGATAATAGTCTCTTCAAGTTTTAGTGGACAATATCAAACCAAGCCATTCTAACTTTTAAAAGAGTGACTGTTGAGCTAATATTTATAGTATATATAAACATTTTTAAGTTGGACTGAAAAGCATACTACAGTCAACACCCATCTACTATGGTGTTAGTAGTTCACTTCAATATGCGGTGTAGAATGCAGATCCTAACTTCCACCTTGATTTTACTCTTCAACAAATCTAAATCGGTGCTTAAGTTCTTCTGTGTTTGTGTTAACGTGTGTACAAACCTGCGCGGGAATGCACAAAACCACGCAAAGACATAACATTTTCAACTAATAATTATTAAAAACTAATACACATTTACTAATAATTTATTACGATTAGTTAATTCCCTAATAGGACATGTAACCTGTAAAAAGTGCAGCATGTGCTCTTCTTTCCAAGTCTATTTTCACTATGTCATTCTATTTCCTTAGTCCAGTATAGGAACTATTCAATGTTTATAAACACATTTAGTATCGTACCCCTCATCAAGGAAATTGGATGTAATGTTCCTTCGACGATTTTCTGTCATAAAACATTAGGTTTAGTATCTCGTATATTTTTCATTTCATTTGGTGTAGTAACGGTGCTTATACCCTGGCAGAAAAAAACTAATTTTTCCAGCCTACTGACAGATAGGTTTTATGGGCGTTCATACAATTTCTATGATTGGTCATGTATCATCATCGAACTTAGTATTGCCTTTATAAAAATAAAAAATAGCTTCATGTATAATTTATAATAAATTCTATAGCTTCCTTCTCGAGATATCATGCGAAAAGACTGAAGATAAAATGTTTCCAGCCCTTTGAGTGTTAGGCTTTGTTAAGACTCAGCTGACAAGTAAAGAGAACATAGTCAAAATATTACTCTTTATTTTTATTCATATTTAAAAATGAAATATAATAAATAAAGTAGAGTAAATCTGGCCTGCATATGGTCGAAAGGTCAACGATAAGGGTGAGGGAGAGGGTCATTTGTCAGCAACCCTGTACTGTCACAGCGCCAGCGCTATCTTGCTGACAAATGTCACACTCCTTTCTTCCATGTCACATTGCTGTAAAAATAACGATTGTATGGGTAAAATAAAAATATAAAAACAATTATATTAATGCCATTGGCTAGTCCCTGTAATCTACGACTAAATGTATTCAAAATTTATTGCCTGTGATTATTATATTGGTTTTACCTATTAGCCTCAAATTTTGTCAAGGGATATAGGGTTTTTCTCCCCATAAACAGCCAAAGATTCTGATAATATCTGATTTAAGTTATTTTAAACCCGTATTTGCAAATTTCTAAACACAGCTATTTTTCTCATATTTTTATATTTAAAGTAACCTATTAGCCTGTTAAATTGCTCATCGTCTGCACCCCTCTCCTCAAATCAGCAAGATAAAATTTCCCAATTATTGAACAATTTTTACAGAAATGTGTAGCTCCTAAAGTATTAATATAAATATATTCGTACAAAATTTTAGGTTAAAATCTCCAAACTGAGGACGCTGTGGTGCATTGAATCTGTTTTACGTCTATCTGACGCTGGAGAGATGTAAAACATCGAAACATCATGCACGGATGTAGAATCTGGTTCTATTGCCTCTCAGTGTTCACTGGCAGTCGGCGTATAAGAATTATGTGATCCTTTCATTCTCCAATCAGTAATTGAATAACTGATTGGGATGCGAATAGACGATGAAAGTCACCGTGATTGAGATGGCTTATCAACGACATAAACTGCTTCATCAGTGTATCTATCTTCTACATATACCAAGATCGGCGTGAAGTCCAAAAAGTAATTCTATTAGGTCAGCATGGTAACGAATCTCCTAATTCTATCATGGTTAATAGAAGACGGTCGATCGTTATAAAATTTTAGGCCAGAATAACCTCATTGGCATTATTTGATGTGTAGCGAAACACTGCTGACATATGACAATTCACTCTGCGACTCGGCATTGATCAGAGAATACAGTTTACTGCATTTATGCTGTCAGCATAACAGACGAATTGAAACAAATCTTTATGTACGACCATTGTATCTTACACATACCAAATATATCAGTGAAAAAGAATCTTTGTTTATTTGATTACGGTATTACCTAATGATGTTCGCTTATAAATCATATGCTTACATGGATCAATAACAAAATTTCGGTCATATACTATTGTTGTATGTTATAAAATATATTACACGAAGTTTCAAGGATTTGAATGTATTCTCTTGCTCAGGTTATAAGATAATGATACATAACAGATATAACGTGTAGCAACGAATAGCAACGAATAAATAATTTTTCAAAATAATGGTTTTCTCATCTTCTTAACCATAAATTAAGAGGTATGCATAAAAGATTTAAAACTTAATTTTCATAGCCATAGTTAGAACTTTGAGGTTGAATTAGTTTTTTTTAGCTCAAGCTATGAAATAATGTAAAAAAAACATTTTTTTTATTTATTATCAGATGTTTAAAATATACTAATATTTCTTAAAATTTAAAATGGTTTTTTATTTAATCGGCTCATTTCCTAGAATTTCATTGGGCAGGATACAGATCAGCAACACTGATACACTCAGATACACACACTCTCTCTCACTCTCTCTCTTTCTCTCTCTCTCTCGCTCTTATTTTGTTCGTCAGTATCCTCTCTATACAAGCATCATAAAATTGTATTTATGTCCACAACTGTATGGGTTTTGATCTGGACTAAGATACATGTTTTTGCTTCAGGGTTATTTTGGATACTTGAAATTTGGGAGTCCCAATGATCCGACGTCACTGGCCAGTGGCAGTTCGGCGAGGTCTATATAACTTAAAATTGTATTTATGTCCACAACTGTATGGGTTTTGATCTGGACTAAGATACATGTTTTTGCTTCTTCAGGGTTATTTTGGATACTTGACATTTGGGAGTCCCAATGATCCGACGTCACTGGCCAGTGGCAGTTCGGCGAGGTCTATATAACTTCAGTCTACTGATGAAAGGAAAAAGGTTTAAAGTTATGACCACGACTGATTTAAAACATGATTAAAGATAATTAAATAATTAAAGATTGGTGGTTGCTCGAATTGTGAATGAGCATAGTTATATCTAAGTAAAGCATTACATAAAACCCCTGATCATTTCTAGGTTATTTACAAAACTTTTAATTCTCATACTTTGTTTTACGTCACGAAAGGCAAAGTTTGAAAATTAATGGTGTGCATGAGCGCGCGCGCGCACCTGTGTGTGTGTGTGTGTGTGTTTTATGTATACGCTTTTTATGTTATTCTATTTTCTTCGTCATCATTTTATAGTGCTATCATATTTAAGAAAAATATTTCATATTACGTACAAAATATATGTACGCAGAATTTGGTTTTTACAGTGAAAAAAAATATATATATATATATATATATATATATATATATATATATATATATATATATATATATATATATATGCAACAATATGAATATCACAAGTACCATGGTAACGCTTTCACATTTTCATAAAATACATTTAAAACGTATTTCATTCGAAATACTTTTAAGAGAGTCTGAGGATGTCTATTTAAAGTTGAGATATACGATTAAAATGATAAGAACACACATTATATGATATTAATATTATTGTCAATAAAAAATAAGATAAAATCAATGGAAAGAACTAGAATAATACGTAGAGATAGATAAAATAAAGAGAAGTTATAAATCAGTAATCCTTATTCTCCTTATCATATCTGTAATATCCGGAATAGATCCGTAACAAATGATATGAAAAGAGAAGCTAGTATTATCAAGAATTCAAACTGAAGATATGTGAATAATTCATATATCGATATTCGGATGTCACCGGAATAAGCAATGGATAGGTAATATAAATTGCAGATATGAGAACCCACCATCTGGTCTCGAACACGGAACATTATTATCTCTTTATTAAAACATTAGAGATTCTTCATTTTTATTTCTCTCGCCTTTAGTAAACGAAATATATAAGGGCTAAAGAAATTGCGAATCAATTGTATGGTTAACTGGAGTTGTATTAAACCAAACTCTATTGTATTATCAGCTTAAAATATTTACACAGTTACACTAACGGAAGCGCAGGCTCAATTCGTATACGTTTGCACTTTTTTAATTATTGACCTTTTGTGTATTGTGCCGATTCTCCTCAGTCTGTTCTATAAAATCATTACACATATCAACGTACAATGAAGATGGTAAGAATGGGGTTAAAAATAAGATTAGCCTCTCAATTATAAGGAATTAATGAAAATATACTGTGTTGAACCTTCTCGAATTTGAAGAATACGTCATGTTTCGTTTGTTGATTCATGCCAGATGGGTTGCCTATCTTTACACATGTCTAAAGCCTTTGAAGTTACCTTGAAGGGCTATAAAATTTAATACAAAAATACGAAGTCCAAAATCTCTTGAACATCTTAAAAGGGATACTTTTCATATTAAAGTCAGTAAATTAAAATAATACACATACATAATATAACTAATTGTTTATTTAACGTTATCAATATAATTTATTATTGCATAGTCTGCGTAGTACTTTTTGTACAATAACACTATACAGATGCTAACACCGTTTATGCAATTATGTAGAATATAAAATAGGGTAAGTAGTTCTGAGAGAGTCGGAGCGCGCGAGATCCACAAATCAGCTGTAGAAGCTGTCATGTCTGTCAGACAGGTTATATTTACACGTCAGGTTGGGGGAAATCTGAGTGCAATACTTATACAGTTGTCAGGCTGCGATATGAAAGCTGTGAGATGGCTGTAGAAATCTTGACAAATGGAATTTTCTAGCAATGTATAATTTAGTTGGTAAATATCTCATAAGATAGATAGTATACGTTAACTTACTAAAACATCTTTTATTCATTTTCGATTAGTTAAGAGTACTCAAAGTAGCCCAACTCTCATTTTATTTATTTAGATAACTACGTACAACACTTCATTTAATTTAGAGGTAACACCGCCCTGAACAGTTTGCCTGTTTACGCGTTCAAACAAGCAGGCACCGGCCGTGGTATAATAAAACTATATACTCAACTAAAGCTGTACTTACTAAGAATTAAACATTACAGTGGTTTGAAAAAATACAATATAATTATTTAAAAGCTCCATAGTGTGACCAATACTGAATTTTAGATCCACCCGTTTAAGAATAAGGGTTAACATGATAGTTTAATAACAAATTATTTAATATAATTAAAATATCTGAAAATACATTATAAAAAAATATTATATAACTTGTATAACTATTTATAATTATTTATGCTAAAAAAAGTTTCCGAGTTGTACGAATAACTTCACCACGACTCCAGTCATGTACCGACTTTAGGAAAGGTGGCTAGTAGTAACCTTTGTCCACCACACTTTATATATTAACGTAAATGAATGCATCATAAACAGATATCATCCCAGCATATTTCAAGAGCACTTTCATAGCTAACGTAGTAAATTTCTAGGTTCAAATAAAATGTTACCTACACAATCCAGGATGTTCTTGAAATCCTTGGAATTTAATTCAATTTAGCGTGGTAACTCTAGGTGGAATACAGGTAAGTGATACTGCGATTATAAAAATTGGTTCAGCCTTTTCTCTAAGTATGAATAGTTTGTTATTTGGTAGATCCAACAGGCTTTTACAATACTATTCACCATTAATAAATTTCATACAAAAAATATATTTTACTACTAACCTAAATAAACATTAATAATGGAAAATATAGAATCTTTTGAATACTGGACGACATGAATTAGTTTAAGAAAAAAACTGTGAACTTTGGAATGGTCTTTAACAACCAAGGTTTTTCTATTCTGTTCGTTGTACTTGGGGAAGTCATGTCTCTGTACATAAGTCCTCTGAGAACAGAAAATCTGATAAGGATAAATACTTCCTCGCTATACCTCTTTTTTAAGTGGTTTTTATTTAAATTACAAACTTTCAAAAAATAGAAATTACGTTTAATCATGAACAGCATTAATTAAAAGACTAAATTTAAAGTTGTATTCTTTTAAGTCTGGAATCTGGGAAGTAGTAAATTTAATTATTCTTTCGAAGTTTAATAATGCGTTTGTTGTGGGAATTGTTGGAAGAACCATTTGGTATTCTTATAAAATTATGGGACCGATTACGAATCATTAAGAGTATAATTATTAATTCATTGTTTAAACTATGGCCGTTATGATAGAAATGTAATATTAATTTTGTATAGAATAATATAGAAACCGACACAGTGCCTTTTAAATTTCTATTCAATGGAGTAGTGGAATGGGATCTGGAAACAAAAAATAATAGTCGTTGCTAATTATAATACAGTAAACTATGAACTACGTTACTATATAAGTCAAATTTATAACTGACTTTGCTCATAGCTTTATAATAAATAAAATTAAAGGTTTTTTAAAAATAACTCCTTAGCGTAACAGTATAATTTGTACAAAAATAAAAGGTTAACACTTATACATCATTCAATAAATCGATAACTAACAGTATAAGTATAAGTTAATACAAAACAATTAATTTAAATTTGTCTGGTATTTTTACTAACACTTTTGAAACTTAATGACATTTCGTAAAGGTAATAAACTATATAGTGGATAATTGAAAGTTCACTAGTTTCAAAAACAAATAGATAGTTTTAGAAAGAGTTTAGCTGCAAGTCCTAAATACAATCGATAATTGTTATTAGTTGGCACTACTGTAGAAAAGAGAACATTGGAACAAATAAACAATTTAAACCCCTCTAAATCTCACACACTATATATTTAAAACATCTACATATAATTCGAGGAACAAGATATGCCAAAACGGGGTGTCCCGGGTTCGATTCTAAAAAGTTTTAATGTAAACATATTTCTTGTTAGGAATTTATTTTGTAATTAATTTCGACATTCTAGCACACTAGAAATGGTGCTCGTGTACATTAATGTCAGATTAATGACGTCACTGAGTGTTTTGTTTTGTAAAAAATAAACAACGAAAGTACAATAAATACACAGCGAAACAAGAAATAAACACAAATATACTTACTCGATTGAGCCATCCGCTAACGAAAGTTTACTCCAAGAGTTTTAAGGACTGGTCCGTGATTGGTGTAGGTAGAGGAAAATACTGAAATACAAGCACACAAACAAACCTGTCCTATCAGCAAATGGAGTGAGCGGAACAGGAGTTGAAATCAATTCCTTGGAACAACCGCGATATTTGAATGTAAGTTTGCTTCAGTAAAATGTATCTTTTTACATTCTTTATCCAAAAGGATTTCTTCATCTAATATTTGCAATTAATTAGGTAGACAGTTATCAATGTTTTTCTCTTTAGAGCATACAGCTAGTGACACTACAACTAGGTGACGTAAACTTTCCACTGTTCTATCATTAATAGATTCTACGCCAGCTTAGAAAGTAATAACAATAGCTACGTACCTTCATCAAAAGTTCAAACTTTAGTCATGTACTACTGTAGTTTCGACTTTTACTAAGTCATGTTCTTGTGTCAATAAATATTAAAAGCGAGGAATATCCATCTGGAGTCATCATAGTTTAAAATTCATAAACACAGTACAAACACAGCGAATAGACAAATAAATAGTACAAGTAACACAAAATTTGATAGACCTATCACACGCGAATATTAAACATGATAGAACATCGTGGCCGGCAGAAGACAGGACAACTCCACGTTTACTCTATTGCTGGGTTTAGTCATATAAATATAAAAGGATATTCATATTAAATTTTTCTTTTTACCTAATTTTACCAAATTTGATGTTTTCCATTTCCTTTAGATAAGCTTTGGGTTTGAATATAATTTGAATTTTAAGATGAATTTAATGTTAGTATGACCATGTTTGTAATCTTTTATCTACGTGATTAGATTTCAAAATTGTAAAGAAACCTAGATCTCGCTGAAGGCAGGCTCCAGTTTGGGGTATGCAATAAGCTTATATTAAAGTTCTAGAAAGTAAAAGTTCTTATGCCTCCCTTCTATCTAACCTAATCTAATTGTCCTTGTAGTAACAAATTTTAGTGGATAAAGTAACGGTTGTATTATAATTAATCAACTATATATAATGGAAAAGAAAATGTTAATACAGCCAGTCAAAAATATAAATTTCAAAAATAAATCAAACATAGCAATAAGATATGTATGGAAACAGTGATGTATGATGTATGGAGTCAATTAAAGTTTTGTTGCATTTTTCACTTGTAAAAAATAATTTTGCAAACACCTTGTACTAGTTACGAATTTGTAATTTTTCGCCATTATTATAAAAGTTATAGATTTTAAAATTTTATTTATATATTTTGTATACTGATAGTGAAATTTGGTTTAGCATAAAAGGAATGGACATTATTGAATATTTGAGTAGAATAATATGATAAAATAAAGTAGACATAACTAGAGTTTTTCAAGAATGTTGTATTCGTAAACATATTAGAGAAATCACTTATTGAAACTATTGAAAAAGTTTGAATACAATATCAATGAATTTAGATAGATTCATCTCAAGATTATAATACTAGTAAAATGGTTCACTGGCACTATTATCCGCTCACTCCATTTACTGATTGGAGAGGTTTATGTTTCTGCTCACACGTCTGCTCAGTATCTCACATTCCATAAACCAATCAATGAAATGTACCTCAGAGTAAATATTTTTCTTTAAACAATGCATGCAACACGTCAACCCTATAGGGTATTTCAAAAATATTTCAGAACAAAAAAAATTAATATTGCCTATTCTTCAGCATCTGGACTTTAAAATCTGCAAAGTAATTAATAAAGAATTAAAATGATAGTTTTCTGTTCTGAATTACATCGTAGCACCATTGTACACACTATTTATAAAGGTAAATAATCTCCTGTAGTATAAAGTTTCTTTATGCAAATGCGAAAGTTACTAAATATTTTGTAACTACTAAGTTGTGTAACTGTGTACAAAAGTAGTCAGAGGTGAAATAAAAAAGCACTGGGGAGCAGCCAAAGTATAAGCTGGTACTACAAATATTTCAAACATAACTAACAAAAATAAACCTGGTGTTTTATACGTTTCTGTAAGACAATATCACAAGAGTCGAGAGACCATTGGCACTGATTAAGACTACACGACACGATTGTAGTGTAGTTTCAACCCAGTGGTTTTTACTTGATATTGATACATACATTTTTCCTATGAAAGAAATAGAGCGACAACCATGCTATTTTTAGTGGGGATCAAAATTATAAGCCATCAAAAGGGTTTAAAATATGAAACTATAAGATCTTTCTAATATTATATGTTCCTTTAAATGTCATATTTCAAAACTTACAGTCAAACACGAAAATAAAATTTACTCTGTGAACGAGCTGTTGGTGGAGCTCCTTAGCCTGGGCCATTAACTAATTCGTAATTGTCTATAACTTTTTTTAATGACATTGTTAGTATAATAGTTATTAATATTTTTGCTTATGGTATTTATAAAATATACTGCTACTATATAATATTTAGTTCTGATAAAGTTATGTACTGACTATGTTCTATGCATGTATAAAATTCTTTGAACAATAAAAATTTTATTTTGAAATTTTTAATCAGCTACCCTCTAATATACACACGCTACAAATGATGACTTTATTTCGTCTGAAAGTGATATAAATGTTTCAGGTATGTCTGTCTGTCGATTTAAAGTGTACTAATGTATGAGAAATATAATCTGTGAAACGATATCATATTGTACCGAATGACGATAACACAAGGGGGTGGTGACTTGTGAGGTCGTAGTAATAAATACTCGAATTGCAAAGTTTACTTATGAGTTCAATTTAATTAATGAAACTTACAAGCGCCACTTTTAGTTGGTAAATTAAATGTATGCCTTGCCACGTTGCTGCAAATGTTTAGAGTACAAGAACTAAAAATTTATATCTGATAGGTGGGCCTAAAATATCCAATGTTCTATGGAATTATGCCTACGATATTTTACTCTATAAAACTTTAAGATTTTACTTCCTTTCGCAATATGTAGACTCACAACCCGGGCGTCGGCGTCTTGGCACGAGACATTGAAGCTGTAGTCTAAGAAGGGTTATTTCTAGTCGGTAATTACTAGAAAAGGAGTAGAAGTTATGAAAGTGGTAGCCATCTACTCAAATAATACGTGAGCTCGCCTAAAACAAATTCGCGACGGTATTAGCCATTTAATGAGGCAAAAAACTTATCACGACAACGTGCTCGTCAGAAGGACGACGCCACAACTTGTATCCATTTCAATAAAGCAAATAAAAGATCTTCAAGGGTAAGTTACTTTACTATTTAAAACTTTACTTTACGTTACATTCATTTTTATATGTTTGGCATCAAAGGGCTAATTTAATAATACGAAAATATAAATTTTACTTACGGACATAACGCGCGAGGTGAAATCGGTCACGTAGTTGGGCTGCTACGAAGAGTTACAATAAAATATTCATACGCGTGCCAATTAGGTAGTTAGTCCGTCGATAATTTAGTTCCGGAACATTGGATAAAAAATAATATTAAGTTGTACTGGCTAACTAGGTTGTGAAATGTTGCATTATATAAAATGGAACTAACTAACGGTACAATATTTTTAACATTTTCATATTATATTTTATTTTCTCCGCCAAAATTAGTTCCTTTCGCGATCGATTTCTTCCATTGGGTATTACTCTATCAAGCTATGGCTAATAGTCCCCTAAAAACCAAATGTTTGGCCCAACTACCCTATGTCTAAAATAATTACAAATGGTATATTATAAATAAAGTTATGTAATTTAAACTCGTTTTAATTAATGATTTGTGTTACATAAATCAAATAGTAATCTAACGGCGATAGATCAGGCTACCGATCTTGCAGGCTACTTGATAGCTGATCTTCTATCTATCCAGCTATTGGGAAATTTATTGTTTAAATACGGTTGCTGCATCTTTCTGGAACCAGACTACATCGAAGGTACTTGCTGGTAACCGAACGGCTGGAATAATCTTCTGTTGAAACATGTCCAGGTACATTGCGGAAGTAAGGTTCTCTTCAGTAAAAGAGGGCCCAAGCAAAGTGACCTCTCACAATTCCTCGCCAAACTTTAAATTTTTCTGGATACTGAGTCTGTTGTTTTCTCATTCAGTTAGCGGAAACATCCCACCAGTACCGACAGTGTTGTGCCGGTTTACATTTCCGTTCGGCATGATGACGTTTCGTCTATAAAAATAATATTGAAGTAGTTATAAAAAAAGTGTGTGGACTAAGAGGATGTTTTAAAGGTTTACATATATATTGCGCAAAACGATTTTCAACAGAACAAGTTACGACATTCTTGGCTTTATCTAAAACACATTGCACAACATCCATTGACAATTCATCTCTAGTAGCTGATATTGGTCTTCTGGTTCTGGAAAGGTCCGTCATTCTGCTCTTCACAACGCTTTGAAGTGTTTTGCAATACTAACTTTTTTAAAGGATTTCCATTTGGAAAAGTGGCATTGGATAAGTTTCTCACCTTATCAAATGATCAATCCGATCTCTATAATGACATGTCATTGTGTTCATTTTTACTGAGCTCCATACTTTACAAATAGTAGATAACTAAGAGAATAAATATTTCCTAATTTATTGACCACTAATACAAACAAATACACGTTCAGGGAAACAAGCTGATCAAATTAGATAACCTCTTTTGTCAAGGCAGGTTATATATAGCTTATAAGAAATGTCCTGTGAGTTTCTCTCATACTAATACTGTACAATAAAGTAATAATATAATATATGTATACGGGAGTTCACAATTACAGTAAGTTGGGCCAAATTTTTTATTTTTTGGGGAAAATCTTGCCATACTGAGTGAGGAGTGGAGTTTTGTACTATGTATACTTAGTGTGGTTTTTCTAAATTCGGTTGTAAAAGAAAAGAGCTTTTTTAATTGCATTTGTTCTCTGCTTATTTTGTAATATTTGATAAAGAGTACGTGAGCCAATTATGTTTAGTCTCCCTCTCTTACATTATTTAAAAGTTCTAGTTATGCATTAGGAGTTAAAATTAGCGGCCATTTCACATTTTGTAAGGGATTGTATGTTCAGTAGGCCGTTAAACGTAGAAATATGTACTCTTTTGCAACATTGTAATTAATGATACAAATTCCAGGGCAATATAATATTTGCATGGATGCTTGGAATGCGCGCTACATTACCAGGTTCTACCACATTTAAAAGACATTTTATATATGTTTTGTCCTAGTATTTTTTAAATTTTACAATGAGTTAAATTTGTTAAACATAACCATAAACATTAAATTTTATAAGATTATTGTAGTGGCGGCTACACAATAATTTATTAATTTCCATCCTTCAGACACATACCCTCTTATCTATAGAGACAGAGTAGAATTGAGTGAATAAACTCTAGTGATTTACAAAAGGAATTTTATTTATCTATAAAAACATAATTTCATCAGATTTATAACTGACATTTATTATTTCATGTAAGTGGCATATTACACACCAACATTTCAGAGTTTAATTTAAAAACTTTTAAAATATAATTATAGAAAGAAGCTCAAGGAAAACCTGACAAAGTTGACAAGAGTGAGTGACAGGCGTAGATAGACTGACATCTACTGAACTGATATAAACTTGTTCTAGAGCATATTTTACTTGTATTTAAAAATTTAAATTTTATCAACCTTATATAAGTATTTAATGTTTTTATGTAGTCCTCTAATTTTTATAATAACTAAATCAAAAATATAAAAGAACATATTTTCATTACGATCATCTTGTTATTGGAAATAAAGCAATGGTTAAATAGAAATACTATAATAATTAATATTATTTCATGACATAGAGTTTATAAAACATAAAAATATAATTGGCCTATAATATTTTGTCAGTAACCTAAGCGGTGAAAATTTAAATCAAGGTTGGAGTGGAATTGATGGTAAAGTATTTGTACCAACAATACATAATACGTTTAATTCCCTAAACTCTTACACTTTACATGGATAGATAAACAGTCTAGCCTCTCAATTCTCTCTAGGTACGGTTCTTTTACATTACAAAATTCATACAACATAGACGCTCTGGTACGAGTTCCAGTCAAGCAAATACTGGCCGTGAATACAGCTTTGTTAAAATAAATTACACTATTTAGATTTTTGTAAGCTATATTTGTATGTTTAACAAAGATAGATTCACGAAATGTGCTTGCTTTACTCGTACCATGATCTCTATGTTATATGGACTTTTTGATGTTAGTGAAGAAAGGCTGGAGAGGTTTTAGTGTACAGTACTCGTATATGTATATAATGTTAGATACGATGACGAGATCTAATTCAACTACCGTTTAGTGTTTTGCAGGATCCAACTCTCTCCTTTTCGGTTTAAGAAAAAAATCATCAGTGCTTAAGAAAAGCTGTCTATAATTTATGTTTTTAGGTTAAAAATTGTGTTTGTATATCATATATAAAATGTCATATGATTGTAACCATGTCAGTGTTGAATATTTAACTGGGTATTTAATAAATCCAGCGTTGCTTAAGACCAGCTGTTGGATGTTTTAAATTCACAAAAAAATGTAGTCATATATATGTGTGCGTGTGTCCACTTCAGGTTCTGGTACGATAGACATATCGAAGAATACAATTTTAAATCGAATATCATATTTGTCCACATATTAAAGTAGAATATCAGACATTGCTCTAGTAATTTCTCCGTTAATGTTAAAGTAAAGTAAAAAAGTAAAAGTATACATGTAATATTTTACCAGGCGAAGTTAGGGCTTAGGAGCCCTCTCTAACACAACGTGCGGACCAACATCTTAAATGTGACTTCTTGCGATAACCGTTATACCCACTATAATACGCCATTGGCAAATGGTAATGTTATATAGGTAATGTTACGTATGGTTATTAATGTTTTCTGAAAATTCCTCGTATTATAAAATGTTGAAACTCGTTTACATGTGAATCGATGGTAAGAACTGATTACAATGACAGAATACTGCAAAGTTAAATGAATAGCTGAATGAAACGTATTAAACATGCTATTGATTGGAAATAAATTGCCCTTGCTAGCGAGTACATTCCTGAGCTACTGTGTATGGAGTACAATTACTACCATGCAGTACAGTCACGTACAGAATATACTGCGGTACAGTCTCTACGGTGTTGTTGTTACCTGATAATGTTACAGGAAGAGGTCGTTGTGCACTCACATGATGTTATAGTTCTCTCGTACACCGTTCTGCAGTAATATCGTCATTTATTTGTTTTTATAATTGTAATTTGGAAATCCTGGCATAGAAACCCAATTAAAATACGAGCTCTGTAAGACTATTACTATATAGATGTTTCAGATATGCCTCCAATACTTTTCTTCAAAACTACTAACAATATTGTGAATTTTAAATTAAAAATTCAACGCGTGCTAAAAAGACAGATCCTGTTCATACTCACTTTTAACATGAATGTAAAACTCGTTTTAAAACAAAAAGCACCAGTTTAACATAGATAACGTTAATTATTCTTAAATAAAATGTCTAATTGTTTTGAAAATTATGTATTAACTAATAAACACATATTTAAATAATTATAATGCTTAATAATTGCATTTTTTCGCTAATTTAATTGCATCCTTATTGTTTTACACTCTGATTTATTTCAAGATTAAATGTTATATTTATGTTAATGCTTGTACAAACAATAGAGCCTACGGGTTTTTATTGTTGGAGTTTCTTCAACGGGTTTCTTTCTTTACTCGAAGTGTTATGTCACATTTAGCAAAACAAGTAATAGTTATTATTATTATTTTGTATATAAATATTTTGGAGTTACAGTTTATTCAATTTAGTATTGTTGGTTATTTGTTGAGAACCTGAATGTGAGCCAAGTCTTTTTACAGTAAATCCGCTCTGATCAGTTCTTTATTTTTGTCTTTTAATTTCTTAGTGTCATTAGAGTTTTGATAAAATCCACTAAAAATTTATACTTATAATTTTTAAGTAACATTACTGGTATTTACGACATTCAAAGTTAAAAGATTTGTTAGCTTAAAGTTTGAAAACTTTAAAATAATATAAAAATAATACGGTCTTATTACCGTAAACACGGTTTATCAACCTTTCTTAGCAATTAATAGTCCATAAATACAATTGTAAGAGGCGGCCTCGTAAACTCTGCGACAAGATTACTGTGCAATGTATTGTCAAGTTACATAAAACCCTACATGGAATCTTCCCTATATAGCTATGTGGTTGTTTGAAAAATGTCTGTGGAATTCGACAGAGTGTTTTATATTTTGTTCAGGATTTTACTTAAAATACATAGAGTTTTATAGCTAGGCTGGTTCCACCATTCAACGTCGTATTTTATGGTGACTTTTTTTAACCTTACGTAGCCTAACTATCCTCAGGAGATCTAAAACAAATAGCAAATGAAGGCTTTTGCACGAAACTTCATTTGTATACAGATGAAATAAAAGGTCAGGACCCCCTAATTTTCTTTTGTTAAGTTTTTATAAGGAGATATACTTTGTGTAATGGTGCAATTTTAATAAGGACGTTGAGTCCTCCAAAAATCCAGGAACTTAAATAGTGGTGGAAACCTGAGATCGCTATCTCTATCCCGTCAAAAATAGTAGGTCGTCAATGTAGAGATATCTGTAAGTTTCATAAAATACCTTTATGTACGTAATTATGCAGTTTAAAAACTAATTAACTATATTTGTTAGATAGACAAGAGAATACTTTCATAAGTCACTTTAAAAATTGTTTATTATTAGCATTTCGATAATTTCAAATTAAACTGGACTTAAGAGAAAAATCCTTGTACTTGTTAAATATTTAGATTTCATCCCCAAAAGCTTACACAACTACTAATGTTGTAAATGTTTTCATAAAAATAGGTTTTCTTCTTTTCAATAAAATAAAATAAATTAAAGTAACTTCATGTTTCAAAAATAAAACCGAAATAAAAATTTAACTTTATTATAAATCTGAAATAAAATAAAGATTATAATTTAATACAAAGTAAAATGTACTTTCTCTCTTATATTGTTTTTACAAAACTGTAGTAAAGATTTTCCTGAAAATTCTTCGTGCCACGTGTCATAACCTGTTAATCTTGGTACATACTTCAAAGTGGAATTTGACTGTTTAACCCAAATATATCAACTAAAAACTTTATATTATGATTTATAAAAACAATTCTGACTGTTGTATGACAAATGGCTATTACAAGGAAATTTTAAATTATATTAAAATAGACCACTTTACTTGATCAATACTTGCAAGGGTATGTACTCTATTGAAAACTTGCGTTAAGTTAAGACAATTCCAAAACTTTATATTTTCCTTTGTATCATAAAAATACAATAATCCTGTGAAAGAAAGCTAACATTAGTTGATATTACATTTCCCGTATGAAAATCGTTATTCGACTATAAAAGAGCTTTTTACCCAAAATCCTGCACATACCAGTAGAAGTAATCAAATAATTTCCGAACACCAACGATTAAAACCGCTAAATAATACTAAAAAAAAACGCTGAGGTGCCGTGTCGGATGTTTTTAGAAGGACCCCTTCCCCTAACCAGCTAACACACACCGTCGTCTTTTATTAGCCTCCGATTATCCAATCACAATACCAAATAAACTCATTGTCAATTTCAAACTACCCTTATTGTAAGCCCGTTATTAAAGCCGGTTAACAGAAACCTGATGTCATACTGTACTATTCCTGTTAATCCTTCTGTTATTTCCTGGAAATCTTCATGATAAATAACATTATTTATTTTACCTATATTTTGACATCACTTCTAATTCAAATTCTAAAATATTTTCGTAAAAATTGTCTCTCATAACTATTTAGGAAACTAAAATTTCAAATTGAATTTGGTATAGTCACATTTAAAATCTATGTAATTTTTGTATCTCTGAATAATGACAAATGTCCGGGAAATCTTGTTTCCTTTACATTACCGTTAAACCACACAGACCTCACTTTTATGATTCAATTCCTTTATTATTTACTGTTTGTATTCATGTACTAAATAACAAAAGTAACATATGATCGAAAGACCAAATATCTGTCAAAGGTTTTTCACTTTGCATTTAATATTTCAATTTATACTGAGTGTATACTGAGATTGAGAAAAATTAGTATTCAGTTTAAACATTCGCCCCTGTATTATAATGAAGAGTTAATCTTTTTTTATTTAGAGGGAATGGTTCGTTGAGGATGTCATAAAAATCAAATGAAAGGCAGTAGATTATTTAAAAGCCTATTTTTCTGAATAAAAAGCGAATAAAAGCCTTTCAACTCAAAAAGATTACTCTATAAAAAGTGGTAATTGGTTAAAATCGTGATATTGGAGAAGGAATTTGTGCGTTATAAAACTCAGACATGAAGTTTCACTTATTATTGTAGAAGTGAAAAGTTATCTTTTATATTTAAAAAATACTGCTGAAAAGATGAGGCGTTTTATCGGCCAATATAAATATCTAACAACAAGTAATTTCCTGCCTTTCCTCAATTTTTAAAATGTGAACTTGTTGCTTTTCTGCAGTTGGTTTAAATAATGAAAAACCAGCAATTTTTTCATAGAGAATTTTTTATTTTTTATCAAAGCAAACATGTACATAGAAATACCGCAGTATTTATAAAGGGATTCGTTTTAATTCCTGTTCCGCTCACTCCATTTGCTGATTGGACAGAATTGTCTGTGTGCTTGCATGTCAGCGTTTCCCTTTGCCTGTAGCTGTGACGGAATAGGTTCCTGGAATGCAAATAAACTCCATCCTTAGGCTACACTATGCTAAAGAACTGATTTTATCAAATACATATGATTGTGATGGGGGACTTTAACACTGATTTACTTGGACCAGTTACCTACGATCAAACCTTTTTATCACACATGTTTTTTTCTTGTAACATGACTATACTACGACTTCATGCCACTCACCATACTGCCGCTGCCGACACCTGGCTGGACATAATTGCTGTCGGTGACCCGACCCTCATTGCGCACCATGGACAACTGCCTGCCCCTGGACTTTCAAAACATGATTTGATATTTTGCATCTACAAACTTCTTCTCCCCAAACCCAATCCAAAGTTTATTAAATACAGAAACTACAAAAACATTGATCTTGACCTTCTTATTTTCGATACTTCCAATATTTCTTGGCATGAAATACTATTTTCTGATGACTTGAATGATATTTTTCAATTTATTCCCTAATTCTTCAATTGTTTGATAAACATGCTCCAATAGTCTTCAAACGTGTAACAAAAAAGCCTGCTCTCTGGATTACTGACTTTATTCGCCATCTGCAAAGACAGAGAGACACCGCTTTCCGCAAGGCTAAGCGAACAAAGAATCAGCACGATTGGAGCTTATATTAAAGACTGAGAAATTAAACACAGCAACAAATTAGAATTTCTAAAATTAGATTTTACTACAATTCTCTTTCTCAGAAACAATCAACTAAAACCCTGTGGACGAAACTGACAGAGCTGGGAGTGGGCAAATCTGATGGTGACCAACAAACCCATTTAAATCCAAATATAATCAATAACTTTTTTGCTAACGTTCCCATTGATCTCTCCCGTGCTCGTGATTATGCCATAGAGCTAGAGGCTTCTCCGCCTGTTCATCAGTTTTCTTTCACTCCGTTGACTGAGGCTGAGGTGTTCAGGGCGGTCATGAGGATGTCTAGCAATGCAGTCGGGACCGACAACATTCCAATCAAGTTCATTAAGAGCACTCTGCCAGTCGACCCTCCCAGTTATTACTGCAATATTTAATAAATCCAGATATATGGAAGCGTGCTCAAATCCGTCCATTAAATAAGTGTTCTTCTCCTAAAGCTCCATCTGATTTAAGACCTATCAGACCTATACTGCCTGCACTATCCAAGTGTTTAGAGAGAATAGTCCACCAACAATTCTCCCGTTTTATTGACAGTGGCAATATTTTGTCGGTATTTCAATCTGGGTTTCGCCCTCACCACAGTACTGCCACAGTCCTTTTAAAAATCACAGAAGATATAAGACTTGCTATGGACAAGCGACAAGCTACAATTTTGACTCTATTCGATTTTTCCAAGGCCTTAGACTGCGTGTTTCACCCTCTTTTACTGATCAAATTGAAGAGGTATGGTTTCTCTGATGATTGTGTCAGGTGGGTGGGGTCATATCTCTCCGAGCGACAGCAGCGTGTCAAGACTGACAATGGGTGCTCCGAGTGGAAACCTGTCACCCGAGGGGTGCCTCAGGGTTCTGTACTTGGACCAATTCTTTTTACTCCTACATTAATGACATAACTACTAGCATCCGACAATCAAAGTTCCAACTGTACGCTGACAATTTACAAATTTACCGCTACTTTTCACCTAATGAGATGGACACTTGTGTACAAGTAATGAACTCTGATATTGATTCAATAGATTACTGGACTTGCAGGCATGGACTGAAACTTAATGAAACCAAGACTAACTGTATTTTAATAGGCTATCAAAGGCTTATTACTAAAATCGACATTAATACTGCTCCAAGACTGATACTGAACAACAAAGAAATAGTTTACAATGAAAAAGTAAAAAACCTGGGAATAACTATCAACAAAAACCTGGGATGGGCTGATCAGGTGTCACTAATGTGTAATAGGGTTTTTGCCTGTATACATGGCCTCAAGCGATTTCCACAATACTTGCCGTTGGATGTTAGAGTTATGTTGGTGAAAACTGTAGTTTTACCTCACTTCAATTACTGTGACGTTTAATCGAAATGGTTAATTTTAATTATAATTTATATATATATATATATATATATATATATTATATATATATATATATATATATATATATATATTATATATATATACACTAGCAGACCCGACAGACGTTGTCCTGTACACACGTCTTTAATTCGAAAATTTTAAACTTTGATTAATCTGTAACAATCTGGGCTGTTTTGATAAAAATGTCTATTAAAAAGTTATTACAATATCTAACTTCATCACATGTACATTTAATCACACTTCGACCAACCGATAGTGTGTGAGTATAACATGAGTGATGTGAAATGTAGAGGATGTTTTAAATTAAAACTTACTTAATCTGAAGGTAAAAAAGTTGAAACAAACTATTTTTATAACAGGTATATTTTTTCAATTTACAACTTAATTTATCGTAATGCCATTGAATGTACAATATTTTTTGTTAATCCTTCTGGAGTATACACAAAACAAATTAGATGATTTTCCGATAGGGCTGAAGTATAGTAAGTGACCTCCATCACAATCGAATTATTGATATTTCTGAATAGCCTATATAAGTACTATCCGAATTAGATTATAGTTATGTAAAGGCTGAAGTATAATAAGCGGCCACCATCACAATCGAATTATTGATAATTCTGAATTGTCTATCTAAACTACCGAATTTCATTACAGTTATTTAAAATTACAGTATAGTATCGGAACTAGCCAACAGAATTTAATTTTAAACCAATTCCTACATTATTAACAATAGTTATTGACACATGTGATTCTCTATTAATTTAATATTACAAGTAGCACTCATACAATAATTACACGATGATACAAAACAACACACAAATTTGATAGCAGCACAAACTGTCGGGAAAACCTGGAATTAAAATAGAAAAACATTTGAAACTGCGATTGTAGCGCATTCTGCTGGATCCAATTTAAAACATACCAAGATAAAAAAAACTACTACAATACTAAATAAGTATTCCGTATACACAATCGAATTATACACATTTCTGAATAGCCTATCTAAACTACTAAAATAATGATCCTGAATTAGATTATAGTTATTTAAAGGCTGAAGTATAATGAGCGGCCAACATCGCAATCAAATTATTGATATTTCTAATTAGCCTATCAAAACTACCGAATTTCATTATCTTTATATTTATATTTCTTGTGTGCGTGTGTATGGAGCTGAACTCCTCCTAAATGGGTGGACCATCTTGGAATGTTTTACATTGTATCCAGCAGAATGCGCTACGATCACAGTTTCAAATGTTTTCTATTTTAATTCCAGGTTTTCCTAACAGTTTGTGCTGCTATCAAATATGTGTGTTGTTTTGTAACATCGTGTAATTATTGTGTGAGTGCTAATTGTAATATCACATTAATAGAGATTGAAGATGTTTGAAGTACATAAAAAACTATAGTTATTTATTGAAGTTATTGAACTAATTTTGAAAATTTATTGAACGAAGTGAGTATATTGGTCGCATAACCTAAGTAGCATACAAATCAAAAGGTTGTGTTTCTATGTGTGAATAACTATTGTTAACAGTTTGGTCACATAAGTTCAAATTAAGTAGCATATAAATCACATGATTGAATAACTATTCGTCCTCTTCCACGAAGACGTGGCATTTTTCTGTAAAAATAAAATTCTGTATAATAGTACACAATGAGTATGAGTAACTTATTGAATATGTAATTTTAATTAAGTAACTTCTAGATAAAAATGTATAACAACGTAGACTACGGTATCTAAAATACTAAATAAGTATTCCCTATAGGTCTGAAGTACAATAAGTGGCCACCATCACAATCAAATTATTGATATATCTGAATAGCCTATCTAAACTACTAAAATGACGATCCAAATTATAGTTATTTAAAGGCTGAAGTATAATAAGCGGCCAACATCGCAATCAAATTATTGATATTTCTAATTAGCGTATCAAAACTACCGAATTTCATTATCTTTATATTTATATTTCTTGTGTGCGTGTGTATGGAGCTGAACTCCTCCTAAATGGGTGGACCATCTTGGAATGTTTTACATTGTATCCAGCAGAATGCGCTACGATCACAGTTTCAAATGTTTTCTATTTTAATTCCAGGTTTTCCTAACAGTTTGTGCTGCTATCAAATATGTGTGTTGTTTTGTAACATCGTGTAATTATTGTGTGAGTGCTAATTGTAATATCACATTAATAGAGATTGAAGATGTTTGAAGTACATAAAAAACTATAGTTATTTATTGAAGTTATTGAACTAATTTTGAAAATTTATTGAACGAAGTGAGTATATTGGTCGCATAACCTAAGTAGCATACAAATCAAAAGGTTGTGTTTCTATGTGTGAATAACTATTGTTAACAGTTTGGTCACATAAGTTCAAATTAAGTAGCATATAAATCACATGATTGAATAACTATTCGTCCTCTTCCACGAAGACGTGGCATTTTTCTGTAAAAATAAAATTCTGTATAATAGTACACAATGAGTATGAGTAACTTATTGAATATGTAATTTTAATTAAGTAACTTCTAGATAAAAATGTATAACAACGTAGACTACGGTATCTAAAATACTAAATAAGTATTCCCTATAGGTCTGAAGTACAATAAGTGGCCACCATCACAATCAAATTATTGATATATCTGAATAGCCTATCTAAACTACTAAAATGACGATCCAAATTATAGTTATTTAAAGGCTGAAGTATAATAAGCGGCCAACATCGCAATCAAATTATTGATATTTCTAATTAGCGTATCAAAACTACCGAATTTCATTATCTTTATATTTATATTTCTTGTGTGCGTGTGTATGGAGCTGAACTCCTCCTAAATGGGTGGATCATCTTGGAATGTTTTACATTGTATCCAGCAGAATGCGCTACGATCACAGTTTCAAATGTTTTCTATTTTAATTCCAGGTTTTCCTAACAGTTTGTGCTGCTATCAAATATGTGTGTTGTTTTGTAACATCGTGTAATTATTGTGTGAGTGCTAATTGTAATATCACATTAATAGAGATTGAAGATGTTTGAAGTACATAAAAAACTATAGTTATTTATTGAAGTTATTGAACTAATTTTGAAAATTTATTGAACGAAGTGAGTATATTGGTCGCATAACCTAAGTAGCATACAAATCAAAAGGTTGTGTTTCTATGTGTGAATAACTATTGTTAACAGTTTGGTCACATAAGTTCAAATTAAGTAGCATATAAATCACATGATTGAATAACTATTCGTCCTCTTCCACGAAGACGTGGCATTTTTCTGTAAAAATAAAATTCTGTATAATAGTACACAATGAGTATGAGTAACTTATTGAATATGTAATTTTAATTAAGTAACTTCTAGATAAAAATGTATAACAACGTAGACTACGGTATCTAAAATACTAAATAAGTATTCCCTATAGGTCTGAAGTACAATAAGTGGCCACCATCACAATCAAATTATTGATATATCTGAATAGCCTATCTAAACTACTAAAATGACGATCCAAATTATAGTTATTTAAAGGCTGAAGTATAATAAGCGGCCAACATCGCAATCAAATTATTGATATTTCTAATTAGCGTATCAAAACTACCGAATTTCATTATCTTTATATTTATATTTCTTGTGTGCGTGTGTATGGAGCTGAACTCCTCCTAAATGGGTGGATCATCTTGGAATGTTTTACATTGTATCCAGCAGAATGCGCTACGATCACAGTTTCAAATGTTTTCTATTTTAATTCCAGGTTTTCCTAACAGTTTGTGCTGCTATCAAATATGTGTGTTGTTTTGTAACATCGTGTAATTATTGTGTGAGTGCTAATTGTAATATCACATTAATAGAGATTGAAGATGTTTGAAGTACATAAAAAACTATAGTTATTTATTGAAGTTATTGAACTAATTTTGAAAATTTATTGAACGAAGTGAGTATATTGGTCGCATAACCTAAGTAGCATACAAATCAAAAGGTTGTGTTTCTATGTGTGAATAACTATTGTTAACAGTTTGGTCACATAAGTTCAAATTAAGTAGCATATAAATCACATGATTGAATAACTATTCGTCCTCTTCCACGAAGACGTGGCATTTTTCTGTAAAAATAAAATTCTGTATAATAGTACACAATGAGTATGAGTAACTTATTGAATATGTAATTTTAATTAAGTAACTTCTAGATAAAAATGTATAACAACGTAGACTACGGTATCTAAAATACTAAATAAGTATTCCCTATAGGTCTGAAGTACAATAAGTGGCCACCATCACAATCAAATTATTGATATATCTGAATAGCCTATCTAAACTACTAAAATGACGATCCAAATTATAGTTATTTAAAGGCTGAAGTATAATAAGCGGCCAACATCGCAATCAAATTATTGATATTTCTAATTAGCGTATCAAAAATACCGAATTTCATTATCTTTATATTTATATTTCTTGTGTGCGTGTGTATGGAGCTGAACTCCTCCTAAATGGGTGGACCATCTTGGAATGTTTTACATTGTATCCAGCAGAATGCGCTACGATCACAGTTTCAAATGTTTTCTATTTTAATTCCAGGTTTTCCTAACAGTTTGTGCTGCTATCAAATATGTGTGTTGTTTTGTAACATCGTGTAATTATTGTGTGAGTGCTAATTGTAATATCACATTAATAGAGATTGAAGATGTTTGAAGTACATAAAAAACTATAGTTATTTATTGAAGTTATTGAACTAATTTTGAAAATTTATTGAACGAAGTGAGTATATTGGTCGCATAACCTAAGTAGCATACAAATCAAAAGGTTGTGTTTCTATGTGTGAATAACTATTGTTAACAGTTTGGTCACATAAGTTCAAATTAAGTAGCATATAAATCACATGATTGAATAACTATTCGTCCTCTTCCACGAAGACGTGGCATTTTTCTGTAAAAATAAAATTCTGTATAATAGTACACAATGAGTATGAGTAACTTATTGAATATGTAATTTTAATTAAGTAACTTCTAGATAAAAATGTATAACAACGTAGACTACGGTATCTAAAATACTAAATAAGTATTCCCTATAGGTCTGAAGTACAATAAGTGGCCACCATCACAATCAAATTATTGATATATCTGAATAGCCTATCTAAACTACTAAAATGACGATCCAAATTATAGTTATTTAAAGGCTGAAGTATAATAAGCGGCCAACATCGCAATCAAATTATTGATATTTCTAATTAGCGTATCAAAACTACCGAATTTCATTATCTTTATATTTATATTTCTTGTGTGCGTGTGTATGGAGCTGAACTCCTCCTAAATGGGTGGACCATCTTGGAATGTTTTACATTGTATCCAGCAGAATGCGCTACGATCACAGTTTCAAATGTTTTCTATTTTAATTCCAGGTTTTCCTAACAGTTTGTGCTGCTATCAAATATGTGTGTTGTTTTGTAACATCGTGTAATTATTGTGTGAGTGCTAATTGTAATATCACATTAATAGAGATTGAAGATGTTTGAAGTACATAAAAAACTATAGTTATTTATTGAAGTTATTGAACTAATTTTGAAAATTTATTGAACGAAGTGAGTATATTGGTCGCATAACCTAAGTAGCATACAAATCAAAAGGTTGTGTTTCTATGTGTGAATAACTATTGTTAACAGTTTGGTCACATAAGTTCAAATTAAGTAGCATATAAATCACATGATTGAATAACTATTCGTCCTCTTCCACGAAGACGTGGCATTTTTCTGTAAAAATAAAATTCTGTATAATAGTACACAATGAGTATGAGTAACTTATTGAATATGTAATTTTAATTAAGTAACTTCTAGATAAAAATGTATAACAACGTAGACTACGGTATCTAAAATACTAAATAAGTATTCCCTATAGGTCTGAAGTACAATAAGTGGCCACCATCACAATCAAATTATTGATATATCTGAATAGCCTATCTAAACTACTAAAATGACGATCCAAATTATAGTTATTTAAAGGCTGAAGTATAATAAGCGGCCAACATCGCAATCAAATTATTGATATTTCTAATTAGCGTATCAAAACTACCGAATTTCATTATCTTTATATTTATATTTCTTGTGTGCGTGTGTATGGAGCTGAACTCCTCCTAAATGGGTGGACATCTTGGAATGTTTTACATTGTATCCAGCAGAATGCGCTACGATCACAGTTTCAAATGTTTTCTATTTTAATTCCAGGTTTTCCTAACAGTTTGTGCTGCTATCAAATATGTGTGTGTTGTTTTGTAACATCGTGTAATTATTGTGTGAGTGCTAATTGTAATATCACATTAATAGAGATTGAAGATGTTTGAAGTACATAAAAAACTATAGTTATTTATTGAAGTTATTGAACTAATTTTGAAAATTTATTGAACGAAGTGAGTATATTGGTCGCATAACCTAAGTAGCATACAAATCAAAAGGTTGTGTTTCTATGTGTGAATAACTATTGTTAACAGTTTGGTCACATAAGTTCAAATTAAGTAGCATATAAATCACATGATTGAATAACTATTCGTCCTCTTCCACGAAGACGTGGCATTTTTCTGTAAAAATAAAATTCTGTATAATAGTACACAATGAGTATGAGTAACTTATTGAATATGTAATTTTAATTAAGTAACTTCTAGATAAAAATGTATAACAACGTAGACTACGGTATCTAAAATACTAAATAAGTATTCCCTATAGGTCTGAAGTACAATAAGTGGCCACCATCACAATCAAATTATTGATATATCTGAATAGCCTATCTAAACTACTAAAATGACGATCCAAATTATAGTTATTTAAAGGCTGAAGTATAATAAGCGGCCAACATCGCAATCAAATTATTGATATTTCTAATTAGCGTATCAAAAATACCGAATTTCATTATCTTTATATTTATATTTCTTGTGTGCGTGTGTATGGAGCTGAACTCCTCCTAAATGGGTGGATCATCTTGGAATGTTTTACATTGTATCCAGCAGAATGCGCTACGATCACAGTTTCAAATGTTTTCTATTTTAATTCCAGGTTTTCCTAACAGTTTGTGCTGCTATCAAATATGTGTGTTGTTTTGTAACATCGTGTAATTATTGTGTGAGTGCTAATTGTAATATCACATTAATAGAGATTGAAGATGTTTGAAGTACATAAAAAACTATAGTTATTTATTGAAGTTATTGAACTAATTTTGAAAATTTATTGAACGAAGTGAGTATATTGGTCGCATAACCTAAGTAGCATACAAATCAAAAGGTTGTGTTTCTATGTGTGAATAACTATTGTTAACAGTTTGGTCACATAAGTTCAAATTAAGTAGCATATAAATCACATGATTGAATAACTATTCGTCCTCTTCCACGAAGACGTGGCATTTTTCTGTAAAAATAAAATTCTGTATAATAGTACACAATGAGTATGAGTAACTTATTGAATATGTAATTTTAATTAAGTAACTTCTAGATAAAAATGTATAACAACGTAGACTACGGTATCTAAAATACTAAATAAGTATTCCCTATAGGTCTGAAGTACAATAAGTGGCCACCATCACAATCAAATTATTGATATATCTGAATAGCCTATCTAAACTACTAAAATGACGATCCAAATTATAGTTATTTAAAGGCTGAAGTATAATAAGCGGCCAACATCGCAATCAAATTATTGATATTTCTAATTAGCGTATCAAAACTACCGAATTTCATTATCTTTATATTTATATTTCTTGTGTGCGTGTGTATGGAGCTGAACTCCTCCTAAATGGGTGGACCATCTTGGAATGTTTTACATTGTATCCAGCAGAATGCGCTACGATCACAGTTTCAAATGTTTTCTATTTTAATTCCAGGTTTTCCTAACAGTTTGTGCTGCTATCAAATATGTGTGTTGTTTTGTAACATCGTGTAATTATTGTGTGAGTGCTAATTGTAATATCACATTAATAGAGATTGAAGATGTTTGAAGTACATAAAAAACTATAGTTATTTATTGAAGTTATTGAACTAATTTTGAAAATTTATTGAACGAAGTGAGTATATTGGTCGCATAACCTAAGTAGCATACAAATCAAAAGGTTGTGTTTCTATGTGTGAATAACTATTGTTAACAGTTTGGTCACATAAGTTCAAATTAAGTAGCATATAAATCACATGATTGAATAACTATTCGTCCTCTTCCACGAAGACGTGGCATTTTTCTGTAAAAATAAAATTCTGTATAATAGTACACAATGAGTATGAGTAACTTATTGAATATGTAATTTTAATTAAGTAACTTCTAGATAAAAATGTATAACAACGTAGACTACGGTATCTAAAATACTAAATAAGTATTCCCTATAGGTCTGAAGTACAATAAGTGGCCACCATCACAATCAAATTATTGATATATCTGAATAGCCTATCTAAACTACTAAAATGACGATCCAAATTATAGTTATTTAAAGGCTGAAGTATAATAAGCGGCCAACATCGCAATCAAATTATTGATATTTCTAATTAGCGTATCAAAACTACCGAATTTCATTATCTTTATATTTATATTTCTTGTGTGCGTGTGTATGGAGCTGAACTCCTCCTAAATGGGTGGATCATCTTGGAATGTTTTACATTGTATCCAGCAGAATGCGCTACGATCACAGTTTCAAATGTTTTCTATTTTAATTCCAGGTTTTCCTAACAGTTTGTGCTGCTATCAAATATGTGTGTTGTTTTGTAACATCGTGTAATTATTGTGTGAGTGCTAATTGTAATATCACATTAATAGAGATTGAAGATGTTTGAAGTACATAAAAAACTATAGTTATTTATTGAAGTTATTGAACTAATTTTGAAAATTTATTGAACGAAGTGAGTATATTGGTCGCATAACCTAAGTAGCATACAAATCAAAAGGTTGTGTTTCTATGTGTGAATAACTATTGTTAACAGTTTGGTCACATAAGTTCAAATTAAGTAGCATATAAATCACATGATTGAATAACTATTCGTCCTCTTCCACGAAGACGTGGCATTTTTCTGTAAAAATAAAATTCTGTATAATAGTACACAATGAGTATGAGTAACTTATTGAATATGTAATTTTAATTAAGTAACTTCTAGATAAAAATGTATAACAACGTAGACTACGGTATCTAAAATACTAAATAAGTATTCCCTATAGGTCTGAAGTACAATAAGTGGCCACCATCACAATCAAATTATTGATATATCTGAATAGCCTATCTAAACTACTAAAATGACGATCCAAATTATAGTTATTTAAAGGCTGAAGTATAATAAGCGGCCAACATCGCAATCAAATTATTGATATTTCTAATTAGCGTATCAAAACTACCGAATTTCATTATCTTTATATTTATATTTCTTGTGTGCGTGTGTATGGAGCTGAACTCCTCCTAAATGGGTGGACCATCTTGGAATGTTTTACATTGTATCCAGCAGAATGCGCTACGATCACAGTTTCAAATGTTTTCTATTTTAATTCCAGGTTTTCCTAACAGTTTGTGCTGCTATCAAATATGTGTGTTGTTTTGTAACATCGTGTAATTATTGTGTGAGTGCTAATTGTAATATCACATTAATAGAGATTGAAGATGTTTGAAGTACATAAAAAACTATAGTTATTTATTGAAGTTATTGAACTAATTTTGAAAATTTATTGAACGAAGTGAGTATATTGGTCGCATAACCTAAGTAGCATACAAATCAAAAGGTTGTGTTTCTATGTGTGAATAACTATTGTTAACAGTTTGGTCACATAAGTTCAAATTAAGTAGCATATAAATCACATGATTGAATAACTATTCGTCCTCTTCCACGAAGACGTGGCATTTTTCTGTAAAAATAAAATTCTGTATAATAGTACACAATGAGTATGAGTAACTTATTGAATATGTAATTTTAATTAAGTAACTTCTAGATAAAAATGTATAACAACGTAGACTACGGTATCTAAAATACTAAATAAGTATTCCCTATAGGTCTGAAGTACAATAAGTGGCCACCATCACAATCAAATTATTGATATATCTGAATAGCCTATCTAAACTACTAAAATGACGATCCAAATTATAGTTATTTAAAGGCTGAAGTATAATAAGCGGCCAACATCGCAATCAAATTATTGATATTTCTAATTAGCGTATCAAAACTACCGAATTTCATTATCTTTATATTTATATTTCTTGTGTGCGTGTGTATGGAGCTGAACTCCTCCTAAATGGGTGGACCATCTTGGAATGTTTTACATTGTATCCAGCAGAATGCGCTACGATCACAGTTTCAAATGTTTTCTATTTTAATTCCAGGTTTTCCTAACAGTTTGTGCTGCTATCAAATATGTGTGTTGTTTTGTAACATCGTGTAATTATTGTGTGAGTGCTAATTGTAATATCACATTAATAGAGATTGAAGATGTTTGAAGTACATAAAAAACTATAGTTATTTATTGAAGTTATTGAACTAATTTTGAAAATTTATTGAACGAAGTGAGTATATTGGTCGCATAACCTAAGTAGCATACAAATCAAAAGGTTGTGTTTCTATGTGTGAATAACTATTGTTAACAGTTTGGTCACATAAGTTCAAATTAAGTAGCATATAAATCACATGATTGAATAACTATTCGTCCTCTTCCACGAAGACGTGGCATTTTTCTGTAAAAATAAAATTCTGTATAATAGTACACAATGAGTATGAGTAACTTATTGAATATGTAATTTTAATTAAGTAACTTCTAGATAAAAATGTATAACAACGTAGACTACGGTATCTAAAATACTAAATAAGTATTCCCTATAGGTCTGAAGTACAATAAGTGGCCACCATCACAATCAAATTATTGATATATCTGAATAGCCTATCTAAACTACTAAAATGACGATCCAAATTATAGTTATTTAAAGGCTGAAGTATAATAAGCGGCCAACATCGCAATCAAATTATTGATATTTCTAATTAGCGTATCAAAACTACCGAATTTCATTATCTTTATATTTATATTTCTTGTGTGCGTGTGTATGGAGCTGAACTCCTCCTAAATGGGTGGATCATCTTGGAATGTTTTACATTGTATCCAGCAGAATGCGCTACGATCACAGTTTCAAATGTTTTCTATTTTAATTCCAGGTTTTCCTAACAGTTTGTGCTGCTATCAAATATGTGTGTTGTTTTGTAACATCGTGTAATTATTGTGTGAGTGCTAATTGTAATATCACATTAATAGAGATTGAAGATGTTTGAAGTACATAAAAAACTATAGTTATTTATTGAAGTTATTGAACTAATTTTGAAAATTTATTGAACGAAGTGAGTATATTGGTCGCATAACCTAAGTAGCATACAAATCAAAAGGTTGTGTTTCTATGTGTGAATAACTATTGTTAACAGTTTGGTCACATAAGTTCAAATTAAGTAGCATATAAATCACATGATTGAATAACTATTCGTCCTCTTCCACGAAGACGTGGCATTTTTCTGTAAAAATAAAATTCTGTATAATAGTACACAATGAGTATGAGTAACTTATTGAATATGTAATTTTAATTAAGTAACTTCTAGATAAAAATGTATAACAACGTAGACTACGGTATCTAAAATACTAAATAAGTATTCCCTATAGGTCTGAAGTACAATAAGTGGCCACCATCACAATCAAATTATTGATATATCTGAATAGCCTATCTAAACTACTAAAATGACGATCCAAATTATAGTTATTTAAAGGCTGAAGTATAATAAGCGGCCAACATCGCAATCAAATTATTGATATTTCTAATTAGCGTATCAAAACTACCGAATTTCATTATCTTTATATTTATATTTCTTGTGTGCGTGTGTATGGAGCTGAACTCCTCCTAAATGGGTGGACCATCTTGGAATGTTTTACATTGTATCCAGCAGAATGCGCTACGATCACAGTTTCAAATGTTTTCTATTTTAATTCCAGGTTTTCCTAACAGTTTGTGCTGCTATCAAATATGTGTGTTGTTTTGTAACATCGTGTAATTATTGTGTGAGTGCTAATTGTAATATCACATTAATAGAGATTGAAGATGTTTGAAGTACATAAAAAACTATAGTTATTTATTGAAGTTATTGAACTAATTTTGAAAATTTATTGAACGAAGTGAGTATATTGGTCGCATAACCTAAGTAGCATACAAATCAAAAGGTTGTGTTTCTATGTGTGAATAACTATTGTTAACAGTTTGGTCACATAAGTTCAAATTAAGTAGCATATAAATCACATGATTGAATAACTATTCGTCCTCTTCCACGAAGACGTGGCATTTTTCTGTAAAAATAAAATTCTGTATAATAGTACACAATGAGTATGAGTAACTTATTGAATATGTAATTTTAATTAAGTAACTTCTAGATAAAAATGTATAACAACGTAGACTACGGTATCTAAAATACTAAATAAGTATTCCCTATAGGTCTGAAGTACAATAAGTGGCCACCATCACAATCAAATTATTGATATATCTGAATAGCCTATCTAAACTACTAAAATGACGATCCAAATTATAGTTATTTAAAGGCTGAAGTATAATAAGCGGCCAACATCGCAATCAAATTATTGATATTTCTAATTAGCGTATCAAAACTACCGAATTTCATTATCTTTATATTTATATTTCTTGTGTGCGTGTGTATGGAGCTGAACTCCTCCTAAATGGGTGGACCATCTTGGAATGTTTTACATTGTATCCAGCAGAATGCGCTACGATCACAGTTTCAAATGTTTTCTATTTTAATTCCAGGTTTTCCTAACAGTTTGTGCTGCTATCAAATATGTGTGTTGTTTTGTAACATCGTGTAATTATTGTGTGAGTGCTAATTGTAATATCACATTAATAGAGATTGAAGATGTTTGAAGTACATAAAAAACTATAGTTATTTATTGAAGTTATTGAACTAATTTTGAAAATTTATTGAACGAAGTGAGTATATTGGTCGCATAACCTAAGTAGCATACAAATCAAAAGGTTGTGTTTCTATGTGTGAATAACTATTGTTAACAGTTTGGTCACATAAGTTCAAATTAAGTAGCATATAAATCACATGATTGAATAACTATTCGTCCTCTTCCACGAAGACGTGGCATTTTTCTGTAAAAATAAAATTCTGTATAATAGTACACAATGAGTATGAGTAACTTATTGAATATGTAATTTTAATTAAGTAACTTCTAGATAAAAATGTATAACAACGTAGACTACGGTATCTAAAATACTAAATAAGTATTCCCTATAGGTCTGAAGTACAATAAGTGGCCACCATCACAATCAAATTATTGATATATCTGAATAGCCTATCTAAACTACTAAAATGACGATCCAAATTATAGTTATTTAAAGGCTGAAGTATAATAAGCGGCCAACATCGCAATCAAATTATTGATATTTCTAATTAGCGTATCAAAACTACCGAATTTCATTATCTTTATATTTATATTTCTTGTGTGCGTGTGTATGGAGCTGAACTCCTCCTAAATGGGTGGACCATCTTGGAATGTTTTACATTGTATCCAGCAGAATGCGCTACGATCACAGTTTCAAATGTTTTCTATTTTAATTCCAGGTTTTCCTAACAGTTTGTGCTGCTATCAAATATGTGTGTTGTTTTGTAACATCGTGTAATTATTGTGTGAGTGCTAATTGTAATATCACATTAATAGAGATTGAAGATGTTTGAAGTACATAAAAAACTATAGTTATTTATTGAAGTTATTGAACTAATTTTGAAAATTTATTGAACGAAGTGAGTATATTGGTCGCATAACCTAAGTAGCATACAAATCAAAAGGTTGTGTTTCTATGTGTGAATAACTATTGTTAACAGTTTGGTCACATAAGTTCAAATTAAGTAGCATATAAATCACATGATTGAATAACTATTCGTCCTCTTCCACGAAGACGTGGCATTTTTCTGTAAAAATAAAATTCTGTATAATAGTACACAATGAGTATGAGTAACTTATTGAATATGTAATTTTAATTAAGTAACTTCTAGATAAAAATGTATAACAACGTAGACTACGGTATCTAAAATACTAAATAAGTATTCCCTATAGGTCTGAAGTACAATAAGTGGCCACCATCACAATCAAATTATTGATATATCTGAATAGCCTATCTAAACTACTAAAATGACGATCCAAATTATAGTTATTTAAAGGCTGAAGTATAATAAGCGGCCAACATCGCAATCAAATTATTGATATTTCTAATTAGCGTATCAAAACTACCGAATTTCATTATCTTTATATTTATATTTCTTGTGTGCGTGTGTATGGAGCTGAACTCCTCCTAAATGGGTGGACCATCTTGGAATGTTTTACATTGTATCCAGCAGAATGCGCTACGATCACAGTTTCAAATGTTTTCTATTTTAATTCCAGGTTTTCCTAACAGTTTGTGCTGCTATCAAATATGTGTGTTGTTTTGTAACATCGTGTAATTATTGTGTGAGTGCTAATTGTAATATCACATTAATAGAGATTGAAGATGTTTGAAGTACATAAAAAACTATAGTTATTTATTGAAGTTATTGAACTAATTTTGAAAATTTATTGAACGAAGTGAGTATATTGGTCGCATAACCTAAGTAGCATACAAATCAAAAGGTTGTGTTTCTATGTGTGAATAACTATTGTTAACAGTTTGGTCACATAAGTTCAAATTAAGTAGCATATAAATCACATGATTGAATAACTATTCGTCCTCTTCCACGAAGACGTGGCATTTTTCTGTAAAAATAAAATTCTGTATAATAGTACACAATGAGTATGAGTAACTTATTGAATATGTAATTTTAATTAAGTAACTTCTAGATAAAAATGTATAACAACGTAGACTACGGTATCTAAAATACTAAATAAGTATTCCCTATAGGTCTGAAGTACAATAAGTGGCCACCATCACAATCAAATTATTGATATATCTGAATAGCCTATCTAAACTACTAAAATGACGATCCAAATTATAGTTATTTAAAGGCTGAAGTATAATAAGCGGCCAACATCGCAATCAAATTATTGATATTTCTAATTAGCGTATCAAAACTACCGAATTTCATTATCTTTATATTTATATTTCTTGTGTGCGTGTGTATGGAGCTGAACTCCTCCTAAATGGGTGGACCATCTTGGAATGTTTTACATTGTATCCAGCAGAATGCGCTACGATCACAGTTTCAAATGTTTTCTATTTTAATTCCAGGTTTTCCTAACAGTTTGTGCTGCTATCAAATATGTGTGTTGTTTTGTAACATCGTGTAATTATTGTGTGAGTGCTAATTGTAATATCACATTAATAGAGATTGAAGATGTTTGAAGTACATAAAAAACTATAGTTATTTATTGAAGTTATTGAACTAATTTTGAAAATTTATTGAACGAAGTGAGTATATTGGTCGCATAACCTAAGTAGCATACAAATCAAAAGGTTGTGTTTCTATGTGTGAATAACTATTGTTAACAGTTTGGTCACATAAGTTCAAATTAAGTAGCATATAAATCACATGATTGAATAACTATTCGTCCTCTTCCACGAAGACGTGGCATTTTTCTGTAAAAATAAAATTCTGTATAATAGTACACAATGAGTATGAGTAACTTATTGAATATGTAATTTTAATTAAGTAACTTCTAGATAAAAATGTATAACAACGTAGACTACGGTATCTAAAATACTAAATAAGTATTCCCTATAGGTCTGAAGTACAATAAGTGGCCACCATCACAATCAAATTATTGATATATCTGAATAGCCTATCTAAACTACTAAAATGACGATCCAAATTATAGTTATTTAAAGGCTGAAGTATAATAAGCGGCCAACATCGCAATCAAATTATTGATATTTCTAATTAGCGTATCAAAACTACCGAATTTCATTATCTTTATATTTATATTTCTTGTGTGCGTGTGTATGGAGCTGAACTCCTCCTAAATGGGTGGACCATCTTGGAATGTTTTACATTGTATCCAGCAGAATGCGCTACGATCACAGTTTCAAATGTTTTCTATTTTAATTCCAGGTTTTCCTAACAGTTTGTGCTGCTATCAAATATGTGTGTTGTTTTGTAACATCGTGTAATTATTGTGTGAGTGCTAATTGTAATATCACATTAATAGAGATTGAAGATGTTTGAAGTACATAAAAAACTATAGTTATTTATTGAAGTTATTGAACTAATTTTGAAAATTTATTGAACGAAGTGAGTATATTGGTCGCATAACCTAAGTAGCATACAAATCAAAAGGTTGTGTTTCTATGTGTGAATAACTATTGTTAACAGTTTGGTCACATAAGTTCAAATTAAGTAGCATATAAATCACATGATTGAATAACTATTCGTCCTCTTCCACGAAGACGTGGCATTTTTCTGTAAAAATAAAATTCTGTATAATAGTACACAATGAGTATGAGTAACTTATTGAATATGTAATTTTAATTAAGTAACTTCTAGATAAAAATGTATAACAACGTAGACTACGGTATCTAAAATACTAAATAAGTATTCCCTATAGGTCTGAAGTACAATAAGTGGCCACCATCACAATCAAATTATTGATATATCTGAATAGCCTATCTAAACTACTAAAATGACGATCCAAATTATAGTTATTTAAAGGCTGAAGTATAATAAGCGGCCAACATCGCAATCAAATTATTGATATTTCTAATTAGCGTATCAAAACTACCGAATTTCATTATCTTTATATTTATATTTCTTGTGTGCGTGTGTATGGAGCTGAACTCCTCCTAAATGGGTGGACCATCTTGGAATGTTTTACATTGTATCCAGCAGAATGCGCTACGATCACAGTTTCAAATGTTTTCTATTTTAATTCCAGGTTTTCCTAACAGTTTGTGCTGCTATCAAATATGTGTGTTGTTTTGTAACATCGTGTAATTATTGTGTGAGTGCTAATTGTAATATCACATTAATAGAGATTGAAGATGTTTGAAGTACATAAAAAACTATAGTTATTTATTGAAGTTATTGAACTAATTTTGAAAATTTATTGAACGAAGTGAGTATATTGGTCGCATAACCTAAGTAGCATACAAATCAAAAGGTTGTGTTTCTATGTGTGAATAACTATTGTTAACAGTTTGGTCACATAAGTTCAAATTAAGTAGCATATAAATCACATGATTGAATAACTATTCGTCCTCTTCCACGAAGACGTGGCATTTTTCTGTAAAAATAAAATTCTGTATAATAGTACACAATGAGTATGAGTAACTTATTGAATATGTAATTTTAATTAAGTAACTTCTAGATAAAAATGTATAACAACGTAGACTACGGTATCTAAAATACTAAATAAGTATTCCCTATAGGTCTGAAGTACAATAAGTGGCCACCATCACAATCAAATTATTGATATATCTGAATAGCCTATCTAAACTACTAAAATGACGATCCAAATTATAGTTATTTAAAGGCTGAAGTATAATAAGCGGCCAACATCGCAATCAAATTATTGATATTTCTAATTAGCGTATCAAAACTACCGAATTTCATTATCTTTATATTTATATTTCTTGTGTGCGTGTGTATGGAGCTGAACTCCTCCTAAATGGGTGGACCATCTTGGAATGTTTTACATTGTATCCAGCAGAATGCGCTACGATCACAGTTTCAAATGTTTTCTATTTTAATTCCAGGTTTTCCTAACAGTTTGTGCTGCTATCAAATATGTGTGTTGTTTTGTAACATCGTGTAATTATTGTGTGAGTGCTAATTGTAATATCACATTAATAGAGATTGAAGATGTTTGAAGTACATAAAAAACTATAGTTATTTATTGAAGTTATTGAACTAATTTTGAAAATTTATTGAACGAAGTGAGTATATTGGTCGCATAACCTAAGTAGCATACAAATCAAAAGGTTGTGTTTCTATGTGTGAATAACTATTGTTAACAGTTTGGTCACATAAGTTCAAATTAAGTAGCATATAAATCACATGATTGAATAACTATTCGTCCTCTTCCACGAAGACGTGGCATTTTTCTGTAAAAATAAAATTCTGTATAATAGTACACAATGAGTATGAGTAACTTATTGAATATGTAATTTTAATTAAGTAACTTCTAGATAAAAATGTATAACAACGTAGACTACGGTATCTAAAATACTAAATAAGTATTCCCTATAGGTCTGAAGTACAATAAGTGGCCACCATCACAATCAAATTATTGATATATCTGAATAGCCTATCTAAACTACTAAAATGACGATCCAAATTATAGTTATTTAAAGGCTGAAGTATAATAAGCGGCCAACATCGCAATCAAATTATTGATATTTCTAATTAGCGTATCAAAACTACCGAATTTCATTATCTTTATATTTATATTTCTTGTGTGCGTGTGTATGGAGCTGAACTCCTCCTAAATGGGTGGACCATCTTGGAATGTTTTACATTGTATCCAGCAGAATGCGCTACGATCACAGTTTCAAATGTTTTCTATTTTAATTCCAGGTTTTCCTAACAGTTTGTGCTGCTATCAAATATGTGTGTTGTTTTGTAACATCGTGTAATTATTGTGTGAGTGCTAATTGTAATATCACATTAATAGAGATTGAAGATGTTTGAAGTACATAAAAAACTATAGTTATTTATTGAAGTTATTGAACTAATTTTGAAAATTTATTGAACGAAGTGAGTATATTGGTCGCATAACCTAAGTAGCATACAAATCAAAAGGTTGTGTTTCTATGTGTGAATAACTATTGTTAACAGTTTGGTCACATAAGTTCAAATTAAGTAGCATATAAATCACATGATTGAATAACTATTCGTCCTCTTCCACGAAGACGTGGCATTTTTCTGTAAAAATAAAATTCTGTATAATAGTACACAATGAGTATGAGTAACTTATTGAATATGTAATTTTAATTAAGTAACTTCTAGATAAAAATGTATAACAACGTAGACTACGGTATCTAAAATACTAAATAAGTATTCCCTATAGGTCTGAAGTACAATAAGTGGCCACCATCACAATCAAATTATTGATATATCTGAATAGCCTATCTAAACTACTAAAATGACGATCCAAATTATAGTTATTTAAAGGCTGAAGTATAATAAGCGGCCAACATCGCAATCAAATTATTGATATTTCTAATTAGCCTATCAAAACTACCGAATTTCATTATCTTTATATTTATATTTCTTGTGTGCGTGTGTATGGAGCTGAACTCCTCCTAAATGGGTGGACCATCTTGGAATGTTTTACATTGTATCCAGCAGAATGCGCTACGATCACAGTTTCAAATGTTTTCTATTTTAATTCCAGGTTTTCCTAACAGTTTGTGCTGCTATCAAATATGTGTGTTGTTTTGTAACATCGTGTAATTATTGTGTGAGTGCTAATTGTAATATCACATTAATAGAGATTGAAGATGTTTGAAGTACATAAAAAACTATAGTTATTTATTGAAGTTATTGAACTAATTTTGAAAATTTATTGAACGAAGTGAGTATATTGGTCGCATAACCTAAGTAGCATACAAATCAAAAGGTTGTGTTTCTATGTGTGAATAACTATTGTTAACAGTTTGGTCACATAAGTTCAAATTAAGTAGCATATAAATCACATGATTGAATAACTATTCGTCCTCTTCCACGAAGACGTGGCATTTTTCTGTAAAAATAAAATTCTGTATAATAGTACACAATGAGTATGAGTAACTTATTGAATATGTAATTTTAATTAAGTAACTTCTAGATAAAAATGTATAACAACGTAGACTACGGTATCTAAAATACTAAATAAGTATTCCCTATAGGTCTGAAGTACAATAAGTGGCCACCATCACAATCAAATTATTGATATATCTGAATAGCCTATCTAAACTACTAAAATGACGATCCAAATTATAGTTATTTAAAGGCTGAAGTATAATAAGCGGCCAACATCGCAATCAAATTATTGATATTTCTAATTAGCGTATCAAAACTACCGAATTTCATTATCTTTATATTTATATTTCTTGTGTGCGTGTGTATGGAGCTGAACTCCTCCTAAATGGGTGGACCATCTTGGAATGTTTTACATTGTATCCAGCAGAATGCGCTACGATCACAGTTTCGAATGTTTTCTATTTTAATTCCAGGTTTTCCTAACAGTTTGTGCTGCTAATCAAATATGTGTGTTGTTTTGTAACATCGTGTAATTATTGTGTGAGTGCTAATTGTAATATCACATTAATAGAGATTGAAGATGTTTGAAGTACATAAAAAACTATAGTTATTTATTGAAGTTATTGAACTAATTTTGAAAATTTATTGAACGAAGTGAGTATATTGGTCGCATAACCTAAGTAGCATACAAATCAAAAGGTTGTGTTTCTATGTGTGAATAACTATTGTTAACAGTTTGGTCACATAAGTTCAAATTAAGTAGCATATAAATCACATGATTGAATAACTATTCGTCCTCTTCCACGAAGACGTGGCATTTTTCTGTAAAAATAAAATTCTGTATAATAGTACACAATGAGTATGAGTAACTTATTGAATATGTAATTTTAATTAAGTAACTTCTAGATAAAAATGTATAACAACGTAGACTACGGTATCTAAAATACTAAATAAGTATTCCCTATAGGTCTGAAGTACAATAAGTGGCCACCATCACAATCAAATTATTGATATATCTGAATAGCCTATCTAAACTACTAAAATGACGATCCAAATTATAGTTATTTAAAGGCTGAAGTATAATAAGCGGCCAACATCGCAATCAAATTATTGATATTTCTAATTAGCCTATCAAAACTACCGGAATTTCATTATCTTTATATTTATATTTCTTGTGTGCGTGTGTATGGAGCTGAACTCCTCCTAAATGGGTGGACCATCTTGGAATGTTTTACATTGTATCCAGCAGAATGCGCTACGATCACAGTTTCGAATGTTTTCTATTTTAATTCCAGGTTTTCCTAACAGTTTGTGCTGCTATCAAATATGTGTGTTGTTTTGTAACATCGTGTAATTATTGTGTGAGTGCTAATTGTAATATCACATTAATAGAGATTGAAGATGTTTGAAGTACATAAAAAACTATAGTTATTTATTGAAGTTATTGAACTAATTTTGAAAATTTATTGAACGAAGTGAGTATATTGGTCGCATAACCTAAGTAGCATACAAATCAAAAGGTTGTGTTTCTATGTGTGAATAACTATTGTTAACAGTTTGGTCACATAAGTTCAAATTAAGTAGCATATAAATCACATGATTGAATAACTATTCGTCCTCTTCCACGAAGACGTGGCATTTTTCTGTAAAAATAAAATTCTGTATAATAGTACACAATGAGTATGAGTAACTTATTGAATATGTAATTTTAATTAAGTAACTTCTAGATAAAAATGTATAACAACGTAGACTACGGTATCTAAAATACTAAATAAGTATTCCCTATAGGTCTGAAGTACAATAAGTGGCCACCATCACAATCAAATTATTGATATATCTGAATAGCCTATCTAAACTACTAAAATGACGATCCAAATTATAGTTATTTAAAGGCTGAAGTATAATAAGCGGCCAACATCGCAATCAAATTATTGATATTTCTAATTAGCCTATCAAAACTACCGAATTTCATTATCTTTATATTTATATTTCTTGTGTGCGTGTGTATGGAGCTGAACTCCTCCTAAATGGGTGGATCATCTTGGAATGTTTTACATTGTATCCAGCAGAATGCGCTACGATCACAGTTTCAAATGTTTTCTATTTTAATTCCAGGTTTTCCTAACAGTTTGTGCTGCTATCAAATATGTGTGTTGTTTTGTAACATCGTGTAATTATTGTGTGAGTGCTAATTGTAATATCACATTAATAGAGATTGAAGATGTTTGAAGTACATAAAAAACTATAGTTATTTATTGAAGTTATTGAACTAATTTTGAAAAATTTATTGAACGAAGTGAGTATATTGGTCGCATAACCTAAGTAGCATACAAATCAAAAGGTTGTGTTTCTATGTGTGAATAACTATTGTTAACAGTTTGGTCACATAAGTTCAAATTAAGTAGCATATAAATCACATGATTGAATAACTATTCGTCCTCTTCCACGAAGACGTGGCATTTTTCTGTAAAAATAAAATTCTGTATAATAGTACACAATGAGTATGAGTAACTTATTGAATATGTAATTTTAATTAAGTAACTTCTAGATAAAAATGTATAACAACGTAGACTACGGTATCTAAAATACTAAATAAGTATTCCCTATAGGTCTGAAGTACAATAAGTGGCCACCATCACAATCAAATTATTGATATATCTGAATAGCCTATCTAAACTACTAAAATGACGATCCAAATTATAGTTATTTAAAGGCTGAAGTATAATAAGCAACCAACATCGCAATCAAATTATTGATATTTCTAATTAGCCTATCAAAACTACTGAATTTCATTATAGTTATTTAAAGTTACAGTATAGTATCAGAACTGGCCAACAGAATTTAATTTTAAACCAATTCCTACATTATTAACAATAGTTATTGACACATGTGATTCTCTATTAATTTAATATTACAATTAGCACTCATACAATAATTACACGATGATACAAAACAACACACAAATTTGATAGCAGCACAAACTGTCGGGAAAACCTGGAATTAAAATAGAGAAACATTTGAAACTGCGATCGTAGCGCATTCTGCTGGATCCAATTTAAAACATACCAAGATAAAAAACAATTTATTTACAAACAAAAAATTAACTGATCAATCGCTGCACACTTAATATTTATGAATTTCAGTTAAAAGTGTATTTTACTAAAACTTCCAATTCTATATCTGGATAACCTCTATTGATATTCCTGATTAGCCTATCTAAACTACCGAATTTCATTATAGTTATTTAAAATTACAGTATAGTATCAGAACTGGCCAACGGATTTAATTTAAAACCAATTCCTACACTATTAACAATAGTTATTCACAAATGTGATTTGTATGCTACTTAATTTGAACTTATCTGACCAATTTTGACTGCAGATAAAAAAATGTAAATTACAACAAATTATTTTAATTCCATTAGTTTAAAACTTGATTATCTAAAATGTTAACTATGTTATTCACACATAGAAAACACAACCTTTTGATTTGTATGCTACTTAGGTTATTTGAGATAATGCGACCAATAATCTCTATTAATGTACTATTACAATTTTAGCACTCACACAATAATTACACAATGTTTTATTTTTTATTTTCTTCTTTTTGCCTGTTGGCTGGCCTTTATAAACTTATAACGCGGCCACGTAGTACACTTTTTATAACTTCATTCTATTATATTTTAATGTTATTTGCCGTATTTACTTTTGAAACTACAAAACAACACACACACATTGATAGCAGCACAAAATGTCGGGAAAACCTGGAATTAAAATAGAGAAACATATGAAAACTGCGATCGTAACGCATTCTGACAATATCAACACTTAATATTTACTAAGAATTTCAGTTAAAAGCAAAAACTTCCAATTTTATATCTGGATAATCTCTATCCTCCAAATTGAGTACAGAATATATTGAAATAAGAAGTGGTGTTATTTTTTTTGTATTTATTTACAATACCGTGACCATGAAAAATGAACTTTTTTTTAATGGGTTGGGCATTTATAGCCAAGTATTATTATCACAGGTGCATATAAACTGGGGGGAAAGTATATTATTGTATTATATTGATGCCTTTCGGGCATTATTGCGTTAAGGATGGAAAATAACCGACAAAATTTTGTCGAACAACACTTGGAGGGTTAAGGATCAGGGGCATCACGTGATCTGGGATTCGACTTTTGGAAGCTCGAGTTAATTTTTTTTCTAAAAGAGCAAGCAGTGCGCAGCACTGCGCAGCGGGCAGGCATCGTTGAAAGGATTAACGTACTAAATTTCAGTAAAATTGCCAGATGTACTGTCAAAAACAGAGTTTTCAGAGGATTTCAAAAAATCTTAACTCCTTTGATTTTCGTTGCCGACGAATTTTTTCTTCACTATTGTTTTCAGGAAAAAATTGTAGTTTTCAGGAAAAAAAATGAACATACCTTTCCATGGTCACGTTATTGTAAATTGATACCTTATTTTTATATTTTTATACTTACTCTATGCTTTCAAGACTATAATTGATTAAACGTATGGCTGTGTTGTAATATTATAATGTTTACATAGAACAATTGGTGAAAATTTAACTTTGAAATCTGCATTAGACTACTGATCAAGCACTTTATAATAACGTAATATAAATGTAAACAAATGTTTCTGCCTCTTTGGTGAACTTCAGCTGGAAATATTCACAGCTGTTAAGTATTAGTTCACTTTGTATTACGTGTCGTAGCACAGTCTGTCGAATCCAATATAAAACACTCCAACATCAACAACAATTTATAATTAAAAATTTAATTTAATTTGACCGAATAAATAACTATAATGAAATTCAGTAGTTTGGATAGGCTATTCAGAAATATCAATAATTCGATTGTGATGGTGGCTGCTTATTATACTTCAGCCTTTAAATAACTATAATCCAATTCGGATAGTAGTTTGGATAGGTTATTCAGAAATATCAATAATTCGATTGTGATGGAGGCCACTTATTACACTTTAGCCATATCGGAAAACCATCTAATTTGTTTATGTACACTCCTGAAGGATTAACAAAAAATATTGTACATTCAATAGCATTACGATAAATTAAGTTGTAAATTAAAAAAATATACTTGTTATAAAATTAGTAATTTAAAATTACAGTATAGTATCGGAACTGGCCAACAGAATTTAATTTAAAACCAATTCCTACACTATTAACAATAAGTAGTTATTCACACATGTGATTTGTATGCTACTTAATTTGAACTTATGTGAACAATTGTTACTGCAGATTAAAAAATGTAAAGTACAACAAATTATTTTAAATCAAATTAGTTTAAAACTTGATTATCTAAACTGTTAACAATATTCACACATAGAAACACAACCTTTTGATTTGTATGCTACTTAGGTTATTTGAGGTATACCACTTCAAACCGACCAATATACTCACTTCAATAAATTTGCAAAATGAGTTCAATAATTTTAATAAATAACTATAGTTTTTTTATGCACTTCAAACATCTTCAATCTCTATTAAGTATTATAAACAATTAGCACTCACACAATAATTACAGAATGTTACAAAACACACAAATTTGATAGCAGCACAAACTGTCGGGAAAACCTGGAATTATAATAGAAAAATATTCTGGCTGTGTTGTAATATTATAATATTTACGTAGAACAATTGGTGAAACTTCATCTTTGCAATCTGCATTACACTACTGATCAAGCACTTTAACAAATTTAAAATATGAACTTTTTAAATTTTAAATGTGAACAAATGTTTCTGCCTCTTTTGATGAACTTCAGCTGAAAATATTCACAGCTGTTAAGTATCAGTTCACTTTGTATTACGTGTCGTTCGTAGCGCAGTCTGGCGGATCCAATGTAAAACATTCCAACATCAACAACAACTTATTATTAAAAAATGAATTAAATAAACTATTTAAATTGGACTGAATTGTGAATCTAAACCATTCTCGGATCCACCTGAAGACATACAAAAAGTTTCATTACAATCGGTCCACCTGTTTAGGAGGAGTTCATTAACATACACTCGCACACAAGAAATATATATATATAAAGATTAGTATGTTACATCCAATATGTAATTAATTATTAAAGTGATTTAGTTTACGTGTCAGTTACAATGTTGTAATAGGTATGATTATATTTTACTTTGTTTGTTTCGTTTGGAGGTTAAGTGGTAGAGAGGACTTTTAAGTCCTAACTTCGCCTCTGTAAATAAAGACATTTTTCATTTTATTTCATTTGGTAGTTTATGATAATTTGCTGTTATTAATATACTTATCGCTTCACCTGTAATTTCTCTGTCACATTCCATTTAAATAATTGAATAGCTACCATGATTTCAGTAATACTTTAACTATTAGACCAACGTGGAGAAATGCGAATAATTCTTATTTCAGGTTTAATGCTTTTAAGACCACTTTTGGTGAGACTACATATTTTAATATAATTTGTCTAATAAATCCTATATCCTATTTAAGTTGTGTAATTTTCAAATTGTATACAAATTTGTCCATTAGATTACGTGTGTTCGAGTATCACCGATAAGAATTTACTTGAAAAGTAATTTATTACGTAAAATGAAAACGTACTATGGAAAACGTAGAAGAGATTATTTAAGAAAAGAATAGAAAATATAATTTATGATATAATTGCTGTCTCAAACAAATTTCCCTAATTGGAGACATTTTTTTACGATTGGTGGTGAAATTATATTTTAGTAGTATTCTTCCAGGAAAATGGTTCATTAATTAAGAATAAACCTCTTTGTTTATCCCCTCCAGGGATCCTGGTAATACTTTTATTCATAACTCCCCTCGGCAACATCCTCAATTTTCTCTTGTGGTCTCATACAAATTACATAAGGGTAAGAAGTAGACACGGAGTTTCAAACCACTCTGACTTTCCATATTTTCTTTTAGATCATCCTTTTTTTATTTAAAAAAAGAAGATGCCGATCCCCTTTTAAGCATTATACTGTCTATACTCATGGGCTACTGGCCTGTGCGAGGATCTTATTGAACAAAATAAGGGGGAGAGTCGATACAGTACAAGGTTGATGGTACTGATAAACAGTGCAATGGTCACAGACAGGATTTGAAACTAAGTTATCTCTAACTCAGACCCAAAGTCCAAAGACTTAGACCGCTCGGCGATCGACACTCCCAATTTTTAACGATATGCTTATTTACAGCCTTTGATTGTTAAAAGTATTTATACATTCAAAACTCTTCATTCAGTTACTACTTGGACTAGTGAACTGTTAAAGAAAACATTTGGTAGAATAACTAATTGGTTATAGAATAATTATATTGAGAATCTTTATAACAGTACATTGAAAAATACCTTTCATATACAGGGTATTAATAAATTCCCCACGGACTTGGTAATTACCCAAAAGTTTTAGGTAAAGCAATAAATTACATCATTACTGCACCTATAAATCTACTTTTTGATGTAACTACAATGTTTTGTCACGTCAGGAGAACGGTACGCGAGTTAGAAGGAAATCTTTAATGAGAGCATAGATCAAGTCGTACATTAAGTTAAAGGCTTTATTAGTAGAGCACAATGCGACTAATAAAACTTTAAAAGTTTCACTTTAAAAACCTAAAAACTATGTTGATTTGAAGCTTGAAAACATTTACAATGAAGGTCCAGTTCTAGATGGTTTAATATATATTTTTGGCTCAAGTTGTAACAGTTAAACTTAGTAAATGAATACTGGACTTAAAACATAGTTTTATAGTGTCAGTGACTATTTACATCTAATGGAGGAAGGTTTTCAAGAAGTTCGGGGAAAAATTTTCCGTTAGCATAGCTAAAGATGGGCATAATTTTAAGGTGTTGTTTTAGCAGAGTTGAATATAACAAATAGCTCTTAAAAAGGTTATTCCAAAATGAACAGATAGTCAAAGTACAAAATGGAAGATATCAACGTGTTTTCCTTCGCGAGAGGTTGGCACAACTTCCAGATATGATAGTAGACACAAAAATAAGCAAAAACAAAAGAAAATACATATGAACATATATCCTATCTCGCTTTGTTTAGTGTCTGTCTGCACATATGTGTTTTTTTATCTAACAAAATCGTATCTCCGAACCCGTTGGAGAAAATAAAATAACACTTGGCAGTTACATCAAGTTAACTAAAAGGGGGGAAAATAAATACCTATTTTTACTTTTTATTTCACATTCATTTTATTTCTTCTAACTTTCAAATACCAAAAACTCATAATCCCACGTAAAAATTAAAAAATTATTTAAAAAGGCTAGCAATAAAATTTTGTTAAAATCAGTTCAAAAATAATAATTGCATAAATTTTAGTTGGTGAGTGTTTGTGCTTTCTTACATGTAGAAAGTATAATTTTAATTACATCTTAATAGTTGATGTCTTGTAAAGATTTAAAACTATAATAGTTTTTTCTTATTTGACTGTTTATATTTTCAACACATTTAATTTTGTTAATATTAAAATATAAGGCAGTTATTTATTTAAATGTTCTATTACTCATTAAAATCTAAGTGCCAAATTTGGTGTCTTTAGCTTAACTAGTTTTGGAGACAATAATTTTTTATTCAAAATTCAAATAAACCTAGCGGCTACACGAGACAGTTATCGACCTGTATGACACTTGTAGTTTAAAATGGTGAGTACTATCAGCCACAGAAATTTGTAACCCCTTTTGCGAACATACATGGTGATTTACAATAATATTCAGAAACTGTGGGAGATCATTCTACATGTAAAAATGAGGGAAAAAGTTTGTATAAACGTGGGTCCGGAAGTGCTTCGATGGCGAGTTATGGCTAGTGACAGATTTAGGACGGTTTTCATCTTACCATGTAAAACGAGAACGTCCTGAAATTCTGGTAAGGTAGACTAAGGGGTGAATAAAGGTGTTTGACCTGATAAATTGAATGAAACAGCTCCCAAAACTTTTTTGAGAAAACCCTTATTAAATGCAGAAAATGGAGTGAAAAACACATTTTTAATCTCTGGGTAGGAATATTTTGCCATTCCAATAAGAAAAGTATCATAATAAAAAAAAGTTGTTGAAAACTCAATTTAGAAAAAGACGGCGTAAATAAAGTACACAGAAATTGAATAAATGTTTAATTAAATTTATTTTTATTCGGCAGATTAGTGGGAAAAAAGCTTGAGCTTACATAAGGACGACGTCTATAAAACAAAGCATAATAATTTAAATCAACTGAGGAAATTCATACTGCAAGAATGTCAAATGATTCTTCCAGTTGTCCTACTAAATTCTGTAATAATGTAAACTTTTTTAAACTGTCAGAGAACTGAAGATGAACAATTGGAATATTTCATTTTCCAGCAAACGTTGGTATGATATTGCATTTAAATTTCCTTCAATAAAGAAAGGATCCACCAACTGGTTACCTATCACACCAAGCCAGACATTCACCTTTAGTGGATACTACGTATGTGCCTCCCGTATCTAGTGAAGATTTTCGCTACTCCAGTAACGGCAATTGTGACTGTTTACGCTTCCATTCAGCATAAATGAACACTCGACCGAAAACACAATATTGATTACATCAATTTCGTTGCGATCTATTTTGGCCACCATAGTTTCACAAAATTCTATACCTCGATCGAAATCACCTTCGTTGAGTTCGTGCACCAAATGAACTTTATAAGGCTTAAGATTTGACCCTTTCAGAAGTTTTTTAACAGACGTAACAGAGATGTCGTGAGTTTGTGCCGCTGAGCGTAGGGACTCTTGCGGATTCTCAATAAATGACTGCAATACATCTAAAGAGTTGTCTTCGGTTGTCGCAGTAGCGGGCCTTCCTGACCTATGACGATCGGAAACAATTCCTGTTTCCATAAAGCATTGAACAGTTCTCCCTACAGTTGTTCTAGAAATTGGCTGCCTCTCGTGAAAGTAGTCATTAAATAAATGGCATGCTTCCTCGTGTGATCGTCTGTTATTTCCCCAACCAACCATCATAAGAAGTGTTATACGTTCACGTTCGTCAAGCGACATAGTGTATTTGAAGAACTACAAGAAATACGACAAACTCTTTTGTACTAAAGCGCACTGATAGAAAGGATGGACAGCACTACTAAAACAAGAAAACTAGAATAGCCTACTATGAGCAGACTGGCTAATAGGAAAGTCCTAACTGCGACCCAAAGATAAGAGATTTATAATTGTTACTGTTATCAGGTTTTCCCCGTTATCAATATATTAGGACCAAATTTGTAACCCTTGAGGATAACTAACGTCATAATTCACTTCTGTACAACTGACAAGCATAATGTAGTAGTTAGCTGCAGTATTCGTTTGGTTGCAGTTTTGTTTTACTGGGGTTATGGCTACTAATAAAATGTAACCAAGTAAAACCTTTGAACAGCCGCCATTTTGTACTGGATCAATCTTTTTGAGTGCGGTTTGTGGCATTAAACTCTGCTAGATAAGCTCTTTAAAATGATGTGCATATTGACCTATGCTCCTATTTAAGATTTCCTTCCGACTCCTTGCGGGACGTCCCCATGATATTACAGAAAACTGATAGTTCCTTCAAAAAGTAGATTTTTAGGTTTAGTATTGATGTACCAAATCTTGTTGATTTATCTGTTATCGTTCAGAAAATATTATACCCGTGCAGGACTTTATGTACACCCTGTATGTCATCTAATAATAAATACCCAGCTGATTATTTATTAATTTCAAATGTTTAAACAGCTCTTGTTCCAATAATTTATTGTTACCAGCTGTTACCAATCAGATACTCATTCCTTATTTTAAAACACCAAAAGTTTCCTGTGTAGTGTAATACGTGAGGAGTCAGTGTCATAACTTTTTTACACATTAAGTTAACTTTGCTTATTATGGTTGTTTTCTGAATTAAATTCTCTACAATCTGTATTAGGAAAAACTATTTGTGTATTGGTCATTTAACAATGTTATTGGACATCAAACATTTAAGACGGTATTTTTGTTATTCGATTTTTGGCAAATTTCATACTTTTTCTCAAAAACTGTTCACACTACAACCTCTAGAGTAGATTTATTTGATTTTTCTGGTGATTCTATTTATAAATCCACCTTATTCGAGTTAAAAAGTAAGAAAAAAAAACATTTCAGAATCACTTAATTTCATCTGGTGACCTGAAAACAAAGCAAAATCTTTCGCCAGCCATTACTTACTAATGGAGCGTTTCCGAACCTACCTTTATATAACATTTTTTCTTATTTTTAGCTCTACAATCACGTTTTAAAATATTTTACTATATTACTGACACAACCTGTATATCATATGGGACATGATACATTTAGATTTTTGTTCAATAAATTTGATTTCAAATCAATGTTTAAATAATCAAAGTCTACACACAAAGTTCCCCCTAACCGAAACATACTAACATGTACTACGTTTGTTTCTGAAAGAATTATATTCATGACAAAAGTTACACGTTCATATTTTGTATGTTACCATCTCTCTTGTTAGTGTCACAGATCCTGTCGTGTTATATGGACCAATACCTCTTCATTTAGTCAAACTAATATACTGCAGCCTATGAGTTATCGTTACACCAAACCAACATATTGTGTTTCTTGCACGATAAAAATATCGAAACTGTATCTTTTTGATAACCTTTTCTTACAACTATAAAGATACTGTATAATTAGCTATAAAAAGTTGAAGAACAAGAGTTAAGAAAGTATAGTTAAGAGTATAGTAGAGTTAAGTATAAGTTAAGAAAGATGTGTTAAGAAAGTACACATCCAAATGGCCATCAGTGTGGGTTTAGATGGCGGAAAAAAATTCCTAGATACCTCTACCTTACTATATACTACCGTATATAGTTTAAAGCTCAGATCGTGTAAGCACCCATTCGTTAAAGTTAAACCTGGCTATTTTCTATTTATAATACCGAATAGAAAACAAATTTAGATTTTTCTTTACTGAAAGAGAATTACTATATTAGCTTTAGTTAATATTTTTAATTCTTATTTATTGGTACATTTATGGTATGTGGTACATTATATACTAAGACGTTCATTTTATTACGTATTATAATATTCAGAAAATTGAAAATGATATAGTGATGGAAGGTAATGAATGACCTTTGCTTACTTGATATTAAAAATTAATAAAATAACATATTATAAAAGTAATTTGACAAGTAAAACAAATAATATGTCGATATAATCATTGCAAAGCGGTGGCCGAATCAGACTAAATTTCTTCGAAAGTAAAAATTCGACTAACTACATGTGCCAATTTGTTATACTGCACAATACGTTGTTTAATATTTGAATAAGGCAACAATAATTTACAATTGGTATGGGGAGAGTAAGAACGATAACTAAAAACAATCAAACACAAACAGCGAAGTCACAGTATTCACTCTGAAGGGTATTTTATTGTGACATTATGACCTTATAGTGTATTAAACAGAACAAAAAAATTTTTCTCCAGTACAATTGACTCATGTGTATTAGTTTACATCAGTTTGAATTTATTTTGCAGCTTTATTCTCGCTCTTAAAATTATAAATTCTAATAATGTTCCTGTTTTGTTCTTCGCAATGGTTGGCTAGTGGTATTTGATTTGAGATAATATTGTATATTCAGTCGGTTGAGAAAACCTTGGGAGTACATACAGCTCTCTGTACTAATTAACATAATAATGCAAATGAGGGAAAATCTGGGACAGTGAATATTGTAGTCTCAACTCTTGGTGTGGTTTATTTCATTTCCCTTTACCCTACGTCTAATAATTAAGCTATATAAACTCAACAAAATGTGTAATGGTCATGAAATTATGTGTAATTTGGCTGGAATTAGATTATACTGTTGCATCAATATAGACTAGTTCTATAGAACACAAACAAAATATTAGTTACATTGCGTTGAGTCTATAAATATACCAATATTATAAGAAGGTAACATTTTCCGTGCATATAGTGATGGAATTATGATATCTCAGCTTTGTTTTGATTATATTTCATAGAAATAGAATAGAAATTCGTTAAATATGTTTTTATGTGCAATATATATTTAGCCGTTTATGTCAAACAATGCATTAATATTTACTTTTTATCATCTAAGTGGAGGATCAAATGCCTGTAAAATGACTTTTTTAATATTGCTTCGTTAAACAACAGAAGTTTTTATACGTCTTTAGTTGGCCCATGATGTGATACTTTTTTTATATTAGTAAAGGAATCTGGAAAAGGATGGAGAATCAGGCACAACCAAGAAATCAGAGAGATGTTTCAATCTCCAGACGTTGTAGGAGAAGCAAAGAGCAAGATACTTCGGTGGGCAGGCCATGTGATGAGGAGGGAGGATGATAAATTGATTAAAGAGGTTTGGAAACACAATCCAGTTGGAAGAAGACCTCGAGGTAGACCCAAAAATCGCTGGAAGGACCAGGTGGAGAAGGACTTGCGGAAATTGAGAGCGGGTCAGGGGGATTGTGAAGACAGGGAGAGATGGAGGCAGCTGGTTGGCGAGGCCAAATACCACCTAGGGTATCCATGGCCATGGGAGTAAGAGTAAGTAAAGGAATCTGAAAAGAAGGTAGCGTTTAATTAAAGTTTTATCATCGCAATAACCTCAAAAATCAACAATGTTTCAGTGCAAATAAATAACATTTGATTATAATACGTAAACTTGAAATTATAATTATGTGCAGTTATAATGTTGTTAATGCAAATAAATCGTAAAATTTCAATTTTCTTTTCTACACGATAAGCAAGTTGTTCATCACGTAAAGAAATCGTGTTTATCTCCACTTAAACGTATTTTTAACTTAAGCTTTTGTTTGTAAAACGATTGCGCACGCCAATCCACCCCTTTGACTCTTTATAATGAAGACCAATTGTTACAATGCTAAATATAGAATATTAGAATACTAAATTTGTTGATAACACCCTGACATCTACTCATTTCATTGACACGCACTCAAAAAATATTACAGAATTTTATCTCAAGTTTACAGTGGCTTGGCTCCTTCACAGTGAATATAACTTTTTAAATTAATGACGCTGACCCTCTGAGGGGTAAACTTTTAGATTGGCTCTTGATCGCCCTCAGATTATCGCTTCATTGAATGGAAATTTTTGTAGCTTCTTGGTTTAAAATGTCAAATATAACGTTTAAATTTGAGGTGAGAATGTTAAGTTTAGTTCCGGTTCAACTTTTTCTTGAGCTTAACTTAACATTCACAACAATCACCCCTTCCCAACATAGCTACTTTACGTGTATTACAAATGAGTAATAAATTTGAATTTTTTAATAAACTGCAATCATAAGGTTATACCTGTCTTGTTATTAGGATATTATGATACTCCTTGTATATTAAACTCTCTGAGTTTGCTTTAATACATTAAGGAACTTTTTATAGGAATGAGCCAAAGACAGACATAATGATAAGCGGGAGCAGACAACCTAGAGTAGGCTGTAACTATACAACATAATTTGTAAATACATACATTACATTCTTATATATTTCTGAGACAACCTAGAGTAGGATGTAACTATACAACATAATTTGGAAATACATACATTACATTCTTATATATTTCTGAGACAACCTAGAGTAGGCTGTAACTATACAACATAACTTGAAAATACATACATTACATTCTTATATATTTCTGAGACAACCTAGAGTAGGCTGTAACTATACAACATAATTTGAAAATACATACATTACATTCTTATATATTTCTGACCAAGTATCAAATGTATTTTTTTTAATCAGATTTTTATTCATTATTAGCTACATGCATACTCCGTTATTTGTATGCAGTATGTTTAAAAAATTATCTGTTCTATTATTTTATCGTTTTCATCACGGTTACGAATTAGTTTAACGTAAAAATGTTTGCTAACGCTCAGAAAAATCCCATGGAGTGACATGTACCATAATCGAACTTTATGTTTCATATAAAGAAATTAAGCTTAATTTTTTTCCGCTCCAGCGCAGTCAAGCATCATCGTCTATTTGACAGGAATACGAATTTATTTGTAGTATGCAGTTTTTAACATGTCAATCTAGATAAAAAGCTTAACCTTGATTTTATCAAACGAGCTTAGAAGTATATATCAGTTGTGAAATTTCTGCAACTAAACTTTGAGTGGCTGACAGTATTTGTTTGTTATATTTTGTGAATCATGAATCCAGTGCTGTGTTTCCTGTTAGTACTTATTTTAAATAATGAGTTGATATATAGCTTTAGCTAATCCTATAATAAATACAAGTCTATTCACACTAAAGTGCCCTAAAAGATCACATATGTTATATTTTATACTTTTTAATGTCTTAACGAAAGATAAAACAATGCCATCTTGAAACCTGTTAAACCATAAAAATTGAACCTAGGACCTCACGAGTTTACATGTATGGTGTTGAAATTACCGCTAAGCTGTTATAGCGTGAAGTCATTATTAAATTCAAAAACATTTTCTTGTTTAAAAGAATAACTACCGGAGACGGCAAAATTTGTGAATATTATCTATTTGTTATGTAATATAAAGTTCTCACGAAGATTGCACATCTTAAAAATAAAATATCTTTTGTATTCGGAACAATATACACCAGTGGAGTACAATACGATAATGTGGGTACATAATATCCTCTCTATATAACATTATCAGGGTAACAACGGCACTATGGGGACTGTATAACAGGAACACCTGCACGTGACTGTACTTTACACTAGTGACTGTACTCAATAAACAATACATCACTGGGATCTACAATTTCACAAGAACAATAGAATTCCAATTAATTTTGTATTGGTAGCCTGCCAAACAGTTCCATGCCTAATTATTTTACCTTAATGTAACGTGTTTAACTGTCCGATATGTCCAAGAAGTCCCAATATAAGAAATATTATGATATGTCTTTGATAACGTTGTATGATATGTCAATGGGAGTTGTTTGAGATAACGATGAAAACGACGTATTGGTACAAAAATAGATAAGTTAAATTTATTTCACAAATTCAACATCGAGAGAGAAACTTCGTACATATACGTTTTAAAATTTTGCGTTATTACCGAAATATACAGAGAATTGCCAGCAAAAACTGCAGATAAGGCATATGCACTATTTGGAATAGCACCTAACCGTCTTTATTAAAATTACGGTAGTAAGTTACTATTAAATTTGGCAGGAACATAGTTTTAACAGTTAAGGAAGAAGAAACTGTTTAAATGTACATAGTTTATTTTATAAATTATATGTACATTATATAAATAAATACAAACTTTATTGGATCCTGTAATTTAGCTATAAAATCCGGGTAAGTTTATAACTTTCATGCATTATAGGTGGTGAACAACATCAAAACCTGTGTGTTTGCTCTGCAATATAATATCTTATTTTAAGCACAATGGGATCTATGTATGACGGAATATGTTTGTAAAATTTTAGAAAAAAATCTTTATTTGTTCTACTTTAGATTTAGAAACGACATTACTTTGTTTCTAGAGTAATAGTTGTTAAGTAAAAATATTATATAACGTTTTCACACAGTAGAGAAACTTTACTTAGTTTATACAGATAATTTATTTGATCTATAAATATACTCATGAAATACCTTAGATAGGAAAGATTTCCCAACTTTTACTACATTTATATCCATAACGACAAGGTCTCTTTAGTATTTTACACCATGTACATTTATTTTAAATATGTATCCAAAATTATATTTGAAGAGAAAAAAAAATATTAAAATTACCTCTGCAAACATTCTATAACAAGTTGTTACGTTATACGTATTATTTGTATTCCACAATGTTGAGTATTTCAATTCCAGTATATTTCACCATAACCGAGAGCTGCCTAACGAACTTGGGAATGTTGATGTACGATCGTGTGGTTCGTTAACTGACATATGTTTGGTAAACAGTGTCAGACAGAGTCATGCAGACTAGCAAGGTGTGTGACTCTATCTGAATCTATGCTTTTATTCTCACAGTTGTATAATGTATATTCCGTGTTTATCTGTTAACCTATATAGGATTAGAGTAATTATAAATCCTCTTAATACTCGCTCTTAACACCCTTTCAACTCTTAAAACATTTATGAAGGACTTATTAAATGTTAAAATTTATATTAAAATTTATTAAGCACATGCAAACAAAAACATCTCAAGTTAAGCTGTACTAATAAATTTCAAACTAGAATATTAATGTTTGTTACTTATTACTACAAAATTGGAAGTTCCTTAAAATGATACCATACATAACAGCCCCCTTTTTATAAAACAACTAAAATTAAAAAGAAAATGCCATCTTAATGTGTAATCATTAATACGTCTTAACAGGAAACAAGATTCTTCCACAAAAATAATTATCACTAGTTTTAACCTGGGTTGAATGAGTGGGGAGGCTATTGCTGAGTAAACTCATATTTGGAGAGCATAGTGTAGTCGGGAAGACATGGTTTTTAAACTGAACATAAATGCACTGTCTTATACATATTAGCATCAGGTCAGCTGCACTGTGTCAAAGCGAGCAACTTGTAAATCAGGATTAGCAACGAGAATTTGAGCTAAGTGACACTGTAAAGACGCTTGGCATTGTGCTGGACAAGGCTCTAGGGTCACTGATAGACCACGTAATATGTGTTCCTCAGAGAGCGCTGAGGAGACTGCGAGGCATATACGAGTATATGCTGAGATCCGTCCTTCCAGAGTCCGTTAGGCTGCGTCTTGTCGTGTTTCTCTTGTTGCAAATTCTTATTACAGTTTTACGACATATGGCAACAATATCTCAAAGACTGCACCATGACTATGGATGTCGCGTGTGATGCAGACTTGCTGCCTTGTAAACTATGTGCTGTTTCCAGAGTCCGCTAGGCTGCGTCTTGTCGTGTTTCTCTTGTTGCAAATTCTTATTACAGTTCTACGACATATGGCAACAATATCTCAAAGACTGCACCATGACTATGGATGTCGCATGTGATGCAGACTTGCTGCCTTGTAAAACTATGTGCTGTTCCAGAGTCCGCTAGGCTGCGTCTTGTCGTGTTTCTCTTGTTGCAAATTCTTATTACAGTTTTACGACATATGGCAACAATATCTCAAAGACTGCACCATGACTATGGATGTCGCGTGTGATGAAGACTTGCTGCCTTGTAAACTATGTGCTGTTCCAGAGGGAGCCGCGGTACCTGGCAGAAAAACTATGCGGTGGAGGCAAGATCGTTTGACGCAGCACCGGCAGAATGACCCACTTCAGTTCATCAAAATGAAGTTGGTCGAAGGGGATTTTTTGTTTAACCGATTTAAATAATTTTACCGTGTAAAGTATTTTGTATTATGTCGTTGACGTAGGCTTTTATGAAAAAATATTTATGTGATAATCTTTGCAATAAAAGGCATGTTTATTTATTTATTTAGTAATGTTGGTTCGTATATTCCGATTAATTGTTCACGGGTAAACAGTAAGAATGATCGTTACTTAACCCGGTATGTAAAATTCTCTTTTAAAATGAATAAATTCGTCATAGAAGATACAAGCTTATCATTTGTTTCAATCATAATAATTATTATGTGTGATAATATATAATTAAATGATTGAAAAAAAAATGGTTGTCGTTGAATATTGTTTTTTAGCTTTTTTTTAAAGAGAGGCCGATTAAAAACTGATGATTAAAACAACTGATTACAAAATAACAGTATTTTTGGGGGGAAATGATTATTATAATTATATGAGTTTCTAATATGAAATAAGAAATATGCTTGGTACGCACATGAAAACTAACTTTTACCAACCCTTCCTAATTCAAACGAAATATCAGCAGAGCATGCGGTCCACTGATGTTTTATAATAATACTTGTATACACCCTCCTCAATTGGTAGATTATTTTCCTGTTATCTAATTGTTTGATAGTCCATACAAATCTTCTTCCCCTGTTTGTATTGAGCATGCGGTCCACTGATGTTTTATAATAATACTTGTATACACCCTCCTCAATGGGTAGATTATTTTCCTGTTATCGAATTGTTTGATAGTCCATACAAATCTTCTTCCCCAGTTTGTCTTTGTTGAGGTCAAGGCCATGACATCATTCAATAAACTCACTTCATCAATTAAGTCCGATTCCTGTCACCCAATTGATTTTTTATCATAGTGCGAATCAAGCAGTCAAGATGTACAAAAAGTAAAAATAATTTATAGCATTTTTAAACTCAAATTGTTTTTAAAGATCTTGATATGTTTAGACGTTTTATTACCTTAACATTTTTACTAATTAATTAATTTATTATTATTCAAACCTAGTCACATCTGTAGCACATGTAAATTTCATTCTTGCAGATTTAAATCATTAATTTTGTTACAGCTTGTTTTCACATTTTCAAATATGTGGTACCATGTTTGTGGTAATTACATTTTACTCAATTTATGTCCTTAAATAATCACTAATCACCCGAAACCTCCATCAATAATATCAGCGAGACTGTTGACTTATCACCTCCGCTTATCTAAGGTCACGGTACATTAACTCTCGACACTGCCTTGTCTTCCCCATGCGAATAGTGAGTTGTGCAAACAATATTACTACCTTAATCAGCAATGTGCTTGTGATTATATTATTAAACTAATAATTGAATTTTCATAACGTATTATCTAGTTTTATAACGAATATTTCGTTATTTATAGGCTTTGTATTTATAACCAAATGTCTTAGTAATTGTATCACAAAGACAATAATTGTTACTATGGCAAAAAATAACAATACTCATGAACCTGAAATTGAGCATGGTGTTATAAGTTGCAATGTAGGTTAGCCCACACCAAATGTCTTGTGACAAACTTTGCCGAGATTGCATGCAAAATTTCGTAGCTATATGGTTTACAATGTCTCATGTTAAATCTTTGAACTTACTGAAATTGAAAACAAATATTTTTTATCCTGCAATTTTCTTGGGAATACCACGGTTACCCATGAACTATTATCGAATACAGTTTTACCTTTCTCGAAATAAAGCTTAAAGTGTATTGGTCATTTTATTTTCGTTATATCGTGCCGACAGTTATATAGAAATGAAATTTATCTAGCTCCATAAGCGATTGCTTCGCTTACGTTTATCCAATAGAAAGTTAACTAATATTGGTCCATTTAAATATATTTTTAGTGATTTGAATGGTTTTTATACCAAAATTTAATTTGAGCTATTCTTCTCTGTTTGCCCACTTGTCACTGGTATATAAATAATATTCATAAGTAATTATTTTAGTGCTATTTATAAGACAGTTTTGAATAGCTCATGCCATTATCTGATGTCTCAAATCGAATAGCAATTCAATGCGGTACCTTATTAGGCTTCTAGCCAGGAAAATTGTTTATTTGCCAAAACGCAACTTTCATCAATGAGAGAATCCATGGGAATGTACCTCATCAAAACTAGGATAGGTGGATCGGAAACCATTTGGTCATCTGGTCAGAAAATATACCTTGGTTTTATCTCAACATAAAAACAAAATAAACCAATACGTAATATCAACAACGGTTTGCAGTGCCCTGTCAATGCTTTGTACCCGTGACCTGACATCTGTCTCTTCAAATTAAGTTGAATTCGCATGGTAGCTCGTCAAATACATTCAACACCCATTTTGCATGGACTTCCCTCTCTATCTTATCAGGATTAACTGCTATACCTCCCAAGACATTTAACTAAAACAATTTTATTATGGCTGGGTAAACCTGCACTACACTAATATGTATGCACAGTACATTTTATCATTTATGAACTTAATAAATCATAAAGTGTAAGATAAACATTTGTGCAATAAGTTTACAACATTCAATCTCATCTTTTACATGATCAATATTAGTCATAAAAATACACAAGGATTCTGTCTTTAGGGTATATATATATATATATATATATATATATATATATATATATATATAATATATATATATATACCCTAAAGACAGAATTCTCGTTGATCTTTATCTAATAATATATTTCAGCGATAGCTTTATAAGAAGATATAAGTGGATGATTTAAGATAGTCAAGTAACATAATAGTACAGCCTTGCCAATCCTATTGTGAGTCTAAGATCACTTATAGTGTTGTCATAAATTGTGAGTCTAACTCGCATTAGCTCCATTAGCTACTGAGTTATATAGTTCAGTAACATAATAGTACAGCCTTGCTAATCCTATTGTGAGTCTAATGCATCGCTTGTGTCGGACTTATAAGCTCCATTAGCTACTCGTAGTTATATAGTACAGTAACATAATAGTACAGCCTTGCTAATCCTATTGTGAGGTCTAATGCATCGCTTGTGTCGGACTTATAAGTGAGCTGCATTAGCTACTCGTAGTTATATAGTACAGTAACATATAGTACAGCCTTGCTAATCCTATTGTGAGTCACGATGTATGTTGCCAATAAACTCCAAAACGACTGAACCAATTTCAATCAAATTTCACATGTATCCGTAATTTAGTCTAACTTAGAAGATAGGATAGTTATTATCTGAATTATTCGCTTATGTCGTGAATATAAACGAATAAAATAAAGAAAAGTTTTCAAAGCGCCTGCACATTATAACCTGCAATTACGAGATAGATACGTATATTAAACAGTGAAACACTATTTGAAGGCGCTAAGTTATGATGTATAATTGTCTAAACTAAATTTTTGGTTGAACTTAAAGGTTGAGTGGTAGACCACTTTGTAATAAAATACATTATGCATGTACAATACATTTTTGACATATTTTCTTGATCGTGACATCAAGGTAAAATCTACATCGGGGTTGGAAATATAATTTACTTCAACCAGAAATGCTCATACGCGGGCAAAACTTACGAAAAAGCGTGCGAAGCCGCGGGAAACAGCTAGTATATATATATAAAATGAAGTCTGTAATAATTCTCGTTGATCTTTATCTAATAATATATTTCAGCGATAGCTTTATAAGAAGATATAAGTGATGATTTAAGATAGTCAAGTAACATAATAGTACAGTCTTGCTAATCCTATTGCGAGTCTAATGCATCGCTTGTGTCGGACTTATAAGCTGCATTAGTTAATAATGTAGTGTAGTAAACTTTGAGTCCCAGAGAGGCAAGTCTTTTTTGTGATTTAATCTTTACTTAAATTATATTAGGCTATCGCCTTTCATACCAATGTAATAAACGTTACAATGTCGTTTCACAGGTATCTGGTCTTCCAATCCCATGGTTAGTTTCGTTTTTAAACACTTGCGACGGAAGCAGTTAAATACAAAATGTTCGTATATTTAATAGACTATGTACCGTTGAGTTAAAAGCCTTGGAGTTGTATCATGATGGGTTGAAGCTTAACGAATAGCGATCAATATACCCCGCACAGATCAATGAAGCTGCCAATTTGTTTTAACTATTTGATGCTATCTTCAACGTTGAAGTTATTTTATTTTTAGTTTCCTATTACAATTCTTGTATATTAGTACACGCCTTTTCCAAGTGAATGCAAATTCCAAAACGGATTTCCTTTGTTTTACACTAAACCCGGATACAATGCAGGCACAGTGAGAGAGATGGCGATACATCACGGGTATGACAGTCCGGATTACTTTATTACGGTTCTAATGTAAGATTGATGATAAGAAGCTCAGCGACCGCACGGTCCGGGTCTGTCGTGATGTATCGTTATCCTTGTTTCTCTCCTTTATTATAGGTAATTTGGCAAACCTCTGAGCTATAGAAAATATAGGCACGATGCTGCCATAATTAGCAATAAGCTGTTACCAATAAGTGCTGCTAAGTACTTGAACCAATAAAACGGAGGAAACAGAGTATGTAGCAGAGGTAACAGAGCTGAGAAAGTAAGTATCTTTAACATCAGTCGGAATCAGAGCGAAACAATTTTATGATCCTCCCAGTAACTTTAAAGTTTTCATATGACGAAACTTAACTTACGCATAAGTTATTGTAAGGTAGACTCAATTCCAGGAATATATCTTAGTTGTGTTACGTTTCCACTAGTTGGACACCGATGAACATAAATATTACCAACTTTAAGGTACGAGTAACCTTCCTTAGTTTAGCACCAAAAACAATATTAATTATTACTGGAAATGAAACGAAACGGTTAATGGTATCACTAATTATGTGTAAATAGATTAACACGTATAACCAACAATTATAAATCAAGAGTAAACTTAATGAATTCTTCATCACAAGAATACACAGCTATTATACAGTTGTGTTTGACTTTACTTCGTTAAGCACAGGGAAACATAGCTCCCTAATTAACTGGAACGTTGCTGTTCACTCTTTGAGTAAAAAATAATTTTGATCTTAAATCTAAAAACCGTATTTATAATGTTTATAAGTTTTTACGATATTTAAAATTGATGTCTCGAAGTTCCAAAAGTATACTGGTTTTATATTTAGTTTGCATTGTAGAGCTGATTGCTTAGTAGTATTATTTAATTTGGGTAGTATTAAACAATCAGTTAATGCAATTAAAATGGACCTTTTGTATGATTGATATGATGTAGACTCCTTTTAAACAAATAAACTAGGTTCATTACATTTAACTAACCATACATTTTAAAACTAACTATACAGATTTAATTAAGTGATAAAAACTTAAACCATCGACATGTATAATTTGTGGTTGGACTTGCTAATAATCTATAGTTTGATTGGTAATATCTCAATAAAACTATATTGGCTGAATATGTGTAAATCTGTAAATTTAATCAACTATCGTAACCAACGTAGATAGTGAAATAACTATACAGAATAATTAAATGTTAACTTATTTTATAATAAGCACGTTTATTCAATTTTATATGTAGTATTATTATTACGTTATTATAATTCACAAGGATTTTTCAAAATATCCATAATTAATGCTTTTAGAGAGCGCATAAGGAGTGTTTCAAAAATATAATTGGATTAGAATATATAGTTTAATATTTTAGAAACTATTAAAATGTACAGCACAATTAAAGAGTTTGTCAATTTAAAAAAGGGAAAGTAGTTAACTCGGCAATTATAAATTTTGTTCTTGGAATATTTGAATCTTTAATGAACTATTGATTCTTAAAGTGTTAATCTTTTTGTACATTTTAGTGTGTGCAATAGACATAAACGACATCAACTCGGTTACAAGTGTTAAGCTCAGATAAGAGTCTAATTGGGGCAGGAAGCAGGACAAAGTAACCAAAATTACGAGTCTGCTCGTCTACAGAGGAACACTAATGATTATCGGTTGTGTGTAAATGACATTCACTCGGTTACAAGTGTAAGCTCACATAAGAGTATACTTATGGTAGGAAGCAGGACAAAGAAACCAAAATTACGAGTCTGCTCGTCTACAGAGGAACACTAATGATTATCGGTTGTGTGTAAAGGACATTCACCCGGTTACAAGTGTTAAGCTCAGATAAGAGTCTACTTATGGTAGGAAGCAGGACAAAGTAACCAAAATTACGAGTCTGCTTGTCTACAGAGGAACACTAATGATTATGGAATGTGTGTAAAGGACATTCACTCGGTTACAAGTGTAAGCTCACATAAGAGTATACTTATGGTAGGAAGCAGGACAAAGTAACCAAAATTACGAGTCTGCTCGTCTACAGAGGAACACTAATGATTATCGGTTGTGTGTAAAGGACATTCACTCGGTTACAAGTGTTAAGCTCACATAAGAGTCTACTTATGGTAGGAAGCAGGACAAAGTAACCAAAATTACGAGTCTGCTCGTCTACAGAGGAACACTAATGATTATCGGATGTGTGTAAAGGACATTCACTCGGTTACAAGTGTAAGCTCACATAAGAGTATACTTATGGTAGGAAGCAGGACAAAGTAACCAAAATTACGAGTCTGCTCGTCTACAGAGGAACACTAATGATTATCGGTTGTGTGTAAAGGACATTCACTCGGTTACAAGTGTAAGCTCAGATAAGAGTCTACTTATGGTAGGAAGCAGGACAAAGTAACCAAAATTACGAGTCTGCTCGTCTACAGAGGAACACTAATGATTATGGAATGTGTGTAAAGGACATTCACTCGGTTACAAGTGTTAAGCTCAGATAAGAGTCTACTTATGGTAGGAAGCAGGACAAAGTAACCAAAATTACGAGTCTGCTCGTCTACAGAGGAACACTAATGATTATCGGATTGTGTGTAAAGGACATTCACTCGGTTACAAGTGTAAGCTCACATAAGAGTATACTTATGGTAGGAAGCAGGACAAAGTAACCAAAATTACGAGTCTGCTCGTCTACAGAGAAACACTAATGATTATCGGTTGTGTGTAAAGGACATTCACTCGGTTACAAGTGTTAAGCTCAGATAAGAGTCTACTTATTGTAGGAAGCAGGACAAAGTAACCAAAATTACGAGTCTGCTCGTCTACAGAGGAACACTAATGATTATGGAATGTGTGTAAAGGACATTAACTCGGTTACAAGTGTTAAGCTCAGATAAGAGTCTACTTATTGTAGGAAGCAGGACAAAGTAACCAAAATTACGAGTCTGCTCGTCTACAGAGGAACACTAATGATTATCGGTTGTGTGTAAATGACATTCACTCGGTTACAAGTGTAAGCTCAGATAAGAGTCTACTTATGGTAGGAAGCAGGACAAAGTAACCAAAATTACGAGTCTGCTCGTCTACAGAGGAACACTAATGGTTATCGGATGTGTGTAAATGACATTCACTCGGTTACAAGTGTAAGCTCAGATAAGAGTCTACTTATGGTAGGAAGCAGGACAAAGTAACCAAAATTACGAGTCTGCTCGTCTACAGAGGAACACTAATGATTATCGGTTGTGTGTAAATGACATTCACTCGGTTACAAGTGTTAAGCTCAGATAAGAGTCTACTTATTGTAGGAAGCAGGACAAAGTAACCAAAATTACGAGTCTGCTCGTCTACAGAGGAACACTAATGATTATCGGTTGTGTGTAAATGACATTCACTCGGTTACAAGTGTAAGCTCAGATAAGAGTCTACTTATGGTAGGAAGCAGGACAAAGTAACCAAAATTACGAGTCTGCTCGTCTACAGAGGAACACTAATGATTATCGGAATGTGTGTAAAGGACATTCACTCGGTTACAAGTGTTAAGCTCAGATAAGAGTCTACTTATGGTAGGAAGCAGGACAAAGTAACCAAAATTACGAGTCTGCTTGTCTACAGAGGAACACTAATGATTATCGGAATGTGTGTAAAGGACATTCACTCGGTTACAAGAGTCAAAGCTCAGATAAGAGTCTACTTATTGTAGGAAGCAGGACAAAGTAACCAAAATTACGAGTCTGCTTGTCTACAGAGGAACACTAATGATTATCGGTTGTGTGTAAATGGACATTCACTCGGTTACAAGTGTAAGCTCAGATAAGAGTCTACTTATGGTAGGAAGCAGGACAAAGTAACCAAAATTACGAGTCTGCTCGTCTACAGAGGAACACTAATGGTTATCGGTTGTGTGTAAATGACATTCACTCGGTTACAAGTGTTAAGCTCAGATAAGAGTCTACTTGTGGTAGGAAGCAGGACAAAGTAACCAAAATTACGAGTCTGCTTGTCTACAGAGGAACACTAATGATTATCGGTTGTGTGTAAAGGACATTCACTCGCTTACAAGTGTCAAAACTCAGATAAGAGTCTACTTATTATAGGAAGCAGGACAAAGTAACCAAAATTACGAGTCTGCTCGTCTACAGAGGAACACTAATGATTATCGGTTGTGTGTAAAGGACATTAACTCGGTTACAAGTGTTAAGCTCAGATAAGAGTCTACTTATTGTAGGAAGCAGGACAAAGTAACCAAAATTACGAGTCTGCTCGTCTACAGAGGAAACACTAATGATTATCGGTTGTGTGTAAATGACATTCACTCGGTTACAAGTGTTAAGCTCAGATAAGAGTCTACTTATGGTAGGAAGCAGGACAAAGTAACCAAAATTACGAGTCTGCTTGTCTACAGAGGAACACTAATGATTATCGGATGTGTGTAAAGGACATTCACTCGCTTACAAGTGTCAAGCTCAGATAAGAGTCTACTTATGGTAGGAAGCAGGACAAAGTAACCAAAATTACGAGTCTGCTTGTCTACAGAGGAACACTAATGATTATCGGATGTGTGTAAAGGACATTCACTCGGTTACAAGTGTTAAGCTCAGATAAGAGTCTACTTATGGTAGGAAGCAGGACAAAGTAACCAAAATTACGAGTCTGCTTGTCTACAGAGGAACACTAATGATTATCGGATGTGTGTAAAGGACATTCACTCGGTTACAAGAGTTAAGCTCAGATAAGAGTCTACTAATGGTAGGAAGCAGGACAAAGTAACCAAAATTACGAGTCTGCTTGTCTACAGAGGAACACTAATGATTATCGGATGTGCGTAAAGGACATTCACTCGGTTACAAGTGTCAAGCTCAGATAAGAGTCTACTTATGGTAGGAAGCAGGACAAAGTAACCAAAATTACGAGTCTGCTTGTCTACAGAGGAACACTAATGATTATCGGATGTGTGTAAATGACATTCACTCGGTTACAAGTGTTAAGCTCAGATAAGAGTCTACTTATGGTAGGAAGCAGGACAAAGTAACCAAAATTACGAGTCTGCTCGTCTACAGAGGAACACTAATGATTATCGGATGTGTGTAAAGGACATTCACTCGGTTACAAGTGTTAAAGCTCAGATAAGAGTCTACTTATGGTAGGAAGCAGGACAAAGTAACCAAAATTACGAGTCTGCTCGTCTACAGAGGAACACTAATGATTATCGGATGTGCGTAAAGGACATTCACTCGCTTACAAGAGTCAAAGCTCAGATAAGAGTTTACTAATGGTAGGAAGCAGGACAAAGTAACCAAAATACTAGTCTGCTCGTCTACAGAGGAACACTAATGATTTTCGGATGTGTGTAAAGGACATTCACTCGCTTACAAGAGTCAAAGCTACAGATAAAAGTATACTAATGGTAGGAAGCAGGACAACGTAACCAAAATTACGAGTTTGCTCGTCTACAGAGGAACACTAATGATTATCGGATGTGCGTAAAGGACATTCACTCGCTTACAAGAGTCAAAGCTCAGATAAGAGTCTACTTATTACAGGAAGCAGGACAAAGTAACCAAAATTACGAGTCTGCTTGTCTACAGAGGAACACTAATGATTATCGGATGTGCGTAAAGGACATTCACTCGCTTACAAGAGTCAAAGCTCAGATTAGAGTTTACTAATGGTAGGAAGCAGGAGAAAGTAACCAAAATTACGAGTCTGCTTGTCTACAGAGGAACACTAATGATTATGGAATGTGTGTAAAGGACATTAACTCGGTTACAAGTGTTAAGCTCAGATAAGAGTCTACTTATTGTAGGAAGCAGGACAAAGTAACCAAAATTACTAGTCTGCTCGTCTACAGAGGAACACTAATGATTATCGGATATGTGTAAATGACATTCACTCGGTTACAAGTGTTAAAGCTCAGATAAGAGTCTACTTATTGTAGGAAGCAGGACAAAGTAACCAAAATTACTAGTCTGCTCGTCTACAGAGGAACACTAATGATTATCGGATATGTGTAAATGACATTCACTCGGTTACAAGTGTTAAGCTCAGATAAGAGTCTACTTATTGTAGGAAGCAGGACAAAGTAACCAAAATTACTAGTCTGCTCGTCTACAGAGGAACACTAATGATTATCGGATATGTGTAAATGATATTCACTCGGTTACAAGTGTTAAGCTCAGATAAGAGTCTACTTGTGGTATGAAGCAGGACAAAGTAACCAAAATTACGAGTCTGCTCGTCTACAGAGGAACACAAATGATTATCGAATGTGTGTAAAGTATATTAACTCGGTTACTAGGGTCAAAGCTCAAATAAGAGTCCTTTTGTTAAACTATGCTTGTTGAAAACGCAACTGACCTTGTTGTGTAACTGACACATTCACCAACTGTTGGAAGATCCTTCAGTTAGTGATGGTCAAAATTATTACCATATATATACAAATAGAGCTACTAAGAATATCGAGGAAATCTCCTATTCTTGAATACATTTGAGGTAGGCCTTTAATGATTCTGACTACTCTTTGTGCGAAACATACTTTAGAGAAATGCTGAGACCCAACGAAATCTGAATAACAATCATGACAGAGGAAAGACCCCCATGCTAGGCAACGAGTAAAACATCACCATATACAAAGGGCTGAAACCCGACTGAGTTTACTATAAAGCTGGAATACATTATTCAACGATTATACCTACTGTCTAAATTGATTCCAAAAACTAATTGAATAGCTCGATTTCATTTTAAAATCCTCAAAGGAAAAAGTCCAGGATTTTTATGAAACATCGAGATTGTATGAAACCAGAGTTTTTTTATTTCAACATAAGATGGTTGACTATATATATTTGTTAAAATGAATATGAGCAGCGAAATCATTAAAGTATATAACGTAGGCAAATGGTCCCAAAGAAACCCAGCAGGAAACTCCATGCTTAGACTCTACATCACCAGATCGGATTCCTGAAAGACCTAAAAATTGCACCCGGTTATTAAAATATTAAATCCTGAAAATAGGAACTTCCCTTACACCATTTTACTCCAAAGCTTCTCAAAAATAATGTCATGATTAATGCGGTCGAACGCCTTGGAAAGATAAAAATATATTCCCAAGGCTGTTTACACTGATCAAGATTTATTACTGTCTCCTTTACAAAGACTACGACTGTCTGAGTGGTTTATCTATTCACTCTATATTGGTTTTACTCTATTCACTCTAGAAAGTTGGAAATATCGTCAGTGTCAAAGGATTTTTATTTTGAAGACAGATAATCGCTTATTGTTTTTAAAGTAAAACAACAGGAGAGAAAAATAATGTACCGACTGAAGGGTACTGTTGAGTAGATTTCCTGGCCTTAACATTAGATAGTGGGTTGGAATTTGAAGAAATTATTTCTAAAGAAGGTTTACGACTTTACATGGTGACTTGCCCGTTATTCCTTGGTTCTTTAGAGATCTGAAGTAAAGAAGACCATATTTTCCATTTACAAGCCTCTGGCGCACATCATCCCAGATAATCTCTGCATGCAGTCTCAGTTACCACCCTCAAGCAAAATAATTGCACGCTTTTGATGGAGCAAAAGCTTACAAAAAGATTTTTCCTTTCTATTTAAAGTAATTTCAAAACTGCATCCTTAAAATCGTACACCAGTATCAACATTTTTTTACAAAATCCCTACTTTATAATTTTAAAAACTGTAAGTAATCACATAAAATTAATGGCGATGTAAATGGCTAACAATATTTCTATTAAACACTACCGTATTTAATAATTTATAATAGAGAGCATTTATAACCTAAACAATCATAATGAATACACCAATGTTTGTTTACTGACGTAAACACCACATCAGTGATTTGAGCTAAATCACTTTTACTTCCGGTAGGTGAAGTTAATTCCGGTAATTTGAAGTTAGTTCCTGTCTCAGCCACAACAGTAACATTGAAAGCTTTGCTCCTAAGTATTAATTTGTGAAATTGTAACGGCTTCTAATCTGAGAAGATCGTGTAGACTAAATATTAAATTATATTTTAATTTAAAAATATTGTTGTTAAGTTATTGTTCATTTTTTCCAAACGTGCCAAACGACATCTGATGTGTTTTGCGTTTCTTAAAAATTACTTGTTTATCATTATAAGATATTTAATACTAATAAGGGTCTCAGCTTGAATTTAATTATGTTTACGTTAATTTTTTATGTAATAAATATGTGAACACACTTTTAAATTTAACATTAACATTACTATCTTTTTCTTCTAAACTTGATACAATACATCCTAAAGAGAAAAAAGACAGTCTAAGTTCAAACCTTCCAGACAACAGGACTGTGCTTCTGGTTACCAACTTATCCGTATTGTACGGTGTTATAGTCGTAACTGGCACGGCAGAGTGTGAGGATAGTACACATAAACACCCACGCTGGTAGTGTTTCTACGGAGGACACGAATCAAGTTCGATTACCGAGTACAAATGTTAAGTGAAGACTGAGAAGTGTCGGAGCTTGAAATACCAGAACAATCAAGATTAATTGAGTAGTCTCGATCTTAGTTGATTGGTTAAATGAACTACAATTATCGACAGTGTCGACGCCTCGTTATTGTGACCATGAAATCTGGCTCCAGTGACGCAATTTTAAATTATTTGATTTTTAACTAAATCATTAGTCGCTATGGATAAAACTAATCATTATTTCAGAAGAATAAATAATATGGAATCAAATAATATTGTAAATTATTAACTTCGTATAAAAAAGTTTTAGTATTTTGTTATAATTTTTATTAATATAAGAAAACAAAAATTATAAAACTGTTACTCTGAGTTTCACATATAATTTCCTATAGTGATAACAAGCTAAAACTAGTCGGCAACTAATTAACCAATTGATTTATTAAAAAGAAAGACGGAAACGGCACACATTCGTGATGAAATCCTTTGAGTTTAATCTTGTGCATGGCAGAAACTATCACAAGGATTGCTATCGTTTGTCGCCAGCAGTAAGTGCAGATTGAATAAAGCCAAACATAATCGAATTGTGAATGCATTGATAATTGTATTTAAATGTATGAACATTGAAAGAGCCATTCTTCCCGTACTTAAACGTCATTCTTGCCATGTTTAAAAAGACCAAAAACCTACGAGAAAATAAGGTTTTGGTAAATGAAAACTAGTCTCTTTAAAATATGTATAATATCCAATTCAAAATTAACAGCGTCATGCCTTGAGCATTACAAATGCTAGTTCTTTCCATATTAAAAATACTAAATAATAAAAAATTAGGCTCCGTTAAAACATTTTATCATAGACTAATAAAACTAGTTAGGCAAACAGTTTTTATAAAGGAATATAACGTGTAATGACACACAAAGGGGTTTTACTAGTATACCTTAACAATACAACTGTCATAGGCACCTTCATACAGTTTTTATAAAGGAATATAACGTGTAATGACACACAAAGGGGTTTTACTAGTATACCTTAACAATACAACTGTCATAGGCACCTTCATGCAGTTTTTATAAAGGAATATAACGTGTAATGACACACAAAGGGGTTTTACTAGTATACCTTAACAATACAACTGTCATAGGCACCTTCATGCAGTTTTTATAAAGGAATATAACGTGTAATGACACACAAAGGGGTTTTACTAGTATACCTTAACAATACAACTGTCATAGGCACCTTCATACAGTTTTTATAAAGGAATATAACGTGTAATGACACACAAAGGGGTTTTACTAGTATACCTTAACAATACAACTGTCATAGGCACCTTCATACAGTTTTTATAAAGGAATATAACGTGTAATGACACACAAAGGGGTTTTACTAGTATACCTTAACAATACAACTGTCATAGGCACCTTCATACAGTTTTTATAAAGGAATATAACGTGTAATGACACACAAAGGGGTTTTTACTAGTATACCTTAACAATACAACTGTCATAGGCACCTTCATACAGTTTTTATAAAGGAATATAACGTGTAATGACACACAAAGGGGTTTTACTAGTATACCTTAACAATACAACTGTCATAGGCACCTTCATACAGTTTTTATAAAGGAATATAACGTGTAATGACACACAAAGGGGTTTTACTAGTATACCTTAACAATACAACTGTCATAGGCACCTTCATACAGTTTTTATAAAGGAATATAACGTGTAATGACACACAAAGGGGTTTTACTAGTATACCTTAACAATACAACTGTCATAGGCACCTTCATACAGTTTTTATAAAGGAATATAACGTGTAATGACACACAAAGGGGTTTTACTAGTATACCTTAACAATACAACTGTCATAGGCACCTTCATACAGTTTTTATAAAGGAATATAACGTGTAATGACACACAAAGGGGTTTTACTAGTATACCTTAACAATACAACTGTCATAGGCACCTTCATGCAGTTTTTATAAAGGAATATAACGTGTAATGACACACAAAGGGGTTTTACTAGTATACCTTAACAATACAACTGTCATAGGCACCTTCATGCAGTTTTTAAACAGGGAATGGGTTACAATAATAATATATTTTCTTATTCCTGTAAGTGTACTTTTGTATATTTTAGTTGACTTGAAGTCTGCGCAATATAAATATAAGGCTACGGTTTTCCATCCGAAAGATCAAAGATGGTATTCTGTTGAGGGTTTTTATCATTTTAGTTTTATATCGTTATTTGTAAAATATACACATACCTACATATAAAGGGTGATCGAAAAGTAAATTGTAATCCCTCTTAACGTTTTTATTATTTTTAATATATAAAAATCTGTTTGTGGCAATATTACTACGTACAAAGGGATACACTATTAATGATAGTTTTAAAATTTTTTACTGGCAAGGGAAAGGGGGTGGGGAGTACTCAAAATTTTCGAATAGCACTAATAGTCTGGTAACATATAATTTTAAAAGTTTTGGTAATTTAATATATATATATATATATATAAAACCGAGCTACTATTTGACCGATCGTTATGAGAATTTGTATGTAAATGTATTTTTAAAAGGAGAAGATTTATATGGTATTGATGTAACTCGCCGCCACTAGGCGGCTCTGCAAAAGAAAGGTTTTCAAAGCGCCTACACACAGTAAATTGCAATTAAGAGGCAGTAACGTATATCAAATAGAGAAACACTATTTAAGGCGCTACGTTATGATTAATATTTGTCTTTAAGATAAATTTCTGATCGAACTTATAATAAAGTACCCTATATTGGCGTTGGAAATATAATAACTTGAACCAGAAGTGCACATACACGGAAAAACGTTAGGAAAAGCTTGCGAAGCCGCAGTAAATAGCTAGTTGTTAATCAAATAACACAAAAACATTAAATAACGCTGGTGAAACAATTATCTCATTCGAGCCGCTTAAAGGAGCAGTTCTGAGTGTGCAGCAATTAGCAGAAAATATATCTACCCCTATCAAAACAACGCAGAGTAACAAACTAGACACACACACACACACACACACACACACACACACACACATTTATATATAATAATATATATAACCGGCCCGGTACAGTGTGGCAGGCTAATGTAGAGATAACACAATTTTCAGCTTAGTTTAACCTTTACGTTCATATCTCAAAGCTCCATTAGTTAATGTGTAACACTGCCTGTATTGGATTACTTTGAATATCTGAAGTCACTACCATCTGTTTATTTTTGATTATAAAAATATAGTTATAATCAACAATCTTGGGGTTCGTACTTCACCAGCTAATGACTAAGACTTTGCTGACCGTTTTTATTTACTAAGGGGAAACCTTATACTTTAAATTAAAAAATGTATATTTGTTTTTTATGAATAAAAGAACAAATATAATGATACATTTGTTTTGTTAATAAATAATATAATATGAAGGAAACAGGACTTTTTCCGGACATTTGCCATCGTTCAGTGATACAAAATATTGAGGATTTAGTAGTTTTGTCATATGTATTTTGCCGTATGCAAACTCCGCTGTAACATACAGTTTATTGACGGTCACAGGTTTGTTATAGTACGAGTATTGTATGTACGATCGGGCTACTGCCTCATTTATTTCTCATCCTTTCCAGGATTATCATAATTTTTCAGATAATATAAACATGGTCATGTGATACTTTATCTAAACCTGGTTGTCCTTAAGATTCAACGTCATTGGTCAAGGCTGGTAAACCAATTGACAAGTCTATATGTTAGTCTTGGATTTATAGAGAAAATGCTACACAACTATACAAATGAATTGAAAATATATACAAAAATATCCATTTTAAATATGTAAGGGGTATAAATCCTACATTTAAATTATGTAACCTCTGCCCACAGGAATACGATCTTGTGTACCCAAGTGGATTATTTTGGTACAATAATAATAATTATGCAAAGGACCTCAGTACACAAATACGAGGTCCAAATACGAAAAATCTGTTATCAGTGACCGCTGTTATCAGTGTCCTCTGTTATAATTTGTTATCTTTGACCTCTGTTATTAGTGACCTTATGTTATCAGTGACGTCATGTTTTCAGTGACATCTGTTATCAGTGACCTCTGTTATCATTTGTTATCGTTGACCTCTGTTATTAGTGACCTCATGTTATCAGTGACCTCCTGTTATCAGTCACCTCCTGTTATCAGTGACCTTTCTTATCGATGACCTCAGGTTATCAGTGATCTTTGTTTTCAGTGACCTCATGTTTTAAATGACATCTGTTATCAGTGACCTCTATTATCAGTGACCTCCTGTTATCAGTGACTTCTGGTATCAGTGACCTCCTGTTATTAGTGGCCTCTGTTATCAGTGACTTTTTTATTAGTAACTTCTGTTATCAGTGACCTCCTGTTATCAGTGACCTCCTGTTATCAGTGACCTCTGTTATTAGTCACCTTATGTTATAAGTGACCTTTGTTGTCAGTGCTACCTGTTATCAGTGACCTTTGTTATCATTGACCTCCTGTTATCGGTGACCTCTGTTATCAGTGACCTCTGTTATCAGTGACGTCCTTTTATCAGTGACCTATGCTATCAGTGACCGCTGTTATTTGTGACCTCTGTTATTATTAGTTATCATTGACCTCTGTTATCAGTGACCTTATGTTATTAGTGACCATTGTTATCAGTGCTACCTGTTATTGATTTTTGTTATCACTGACATCTGTTAGCAGTGACCTCCTGTTATCAGAGAACTACTGTTATCAGTGACCTCTAATGTCATTGGCCTTTGTTATCAGTTCTACCTGTTATCGGTGACCTGTTATCAGTGACGTCCTGTTATTAGTGACCTTATGTTATCAGTGAGCTTTGTTATCAGTGCTACTGTTATCAGTGACCTCTGTTATCATTGACCTCTGTTATCAATGACCTTTGTTATCAGTGATATTCTGTTATCAGTGACCAGCGGTGTGTACGGTCCGCCTGAAGCATCCCAAGGGTTCTGGCCGCCGATTCAATCCCGCCGCGGTGCTCTTGACTGAGTGTCGAGGTGGGCCGGCACGTTTACTTTGAACAAATTAGAGTGCTTAAAGCAGGCTGATTTCTGCCTGAATACTGTGTGCATGGAATAATGGAATAGGACTTCGGTTCTATTTTGTTGGTTTTAAGAATCCGAAGTAATGATTAATAGGGACAGGCGGGGACATTCGTATTTCGACGTTAGAGGTGAAATTCTTGGATCGTCCCAAGAGGTACCTAAGCGAAAGCATTTGCCAAGTATGTCCTTGTTAATCAAGAACGAAAGTTAGAGGTTCGAAGGCGATCAGATACCGCTCTAGTTCTAACCATAAACGATGCCAGCCAGCGATCCGCCGAAAGTTCCTCCGATGACTCGGCGGGCAGCTTCCGGGAAACCAAAGCTTTTGGGTTCCGGGGGAAGTATGGTTGCAAAGCTGAAACTTAAAGGAATTGACGGAAGGGCACCACCAGGAGTGGAGCCTGCGGCTTAATTTGACTCAACACGGGAAACCTCACCAGGCCCGGACACCGGAAGGATTGACAGATTGATAGCTCTTTCTTGATTCGGTGGGTGGTGGTGCATGGCCGTTCTTAGTTGGTGAAGCGATTTGTCTGGTTAATTACGATAACGAACGAGACTGTAGCCTGCTAACTAGGCGTCTCCGGTATCCACAATAGTGCTACCGGCGAATTAAATTCTTCTTAGAGGGACAGGCGGCTTCTAGCCGCACGAGACTGAGTAATAACAGGTCTGTGATGCCCTTAGATGTCCTGGGCCGCACGCGCGCTACACTGAAGGAATCAGCGCGTCTCCCCTGGCCGAAAGGCCCGGGTAACCCGTTGAACCTCCTTCGTGCTAGGGATTGGGGCTTGCAATTGTTCCCCATGAACGAGGAATTCCCAGTAAGCGCGAGTCATAAGCTCGCGTTGATTACGTCCCTGCCCTTTGTACACACCACCCGTCGCTACTACCGATTGAATGATTTAGTGAGGTCTTCGGACTGTTACGCGGCGATCGCCTCGAGCAGTCGCCGATGTTGCCGGAAAGATGACCAAACTTGATCATTTAGAGGAAGTAAAAGTCGTAACAAGGTTTCCGTAGGTGAACCTGCGGAAGGATCATTAACGTGTTATGTGGCACTGAGGTGCACAAACACCACAGCGCGAGCAAGAGAGAGGCCGCGCAGAATGGAAGTGCTTGGCAACCACTACCCAGGGGAGTGTCTGAGCGAGCACTGCCCCGCAAAAACGAAGATCCGGCGTAGCCAATCTTCTCTAACACACGAGTTGTGTTTTCACGGTCGCAGTCACGAGATGGCGGGCCGACACATTTTCTCTGTAAAGAGCGGCAGTGATGGGGCACTGCTTCAGGGAGTGCTTGGCAACCACTACCCTGCTGGCACAGTTCAACGGGCCCGCGGGCCGAACTGATGCACATTACACACGTGTTGTGTGTCTTCACGGTCGCAGTCAAATCAAATCAAATCTTTAATTGCTCGTCACAATTACACATTGTATGGCAAACGTCAGAATTGATTATAAATTTAAGACTCGCATTCCACATTACGACCACGTCCAAACTTACATAATGTTCATGCATTCCAGTCTCATTCATCCATCGCCAATCTCAACCCACTTCCAGCGCTGGAGTCAGTCATCGAATTGGGCGGTCTCCCAGTTAAACGCCAGAAACTCGTCAGCGCTGTAAAATGCATTTGACACGAGAAAGCGCTTAAGACGAGCTTTTGACGCCTTGGGCGTTTGGGCGTTTGTAATACAATTTGGCAAACTGTTGATAAAATGAACACCTGCCTGCGAAGGCAAGTGCTCATAAACCACCGTTCTGTGTCTTCCAGTACGGTAGTTATCTCTGCCTCTAGTCTCATACCCGTGTATGTCACGTCCCCTGGTTAGGGCACATTTAGACAAACAGAACAAAGATGTTTCTAAAATGTAGAGACTGGGCAAAGTCAACAGTTGCAAAGTTTTGAATGCTGTCCTGCATGACTCTCTGAAATTCAACTTTGCGATGATACGAATTGCTTTTTTGGTAATTTGAACACTCTCAGGAAATATTTGCCTGTACAGGCCCCCCACAACACCACTCCATAGGAAATGTGAGAGTGAATTAGCCCATAATATGCCGCAATCAATACCTGACTGGGGCAGTACCGGGCCAAGGACCTCAAAACATATATTCCTGAGGACAGTTTGGCACACACATGGTCAATGTGATTATTCCATGTCAACCCTTGGTCGAGGAGTATTCCAAGGAATTTTGAGGAGTAGACTTCTTCCAATATGGAATCTGCCAACATGACGGCTGACCCACATTGGGAGCCCATTGGACGCAGTGCGAAATTTAGCACGTTGGATTTCGAAGAATTCGTTTGAAGGTTGAGGCTATTGAAATATTGCACACAATTGTTGATATCGACAAAGGTTTGTAGCTCCAAACCTTCTTGTGTGTGTTATCTCTGAAACAGAGAGTCGTATCATCAGCATACTGCACAATTTTACCATGCAGCAGCGATGAATGTACGTCATTGACGTACAACAGGAAAAGGATTGGGCTAAGTATAGAGCCCTGAGGGACTCCATAACTCAGTTGAATTGGTTTAGAAAGTTGGTTTGATATCTGGACCACTTGAGTTCTCTGACTTAAAAATGATTTAAACCAGAAGAGCGGCTCACCTCGGATGCCATGAGAATGTAGTGTGTCAAGCAGTATTTCATGGTCAACGCAGTCGAATGCTTTAGACAGGTCAAGGAACACACTTGAAATTGTTTCTTTGTGATGATTCAGCACAAATATCTAAAATTTTTATTGATTACTGTAAGATATTATCACTTATTTATATAACTATTTTATTTTGATCTAATTTATAGCTCTAACTATTGTTATTTTGGTATGAAGGCATTGGTAAGATTATTTATTTTAGGCTTATTACTAGCCCCCATTTTGAAATGTCACCACTTTTTTAGCTGCTTTATTATTTAAATTTCACTATAAACATACAAATAACTTATGTATTCAAAAATGCAGAAATTCATTAATAAATGCAGTAATTATTAACGGTTAGCTCGCATAAATGGTTGTAAAAGCATTAGACTCTTAAGCACCACCTTTCTACTTGTAAATTGACTGTAGCATGTTAAAATCAGGCTGAATAATTATTATAAAATTGCTGCTATTAAAGTTGGCTGTCCATTATTTATGTAGCTATAAAACTATTTTTAGGAAAAAGAAGAATATTCCACAAGTCCATTATTTTATTTCAGTCAATACGTCAAAGATCCAGCCGTGAGGTTATAACGCCCTCACAAATTTCACTCTTCAGTCGTTTTACTTTACTATATTGGTACCGCATACCACAGATGCGGGTAGAGCACGTATCCATTACTTGATTTCAGACAAGACGTCATGTGCAGTGACAGGCCCAACATGGCCATCAACATGGTGCCACATACCTTCAATGTCATGGTGTAAAATACCTTGATACCTACCAATACGTTATATACTGGGATAGGCCTAACTAAGTGCCTATAATAAGCTTCTGAGTACTGCAAGAATAACTTAATTTCACACACACAAAGTACCACTTACCATTCAAGTATTGTTATTACGTAGGGTAGAAATAACAAGCAAAACATGTGCTATTTATATTATTTCAAAATTAAACATGATTATAGATTGATTATGTATTATCAAACAATTCATTTTTATTTAATTGGAGGATTATATAAATAGAATATCTTCGATCGAATACAAGATGACAATTTTTGTAATAACAGATTCTAGACACATCTATTTATGCGTGTTAGTTGTGACAGTAAAAGTAATTTCACTTGTAATATTTACAACATATAAACGCTCTTAGTCGGAGAATAGTTTCTTAGAATAAATGAATTACATCTCAGCCTCATGATTTACTGATCTAAGTAATAATGCGTGTAAAACGTTATCATGATTTAGTTAGGCTTGTTAGGTTATAAAGCAATATATTAAATTTCAACTTATTACAAAAATACATTCTCAAATTAAAAACATATAACTTAAAATACAGAATTTGGCTGTTCGGTTACTTATTTTGTTTTCAAAAGTTTGAATATGATATTTTGTTTTAGGAATATTATCTGAAAAGCTTTGTAGAGAGTTCTGTAACACTAGTTGCATTCGAAGTCTGAACCCTTTTTCTGTGCAATAATATTTTAATTGTACATGGTAGTTGTGGCCTGAGGTGGAGCTATGGGTGGGTGTTCGTACAGCATACTCAAGGTATCATCACATCATCTTTATTGAAGTCAGTAAACCATAGACTTCACCATAGACATGGTAGTTGTGCCCTGAGGTGGAGCTATGCGTGGGTGTTCGTACAGCATACTCAAGGTATCATCACATCATCTTTATTGAAGTCAGTAAACCATAGACTTCACCATAGACATGGTAGTTGTGCCCTGAGGTGGAGCTATGGGTGGGTGTTCGTACAGCATACTCAAGGTATCATCACATCATCTTTATTGAAGTCAGTAAACCATAGACTTCACCATAGACATGGTAGTTGTGGCCTGAGGTGGAGCTATGCGTGGGTGTTCGTACAGCATACTCAAGGTATCATCACATCATCTTTATTGAAGTCAGTAAACCATAGACTTCACCATAGACATGGTAGTTGTGCCCTGAGGTGGAGCTATGGGTGGGTGTTCGTACAGCATACTCAAGGTATCATCACATCATCTTTATTGAAGTCAGTAAACCATAGACTTCACCATAGACATGGTAGTTGTGGCCTGAGGTGGAGCTATGGGTGGGTGTTCGTACAGCATACTCAAGGTATCATCACATCATCTTTATTGAAGTCAGTAAACCATAGACTTCACCATAGACATGGTAGTTGTGGCCTGAGGTGGAGCTATGCGTGGGTGTTCGTACAGCATACTCAAGGTATCATCACATCATCTTTATTGAAGTCAGTAAACCATAGACTTCACCATAGACATGGTAGTTGTGCCCTGAGGTGGAGCTATGGGTGGGTGTTCGTACAGCATACTCAAGGTATCATCACATCATCTTTATTGAAGTCAGTAAACCATAGACTTCACCATAGACATGGTAGTTGTGGCCTGAGGTGGAGCTATGCGTGGGTGTTCGTACAGCATACTCAAGGTATCATCACATCATCTTTATTGAAGTCAGTAAACCATAGACTTCACCACAGACATGGTGCTTTAATTCGTCTTTAGTGAAAGTACTTACATTCCTTTCAATAGTTGAATAACTTAAATAATACGTCAACACAACAATTTAAATTACATTTTTAACGAAATAAAGTTGAAGTGAACGGTCAGCTATAATACGAAAAATTAATCTCCACTTTCATTCATCTAAGTTAAATTTAAGTCATTGAATGATTGTGTTTTAGTTATTGTGTAGCCACGTTTTGAAACTGTTTGACAACTTTGAGGGAGGCAAATCCTAGTTAAATAAATCCTGGTTATTTCTTCTAAGTAAATGTATGCACTGGCCGTACATCATATGTTTACAGTTTCATTGGAAATTATTATGGTTTTTGTATCCTATAGTCTAAGCCATTGTCATACGTAATTCATCTATAGTTATTTTTGTGCTCGTTAATTAATAGTCTCCAAATTTTCTTTTTAATTTTACACGAAATACCAGTTTGAAATTCCATAAAAAGAGTCAGCTGCCCAGTAATCCTACTTAATAGAGCGAACGTAAATAAAGAAGTATAAGCAATATTTTAATTTTATCACCAACTATTTAATGTTTAGCCACACTTATTTATATGATTATTTTTTTTCTGGACAAATTTCCTTAGTCCATTTTTACCAGTTGAGTCATCCAGGTGTATTAGCAAAAATCTGAGATAAATTTGTAAACATTGCTTCAAACTAAACCTATCTAGTAACCAAATGCGCATACGTGCGCGAACCCAAAAACATATACACACACCATGAATGCATGTTGAATGTTAATAATGTTTACAAATTTATCTCAGATCTTGACTAAATTCACTTGGATGATTTCTGGTCTATAATCTTTACAAGACTCAAATTTCTAGACTCCCAATAAGAAATTCTCAAAAAATACCTCACTTCTGCGTTAACTTAAATGTCTGATTCAGATTTATTACCAAAATGAAAACCTTAACTAAGATGATTAAAGAGATAAATATGAAAGGAATGAAAAAACTTTCTTGGTTTGTACAGGTACATCACATTATTCCACCGACTGCTTATTGTGAACATTATTATCTCGGGTGAACATTTAGATCCATACTAAAATGTTGATCATACCTTAGGGTATGATTTGATGAATCCTAACGCATTTAGACAAGAAGCGTCTTCTTTTAGAGAACAAGCAGTGAGAACAAAATATATCTTGCATTTAAATTTATTAATTTTTAGATACGAATTTAAGATATTTTTCTACAAAAATAAATATTAAAAATTGACAGTTTACAGTGTACTAAGCAGAGCACGTATTTTGAGGCCTATAAACCATCGGGAACTCTATACTGTCTTCCATAACGTCGAGTGGAACTCAACCTTATTTGCATGGATGTATGATAAATGTGTCTTATTTCCTCTCAATTCACAAATTCCACCCCGAGTTATAGCACTTACCAACTCAGACACGTGCCACACGACAGCGTCTCGCCCCGTCTCTCGCCTTACATACGAGTGTTGGAGACTTTTAACAGCCGTCTCTACGCACTTTAGGGCCCTTTGTGGTTGAACACTTTTTCAATATTCAAAAATATGTATTTTGTCATGAAAATTGTTTCTCTTATTGATATTATAGTAACCTATACCTTTTTATATAGTTCCTAAGTCGAACAACCGATGGATTTCAAATTTAAGGTAATAAAATGCCTACCACTTAATGAGTATTGATATATTTCTTTATTGGAAATATAAAACATTATAGAAGTTCCACAAAATCATTAGAATGTAATTTGATATTAAAACTCACACTCGAACACCAATAAAAGATTAAAATAAAAATGTATTCTCTTTTAAAAATGCAAAATTTAATCAATAAGCTACAACTCGACAGAAAGAAATGCTTACATTTGCTATAAACATTTTATGTTGATTAATATTTCAGAATGACACAACAATACAACTAGTTTATTAATTCAGTTGGTATGTTTTAAAAAGAGTTATTCAATTAGCGAAAATGAGGGTCAAAAGGTTTTAATTTAATCATATTTTATACCATATAGAATGAAAACTCAACTCAAAATAGGGTTCTATTCATATAAGTATTTAAAACAGCTTCAGAGTATTTTCCGTAAGCTTTAAATTTATAATTTTAATTCAAATGTTTCTATTACTGTAACTTTACTTATAAACAATTTAATTTCAATTCAATAAAACATTACTCTTAATCTTTAACATTAAATATTTGATAACTTACATAAGTTCAACGTTAAACTGAGCAATATTACCCATAAATAGACATCAGATAAAGGTAAGCTTTACTTTTTTTACTAGTTTTAAAATAATATAACAGTTTTAAACCATATCATAGTACTTACTCGATGGGAATTAGTACTCACTCAATTTTAAAAAGGTCTAAGTAAAAAGTAATAAATTCTTTGGACTCCAACAAATAAACAACTCAACCACATTTTTACAATATTTTTTTTGTAAATATCGTTCTCATTGAGAGGTTATCGTGTTCTCTGAGTTCCGAATAATTTAATACGCCTTTATGATTTTTTTCTTTAAAATACTTGAAGAAAGCAATCTATGTTTGTACACTATAATCTACTGAATCGCGGTATTATCTTTTAAAGAAAACGTTAATTAAATGTCATTCCCGGCGTAAAATTTATAATAGAGGTTCTGGTGACGCCTCGGCTATAAAATAAAGAGGGTTATTGCAAAGAGTTTAGGTTTAGGTATTTTTTGTGTGCAGTGTGTTAAATTTATGTATAATGGTTTTTTTATTTTTTCCATTTTCCACCAATGTGAGCTTTTCTGACCTCATGAAAATTCCTTGCAATACTCCTTGTTATTGTAACTAAAAAATAATAGCAAAACTCTGAACGCATAACACAATAGGTTTGTAATGTGTTAAGTAATACTAACGTGCATTGTTAAATTAATTTGAATATTTTGTTTAGAGGGGATGATTGTTTGGTATAATAACAGGAACGGGATTTAATACAACCAGTAAAAAAGTAGAGGTTTTCATCAGAGAATAATGGACACTCAATGAAGGGAGTGCCGATGGCCGAGCGGTCTAAGTCGTTGGACTTTGGGTCTGAGTTAGAGATAACGCAGGTTCAAATCCTGTCTGTGACCATTGCACTTTTTATCAGTACCATTGGCCTTGTACTGTATCGACTCTCCCCCTTATTCTGTTTGATAAGATCCTCGCACAGGCCAGTGGCCCATGAGGGCGGACAGAATAAGGCTTAAAAGAAGATCGGCCTCTCCTTAAAAAAAAAAAAAAATATTTTATACAACATACTCAGTTTTCTTCACGACTTGAATAATATATGTATTAGTTTATCAAAACTTTATATATATATATATATATATATATATATATATATACACACACACGAAATTACATAGAATCAATGATTTACTTAGGTAGAGATTATTGGTATAGTCAAACAATTCATATAAGTAAAGTCTCTAATTTGTCTCTAGGTTAATTCGTAAACTTATACAATTATCTTTGATCATAACACAACACTACAGGAGGCTATAGAGCTATTAAATATTTGACCGTGACTGACTAAATCGGAGCTCCACTTCTTCATAATAACTTTGGAAAGTTTTACGAAGTTAAGACAACCGGAAGGAAGTCCCAAGCGTGGAATTGGGGATTTACTCAGAGGGTTTGTTGACGGCAGTTTAAGGGTGGACCTGACAGACACAGATACTCGGATTAAATGTTAATCCACATCGAGCGGCTTTCCTCTCAACATGCAAGTGAAAGTGTAAATGCATATATTTAATTTTCTAGTTTACTCATGTACTCATCAGATTTGAACAGATGTACATAGCAATATTCTCAACTGATAATAAATAAGCATTCATCGTGATAATCCTTCCGTAGATCAAGACACGTTAACGGTAGCCTCTTGATAAATATTTGTCACTGAATAGGATGCAAAAGGGGAAATTAACAAAGCATTAAACATTTCAAACTGCTGCACTTTGCACAGATCAGTTATGTCAGTTATGTCTTTCGTTGTATTTTTATTATATAAGTACATATATAATGAATAGTCAATTAAAACTCTTCAAAAAAATTATTTTATTGCCATACTCGTGTTCCGGTATTCAACCACCATCAGTATACATTAAACTCTAAATAATAATATTAAACAGCTAAATATACACATGTGGAACATAGAAACAGATGTTAAATTTATATGACATAGTTATTATTTTTATTCTTTATTTAGTATTTTAATTTTGCAAAATTTATGATTGATTGATTTATTTTATTTTAATATTTAAAATATGAGGATCTTTATTTTCATTTAGATGGATATGCAATTCTCCTTTTATGTCAAAATCTTTCTAATTTCCTTTTGATATCTAAAATTTTCAATTTTCATGTTCTTTTCAAACATTTGTTATGGTCAGTTTCTAATAAATGTTCAGCAAAAGCAGTCCGCCTACCCGGTCCGGTTCTTCAATCACCTTTAATCCGTTGGTCCCTGGGTTAAGTGCCAAGGAGGGCTTCTTAGCGCAAACTTCGTAGTGAAACAAGACATTAACTTTTTTTAGTATTTATATTTTTTATTTTATTCATACTTAAGCGTATTTTCTAATATACTTTACCCGGGAAGAAATATAACTAACTAATTGTAAAAGATCATGCAATATTTAAAAGCAAATTAATTGTTTATTAAACCCAGACCGATTTGACGAAGTGTCAAAGGAAGCGAAGGAACGTAACGAAAGATTTATAGGACAGACGAACAGACAGAACGTTCGTTGACCTTTTCGTCCCGACCTCAATAGGTTTATTAAACCCAGACCGATTTGACGAAGTGTCAAAGGAAGCGAAGGAACGTAACGAAAGATTTATAGGACAGACGAACAGACAGAACGTTCGTTGACCTTTTCGTCCCGACCTCAATAGGTTTATTAAACCCAGACCGATTTGACGAAGTGTCAAAGGAAGCGAAGGAACGTAACGAAAGATTTATAGGACAGACGAACAGACAGAACGTTCGTTGACCTTTTCGTCCCGACCTCAATAGGTTTATTAAACCCAGACCGATTTGACGAAGTGTCAAAGGAAGCGAAGGAACGTAACGAAAGATTTATAGGACAGACGAACAGACAGAACGTTCGTTGACCTTTTCGTCCCGACCTCAATAGGTTTATTCCTCAGAATAAGCAATGCGTATGTACTAGGTTCAAGTGTCTAGGTCTGTTTATATCAAGAGTTACTCTTACTCGTATAGTAGACTTGGTATAATCGCATGTAATTAGTACTCATATTACACCTTTACTCCCTTCTTATATTACCCACTGAATACACAGTGAATATAATAAACAACTTGAGCAAATCCGGTCTGCATGTGGTCGAGAGGTCAAAGATAAGGTGAGCGAGTGGAATATTTGTCAGCAACCCTGTCCTGTGACAGCCCCAGCGCTATCTTTCTGACAAATGTCACACTCTTTCCTTTGCGTTGGCATTTAAATAAGCAGATTCTGCATACGAATAATATTATTTGAGGCCAAGCCAAAAAGACCAGATAATAAATTTGTTAATTTCAATAAAAAAGACTAACTATTATTACGATAATTTGAATACATATTAAAACATCAAACAATACTGTTTTAGAAATACAATTGCGTCGCATAAAGAAACCAATATGTTGTACAAGAATTATTAGTTCCTTATAATTTTTAGAGCTTAAATGTTTTCTTATTCATATATAATAAATCTTATTAGGCTTTCTGTTTACTCAAAATATTCCCACATACAAAGTAATATATTTTTAACTTACTTACATTAAAACATTAAACCAATATTTAACACTTTTATTATTTTGTGAAGCCTTTCGATATCAAAGATATCTTCTTCAGACACATCATCAAATCTACTATAGATATACATACATATATATAGTAATATATGTCACACTGTTTTGGATGACTACTAATCATCATCACTAAATTGTCTTATGAAAACCAATAACTAAAATTACTACTAACTATTATTATTCACACCAATTACTAAACCATCAAAGATTAATTGTAAAGTAAATTAGTTAAGGTGAAAATTTAACGAAAATCTTATTTTTTACTATTGTCTATTTCTTTTCGTTCTTCTTATAAGAATGTATTACCAAAATATTTTATTATTTAGATCATCATACCAACAGCATTATCTACATTTAATAATAGGTATTAGGGCTTGATGAATATCTTTATAGACCTTATTGGGTACTGACTCGATTTTAACCATCGTTCAAACCGTAGACATCCGTCCGTCCATCCGAAGCCAATACTCATAACTCAGAAATTATATTTCTACTATGTTCTTTAATAGCCAGTTAGCAAACTACAAAAGTTACTTGCAGTTATTCTCAAATGTATTGACCAATTTAATTTATCTGATCTGTTATAAATGCTGTTACAACATCTGTTAATTTTTGTTATTATTTACGGTGTAGTACATTCTTAATTAAGTAATGAAAGTACAACAATTTTGCCAATTTCTGGTGGTTTAACTGAGAAACATTGCAGTCCAGGAGCCGAGAGCCAATTTTCATTGTATAAGCAAACAAACTGTTTTTAAACCAATATAAATATTTTACCTATGAGAGAAATCGATCGCCAACTGCGCTAGTTTTGATGGAAGTGAAATTGAGAGGTTACCAAATAGAAAAATATAAAACATAAAAATATAAATATAATATATATATATATAAATTTAAAAATAAAGTATGGAAATACTATTATGTATGATAAAATAAATAGTCAATAGTAAAATATAATAATATAAAATATATATTTAAAAATATCAAATTAAAATTACCTAAGCTTATATTTGTATTAGATTAACACACTTACAACGAATAGTCAAAAGTGTAAATAATCGTTAACATGTTAACGTAACAAACATCAGCGAACCACCTAAAGTGTAAATAATCGTTAACATGTTAACGTAACAAACATCAGCGAACCCCCTAAAGTGTAAATAATCGTTAACATGTTAAGGTAACAAACATCAGCGAACCACCTAAAGTGTAAATAATCGTTAACATGTTAACGTAACAACCGTCAGCCAACCACCTAAAGTGTAAACAATCGTTAACATGTTAACGTAACAAACATCAGTGAACCACCTAAAGTGTAAATAATCGTTAACATGTTAACGTAACAAACATCAGCGAACCACCTAAAGTGTACATAATCGTTAACATGTTAACGTAACAAACATCAGCGAACCACCTAGAGTGTAAATAGTCGTTAACATGTTAACGTAACAAACATCAGCGAACAACCTAAAGTGTAAATAATCGTTAACATGTTAACGTAACAAACATCAGCGAACAACCTAAAGTGTAAATAATCGTTAACATGTTAACGTAACAAACATCAGCGAACAACCTAAAGTGTAAATAATCGTTAACAAGTTAACGTAACAAACATCAGCGAACCCCCTAAAGTGTAAATAATCGTTAACAAGTTAACGTAACAAACATCAGCGAACCACCTAAGGTGTAAATAATCGTTAACATGTTAACGTAACAAACATCAGCGAACCACCTAAAGTGTTAATAATCGTTAACATGTTAACGTAACAAACATCAGCGAACCACCTAAAGTGTAAATAATCGTTAACATGTTTAACGTAACAAACATCAGCGAACCACCTAAAGTGTAAATAATCGTTAACATGTTAACGTAACAAACATCAGCGAACCACCTAAAGTGTAAATAATAATCGTTAACATGTTAACGTAACAAACATCAGCGAACCACCTAAAGTGTAAATAATCGTTAACATGTTAACGTAACAACCATCAGCGAACCCCCTAAAGTGTAAATAATAGTTAACATGATAACGTAACAAACATCAGCGAACCACCTAAAGTGTAAATAATCGTTAACATGTTAACGTAACAAACATCAGCGAACCACCTAAAGTGTAAATAATCGTTAACATGTTAACGTAACAAACATCAGCGAACCACCTAAAGTGTAAATAATCGTTAACATGTTAAGGTAACAAACATCAGCGAACCACCTAAAGTGTAAATAATCGTTAACATGTTAACGCAACAAACATCAGCGAACCACCTAAAGTGTAAATAATCGTTAACATGATAACGTAACAAACATCAGCGAACCACCTAAAGTGTAAATAATCGTTAACATGTTAACGTAACAAACATCAGCGAACCACCTAAAGTGTAAATAATCGTTAACATGTTAAGGTAACAAACATCAGCGAACCACCTAAAGTGTAAATAATCGTTAACATGTTAACGCAACAAACATCAGCGAACCACCTAAAGTGTAAATAATCGTTAACATGATAACGTAACAAACATCAGCGAACCACCTAAAGTGTAAATAATCGTTAACATGTTAACGTAACAAACATCAGCGAACCACCTAAAGTGTAAATAATCGTTAAAATGTTAAGGTAACAAACATCAGCGAACCACCTAAAGTGTAAATAATCGTTAACATGATAACGTAACAAACATCAGCGAACCACCTAGAGTGTAAATAATCGTTAACATGTTAACGTAACAAACATCAGCGAACAACCTAAAGTGTAAATAATCGTTAACATGTTAACGTAACAAACATCAGCGAACAACCTAAAGTGTAAATAATCGTTAACATGTTAACGTAACAAACATCAGCGAACCACCTAGAGTGTAAATAATCGTTAACATGTTAACGTAACAAACATCAGCGAACAACCTAAAGTGTAAATAATCGTTAACATGTTAACGTAACAAACATCAGCGAACAACCTAAAGTGTAAATAATCGTTAACATGTTAACGTAACAAACATCAGCGAACAACCTAAAGTGTAAATAATCGTTAACAAGTTAACGTAACTAACATCAGCGAACCCCCTAAAGTGTAAATAATCGTTAACAAGTTAACGTAACAAACATCAGCGAACCACCTAAAGTGTAAATAATCGTTAACATGTTTAACGTAACAAACATCAGCGAACCACCTAAAGTGTAAATAATCGTTAACATGTTAACGTAACAAACATCAGCGAACCACCTAAAGTGTAAATAATAATCGTAAACATGTTAACGTAACAAACATCAGCGAACCACCTAAAGTGTAAATAATCGTTAACATGTTAACGTAACAACCATCAGCGAACCCCCTAAAGTGTAAATAATAGTTAACATGTTAACGCAACAAACATCAGCGAACCACCTAAAGTGTAAATAATCGTTAACATGATAACGTAACAAACATCAGCGAACCACCTAAAGTGTAAATAATCGTTAACATGTTAACGTAACAAACATCAGCGAACCACCTAAAGTGTAAATAATCGTTAACATGTTAAGGTAACAAACATCAGCGAACCACCTAAAGTGTAAATAATCGTTAACATGTTAACGTAACAAACATCAGCGAACCACCTAAAGTGTAAATAATCGTTAACATGTTAAGGTAACAAACATCAGCGAACAACCTAAAGTGTAAATAATCGTTAACATGTTAAGGTAACAAACATCACCGAACAACCTAAAGTGTAAATAATCGTTAACATGTTAACGAAGCAAACATCAGCGAACCCCCTAAAGTGTAAATAATCGTTAACAAGTTAACGTAACAAACATCAGCGAACCACCTAAGGTGTAAATAATCGTTAACATGTTAACGTAACAAACATCAGCGAACCACCTAGAGTGTAAATAATCGTTAACATGTTAACGTAACAAACATCAGCGAACCACCTAAAGTGTAAATAATCGTTAACATGTTAACGTAACAAACATCAGCGAACCACCTAAAGTGTAAATAATCGTTAACATGTTAACGTAACAAACATCAGCGAACCACCTAAAGTGTAAATAATCGTTAACATGTTAAGGTAACAAACATCAGCGAACCACCTAAAGTATAAATAATCGTTAACATGTTAACGTAACAAACATCAGCGAACCACCTAAAGTGTAAATAATCGTTAACATGTTAACGTAACAACCATCAGCGAACCCCCTAAAGTGTAAATAATCGTTAACATGTTAACGTAACAACCATCACCGAACCACCTAAAGTGTAAATAATCGTTAACATGTTAAGGTAACAAACATCAGCGAACCACCTAAAGTGTAAATAATCGTTAACATGTTAAGGTAACAAACATCAGCGAACCACCTAAAGTGTAAATAATCGTTAACATGTTAACGTAACAAACATCAGCGAACAACCTAAAGTGTAAATAATCGTTAACATGTTAGGGTAACAAACATCAGCGAACCCCCTAAAGTGTAAATAATCGTTAACATGTTAACGTAACAAACATCAGCGAACCCCCTTAAGTGTAAATAATCGTTAACATGTTAACGTAACAAACATCAGCGAACCACCTAAAGTGTAAATAATCGTTAACATGTTAACGTAACAACCATCACCGAACCACCTAAAGTGTAAATAATCGTTAACATGTTAAGGTAACAAACATCAGCGAACCACCTAAAGTGTAAATAATCGTTAACATGTTAACGTAACAAACATCAGCGAACCACTTAAAGTGTAAATAATCGTTAACAAGTTAACGTAACAAACATCAGCGAACCCCCTAAAGTGTAAATAATCGTTAACATGTTAACGTAACAAACATCAGCGAACAACCTAAAGTGTAAATAATCGTTAACAAGTTAACGTAACAAACATCAGCGAACCCCCTAAAGTGTAAATAATCGTTAACAAGTTAACTTAACAAACATCACCGAACAACCTAAAGTGTAAATAATCGTTAACATGTTAACGAAGCAAACATCAGCGAACCCCCTAAAGTGTAAATAATCGTTAACAAGTTAACGTAACAAACATCAGCGATACACCTAAGGTGTAAATAATCGTTAACATGTTAACGTAACAAACATCAGCGAACCACCTAGAGTGTAAATAATCGTTAACATGTTAACGTAACAAACATCAGCGAACCACCTAAAGTGTAAATAATCGTTAACATGTTAACGTAACAAACATCAGCGAACCCCCTAAAGTGTAAATAATCGTTAACATGTTAACGTAACAAACATCAGCGAACAACCTAAAGTGTAAATAATCGTTAACAAGTTAACGTAACAAACATCAGCGAACCCCCTAAAGTGTAAATAATCGTTAACAAGTTAACTTAACAAACATCAGCGAACCACCTAAGGTGTAAATAATCGTTAACATGTTAACGTAACAAACATCAGCAAACCACCTAAAGTGTAAATAATCGCTAACATGTTTAACGTAACAAACATCAGCGAACCACCTAAAGTGTAAACAATCGTTAACATGTTAACGTAACAAACATCAGCGAACCCCCTAAAGTGTAAATAATCGTTAACAAGTTAACGTAACAAACATCAGCGAACCACCTAAGGTGTAAATAATCGTTAACATGTTAACGCAACAAACATCAGCGAACCACCTAAAGTGTAAATAATCGTTAACATGATAACGTAACAAACATCAGCGAACCACCTAAAGTGTAAATAATCGTTAACATGTTAACGTAACAAACATTAGCGAACCACCTAAAGTGTAAATAATCGTTAACATGTTAAGGTAACAAACATCAGCGAACCACCTAAAGTGTAAATAATCGTTAACATGTTAACATACACACATCAGCGAACCCCCTTAAGTGTTTGTCTAGTTGTCTGACGGTAATATAACTATTGCACATTGTTCCTTTTAATGATGGATATTTCTATGTTGTAATGTAGGATTTGTATGTGGTATAAGGTAGCTATAATATAGTAAAATGTATATTTTTATTTTCTAATTGGTTTAAAAGAGGCCCGGACATAATTAACTTTGATTACCTATTTGTCCACATGTATTCCTTCAATACAACATTAAATTTGGTTTTGTAAAAGGAAAGGATGCTGTACACTGGCAATATACTAAGATGTAGGTTTATCTATGAGTATCACAGGTATTTTCATTTTGCAATGTATTTTCCTTACTTTATGGTAACGACGCCAAACTTCTAAAACACCGTCACGTACTTGAAACAAGACTGGAATGGCAATTACTAATTTTAATGAAACACTTGATTGGTTTAGTTAAAAAATCTAAAGTATAGAACAATGTCGATCAAGTTAAAATGCTTATAGCATTTCATCCAATTGAAGCCATCAGCTAAAGACGCCCACTCAGGTGTGAAATTAAGTTTTTGTTTCACTGTAAATTTTCACTTTTTGTTTCGGCCTCATAAACGATTTGGCCGAACTGTAAATGAGGAAATGTTCGAGTAGGAGCTGATGTTTACACAACCTTTACTTGCGATAGGTTCCGAATGTCCAAGAACGGGAGAAGGGGCGTTTGTGTAATATTTGTAAAACAAGAGAGTGTCACTGTCACAGAATCTACATCAGTTCCTCGTTTTAAAAGGTATTATTATTGTTGTTAATCAAACTCTGAAAGTGTAACAACGGGTTGTATAATCCATAAGGAACGTTTATTTACCTATCTATAATTAAAAAATGTATTTTGTGGACACTTATAACACCTTTACACAGCAATCTAATTATTTGTTCATACTTTACAAGTTCTTGAAGTCCATGCAGTTGTGTTCCAGGCGTAGCTGAAAACTGTGTTCCATGGACTGACCTTTCCACTTTTTTTCATTGAGCCCAACAATTGAACTCTCAGTTTACATCTGCATGTCATCTAAAGTTCTATGTCTTTCAGCCGTCTCCATAGATAGTATTTTACAAAATTAGGGTCAGATAACCTGAAAGTCCAAGAGATCGGATGTCCTCTGCCTGAGCAGGGGGACAGGTAATACACTCGCAGGTCTTGCTAGATCTGAATACATCTCAGGTTTATTGAAAGAAAATAATTTATACCAGACTGACCCAAAATATTTTTCAAATAATAAAAAATAAATCATGTGTTTTAATTGTTACCTTGATGCTTATACCTGCATTATCGTATAATGAATGCCTCGAGTGATTTATCAATATAATGACCTGTTAAATGAGAAGTTCTTAATAATGTTAAAATAATTCTTCGTTCTATCTGGTTTGGAAAAAAAACAACTCAGAACTCTGTTTTCAATTTAAGCAAATAACTTGTATCACCATTTTACTTATTTGTAAAGGTACAAGAAAGGATCAAAAGCAAGAATACAATAATAGATACCCCGCTAACAATTGTATCAAAAAGTTAACACACGATAAATATAAAAAATCATACCCTGTATCAATAAACGAACTATGAGCAAAAGGATTATGTACTGGCGAGACGACTTGGAACACTTTCCTGTAGTCTAGTAAGTTGTAATAATCAACTATGACACACAGCAATGTGGATAAGCGCCGAAAAAGTTGACACAGTCCTCCTATAAGACCACCTTTACTTTGAAGGTAAGATGTACACATCATATAAGGTTGTGAAAGATCTATTTTCCTTTAAAGAAGTCCGTCCCTGAGTTTACAACAGTAACAATTCTCTTTCGTGTGTTTTAGAGACATGTTAAACACCGACATTGAATGAAGTATTTAACAACACATAAACGCTCTCTGAGTGTACCACATGGAACTGTAAATTGATAATTCGCAACAGGGTTACTAGAGATTTTAGTTTGACAAGGGAAGGAGCATTTCTGTGTTTAGAGGTGTGGAGAGACATGTTACATACACCGGCAAAAAAAGAAGTATTTACGAGTAACTAAAAATAACAAAAGCTATCTTTTAGAGTGTACGGCATGGGAGTGTAAAGAGATAATCGGCAAAAAGGTCCCTTGATATTTTAATTTTACTAGGGAACAATTGTATATTTGGATTTGTCAGGGACATGTTATATTTTTTCTGCAACTACACAGATTACATGTTTTATCTTACAAGTGACCGCAACGTGACGTTTCAAAATGAGTTAAAATTCTATAATAAAGTCTGTTCATTTTAAAATTTATTGAAATCCGTTTAATATATGAAATCAATTCTACAAGCTTAGAAATTATCTCATTATTATTTGTAACTGTTATATTATTATTATTTACTGAATTAACTCATATTCAAGTTTAAGCTACTTCAGTAACCACAATTACACAAATACACGGACACTGTGAACACCAAACATTATTTCGGAAAATAATTTTATATTTCACTGACTGATTATAGAGCAGTGGCAAATGCTTAATTTTAATATGGATAGGTTTATCAAACTATCGGATTACAGATCATAATTTGTGTTGAATAGATTTGAAGCCGTTTTAGAGGCTCTGTTTCTTCTGTCTTGCAAGTCCAAAACACATTATATACATAAAACACATTATAGTATTTGCTTAACTATATCAGAGAAATCTCTCTATGGTATTTTCAAACTGATATAAAATTTACATGTAAATATATATATATATATATATATATATATAATATTATATATATATATATATATATATATATATATATATATATAAATATTATATTATACGTACTTAAGTAGTCTGTAATAATTTTTAAAGTGGCGCCTTTATCATTCATGCGATATTTTATAATTAATATTGTGAAATTTAAATAAAAAAAAATATTTTTAGTAAGTATTTTATTAAAGTGCGTTAGAATTGCAAATTTTTAGTAAATTTATAAATTTTACATATGGAATCCATTTTTTTAAACAAAGTTTTATATATTACAATCGTATAGAAAAACTAAATACTTTTTATTTATTTAAATATGAGATGTAAGATCTTTTAACAGGAGTTCAATGAAGGTATTAAAAGGTATTCAATGATATATAATAATACTATTATTTAATGGGATCAGTACCTTACTTTCTTACTGATAGCTAGCTTTATTTCTAAAAATATTACATTTAAAACGTCTTGAACAAGTATATAAGCTATATTTACTCAGTAAATACGATATATTCACTGTACAATAATCTATAAAACATTTAAATTTATATTTTCATGAAATGAAGAAATTTAACCAAAATTAATGGCGTCCAAATTCGATATTTTAGGTTTTAATCGACAAAAGAAAGAAATGAAGTATTATAAATGCGTTCACTTTTAGAAACCACATTTTTAAGTCACCCTGAGATGTAATAAAAATGTAACTGGTATCAGTTACAAAAAAGTGCATAAAAGTTTTCCTATAATTTAGATATTATAAGCAAAACAGTATTTGTGTCTCTGTAAAGATACCTCTCGACCTCAAACATTCCTTCAACAATTTCCTATAATTTAGATATTATAAGCAAAACAGTATTTGTGTCTCTGTAAAGATACCTCTCGACCTCAAACATTCCTTCAACAATTTCCTGTAATTTAGATATTATAAGCAAAACAGTATTTGTGTCTCTGTAAAGATACCTCTCGACCTCAAACATTCCTTCAACAATTTCCTGTAATTTAGATATTATAAGCAAAACAGTATTTGTGTCTCTGTAAAGATACCTCTCGACCTCAAACATTCCTTCAACAATTTCCTATAATTTAGATATTATAAGCAAAACAGTATTTGTGTCTCTGTAAAGATACCTCTCGACCTCACACATTCCTTCAACAATTTCCTGTAATTTAGATATTATAAGCAAAACAGTATTTGTGTCTCTGTAAAGATACCTCTCGACCTCAAACATTCCTTCAACAATTTCCTGTAATTTAGATATTATAAGCAAAACAGTATTTGTGTCTCTGTAAAGATACCTCTCGACCTCAAACATTCCTTCAACAATTTCCTGTATTACACTTTAACTTTACAGTCGTGCAGAAAAATGGAAATGACAAAAGGATTGGTTCCCTGACTGCACAACAACACGGAAATTAAAACATGCTAAATACAAAGATCATTTCCGTGTCACATTTTGTTGGAAGTAAAAATCAAAATGAAACGAGACGATCTCTGGTGAATCTTAAATACTGTAATGAGTAAATGAATACTTAAATATTTATAACTTATAAGTTTAACATATTACTGTATGCATATATACAAAATTATGAATATTTTCATTATGTAATCAACAAAAATGCACAAAGAATTAACTAAGTGTCTTATTTGTAACTTGTTAGTGTGTGAAATATTGCTACATTCACTAACACGTGTAGTTCATGACTTATAGACACGTACTACTCATATTAAAAACAAATAAAAAGAACAAAAATATAAATTTAAATCTTTAAAGCTCTTATTACACATCGAGTCACACTGATAAACTAAAGGAGAAGGCAGCAACAGTCAATATTAGTTGTATAGTCCCGTTGTCATTGGTGTAATATAATCAGGAGACAACGGAGCCACGAGGAAGGAGGTCTATAACCGCAGAACGTGACTGTAGCTAGACCATCGCATTTGTGAGTTCACAAAAAATTTAACTCTATAAAACATGTTCCAATAAGAAGTTTATCTGACTTCGTAAACGTGAGTAAAAAGGTTGGTGTTTAGCATGATAGTCAGGTAGACCTACTTAACTGGCTTTACTGTTCTTAATATATATATATATTGCTATATATATATATATATATATATATATATATATATATATATATATATATATATATATATATATATATATATATATATATATATAGAAGTCTACCTAATTTATAAAATTGCTGAAATTTAGGATGATCAACATATATACATATGGAAATATTGCAGAATGGTTTTGAATATGGTGTAATGAAATAGAAGGTTAAATAATATACATAATGAAATACTGGTGTATGAAATGTTGCAAAAAATAATATAATTTTTACAATATCAAGCTAATTTGCTGAACACCACTGTTTCTATTTCAAGAATAATATATTTTATTATATATAAATTTATAAATGCCTGGTGGCACAAATGAACTCGTTAAGGGATTAAGAATACCTGAAGTGATCATAGCAAATTAGCAAGTACATTAGATGTTACCCACAGTTGTTCACTGTATTACAGGGGTTTTCTGGAAATCATTCGTCTTCAAATAATTAACGCCAGTGTAACATCAGCGTACGGAAACTTTGGTCACAGCAGAACACAGTGAAGGAAATAAATGGCACTTACAATAATTGCATACTATCATCCAACGATAATACAGGAAACCAATAAGTATGGTAGCATTACATTTTCAAAACCTGGCAGGTGTGCTACATAATTGATCATATATATATTATATATATATATATAATATATATATATATATATATATATATATATATATATATATATATATTGATCATTGTTGGCCATTGATTGATTCTTTAGCCATTGAATTATTCTGCAATGTAAGTCGATGCACCTTGTCACACTCTGAAGTCATCTTAGAAGATACCATTTGAGACCTTGATAATAATGTACAAATTGAGAAAAAGATAAAATACTCATAAAGGAAAGAATAAGGATAATATATTCTCGAGGATGTAGCTTGGATGATGTGAAGATATTGAGGTTCTTCTCAGTAGCCATAACTTATCTGAAAAATACTAAGAACAATTTTCCTGTTATTACCAAGATCTAAATGACACCTTCTAAGACGACTTTAAAGTGGAACGAGTTAGGTTTATCAACTTAGATTGCAAGTTTAAGTTATTCCAATAATTTCCTAACGAATTTTGAACAGTGAATAACTAGAACTAATTTATTAAATTTATGTTCAGATTCTCGTGGCTTATACACCACATGACCACTTAGAATCTCAATTATATATTAATAATAAATATTGCATTATCATAGTTGTGATATAATTAGAAGTTAAAATACGAGTACATTAGTGCTATAAACTATTACTTTCTGCTTCAAATCAGGTCATATTGTACTTTCAAAAGGTGACATTATCTGTAATTGTGGTGAAACGACAAATATTCCTGGCATCGTTGAAGTCGGTGTGAAAAATCTCAACTCTCATTTATTTATAGTTTTGTAACCTCCAGGTTATACTCTATGTACGTGGCTCTCTGCATGATCCCTATTATAAACAGTAAGTTGTCTCATAGAATTAATGTTGGAAGACAACAGCAAAGGAGTTCTAATAGAAACTTTGCTAAAACATTAAACTAATCTGTGAAGTCAAAAATTCAGTCTGTTTCAAATTCCTGGATAATTTATAAACTGGGAACATGCAATGAGGAATGAGAAGGGATTCTTCTTCGTAACTAATATTAAGACTACACATAATGTAGCTATGATAGTAAAGGGTTTATTAATTGTGAATGTTCATTCTCTATAAGAATTTGAGAATCTGGAATATCATGCTGCCACATACTTGATTCCGGTCATGGAGTCATCTTCGTCTGATGATATCCAAAAACTGGAGCAACTAAGTACAAGACTGGAGCTAAACTCAACATTTACATTGAATCAACCCTTCCCACTATAATAGGTTATGTGCAGAAAACTCGGTTATTCCACCGTGTTTGGAGTTCATGTCAGAAACATCATAGCAAACTAAATTGTGCACTGATGAGACAATGAGAATACCTCATCACATAGGTTACACTACATTTTTACATTCTAGATTTCAGATGCTGCATTAAGAAGAATGTGAACTAGAGGTAAATTTTACACCGTTTTAAGTTAATACATACCATTTTGAAAATATACAATAAACGAATTTAGATTTAGATAACTAACTGGATATCAGAATATACGTTGCAATACTATTTATTTATTGATAATTTATTCAGCCTAAAATATTTATTACAACCAGATTTCTGTGCACTGCTGTTTTGATTCATCTATTAATTAATTCACCATGTGTTACCACCCACTATGAATGTCTCTTCTCTCTTGAATAGTCAATGGTAATAATTAATGTACATTGCAAATGTGAGAGTCAGACAGCTGGAGAAGGGGCATGGAAGCCTCATGTGTTCTAATTGTTTAGTAAACACAGCTTGTTTAACAATCCTTAATATTAAGACAGGCGGTGAAAATTATGTAGCTTATAAAGGTTTATTTTATTTCTGAGTGGCAAAACATGCATATAATAATATACAGTAGTTTGTGTTTTTCCTTCAAATTACCTGTTCCAAAATGGTTCACTTTTGGCTTGCTTACTACCTGCCAGTAAGAACCTATCCACACTAAGACTGGATACAGTAAAAATCTATGCATCATTTACATCTGGGAAATTCCATGGATGTTACAAATTTCAAGATATTACGGTAGAAGGGCTGATCGATATATCGAGTTTAATTCTAGAATTGTTAACAAGCAACTTTGAGAGAGGATCTCCTCTTCCCGCTTTTACTAGAAAAGACTGGATTAGAGTTAATCTGCCATTCTCCCAGAGTGACATGCCACTATTCTGTCCTAGGTTTCGGATGCATAATATACATATTATCCAAGAACACCCGTTCACTGTTTGTACTATTAGTATTAGTATTAGTCGAATCACAAAATAAATTGCAAAACCATTAAATAATTTATTGGCCTTCTGTTATAATATATTTTTACTTTTACGATTTTCAGCGTCTTTTTCAAAATAAAACGCCATTGGTTTGTATGCCGAAAAGTTTATATCACAAAATAGTACGATAGTATATAAGTAGATATGAATATGGGGTTTCTAGACCAACTTTTGGAGCCGACCGAACATCAATGGAAAATACTGTTTAAAGGACAATAAACGAATCTGTAAAATCAAACAGTAAATCACGAATGAAAAATTAACCGAATCTATAGCTGTTTGGTTCTACTTTCTTAAGCTGTTTTAATGTTAAATCTCCTTAGAATCAATGTAAAATCTTCGAAATCTTAATCTTTATTCTACAAAGTTAATTGTAACACATTCTTTGTCTTTTATTGTCTTTTTCCCAGTAACAATCAAGTGTAATTTATCATTTTTATTCAATTCTTTAATCTTTTTTTCATCCAAAACAGTCAAAAATCTATTTGGCAAATGTACTTTGAAATCTTCCAATTCTGCTATGATTGTAAGCCCGAATTTATCTTTCATTTTATCCAATGTCACAATTTTGTATTTCTTATTTTCTTCTAAATCAATTAATTTCTTATATTCTTTAAATCTTAGTTCGCCAACTTCATTTAATTCCTTTAGTAGCTCCATTTATATAGGAAAAATTTTAATTAGAGATTTTCTAAATTCCAGTTTTATCACTATAAAAATTTGAATTTAGAAAATCTCTAATTGAAATTTTTTCTATTTAAATGACCAAAAAAATAACATGTCCGTTTTGTAAGAAAAAAAACCTAAAACATAACTATGATCGCCATTATAATTCTAAAATTCATCTAAAAAACAAAGGCATTTATGAGAAAGAATTGAATTATTTGAGGACTTGGGCTAGAGAAAATCAAATTGATGATCACGAAAACATGTATAATATAGAAAAATTAAGGGAATTAAAGAGAAATTTAAAGTTGAAAAGAAAAATTTAGATCTATTTAATGATGAAAAAATTAATTCAATCGCTGAAGAATTGTCCATTGAAACAAACGAGAAAACTAAGTCTGAAATGATCGATGAAATAGACAAAACTCTTAAAGTAAAATCCGAAAATATCATTGATGTCGAAGTTTTATCGTCTATACACGGTCTTTTCAAGCAATACATTTTAACAAATTTAAACGATAATTTCATGTCAATTTATAAATATCTCTCTGTAATGCGGCCAGAAATTAAAAGTTTAATGGAAAAATTTCAAGACACTGTGAAAAATATGAAGGGTTATCTCTCTTTGGAATGTGAATACGAACGAACTTTAGTGAACGGTGAAACACAAACATGTCCAATGTATTTTACTATAAAAGCAGACGAAATCTTCAATGTAAACGATTTTATCAATAAACAATTTAATAAATTAACACATCGTGAACAAACAAATCATCCAAATAGAGGTTCCAGTTAGACATTTAAAAGTTGTAAACAATTAGTTTTGAGCCTTAATAAACATGAATTTATGAACGCAGGATCATATATTGATTTACCACAAGAGAATGTTATGGATACTTTCTCAAAATATGCTTGGTCAAGAGCGATTAAAAGAAAAAACGGCAAGGATGTTTCAAAAGCTTTCGAAGATATAGTAAAATATGCGATAAAGATCAATCATAAACCTCCAAATCTTCTTCATACAGATAAGGGTTTAGAGTTTAAAAATAAAGAATTTAATGATGTTTTGAGGAAATACAACATTAAGATTTATCATACTGAAAACGAAGAGAAATTAAGTATTGTAGAGAGATATAAAAGAACTCAAAATGAGAGAATGAAAGTAATGTTTGAGATTAATAAAAACTGTAAATGGATTGATATTATTCCAAAAATAGTCACAAATTATAATAATACTGTTCATGGCACGATTAAAATGAAGCCTAAAGATGTAGATAAAGATGCAGAAAAGGAGTTATTAGAGACAGTTTTCAAGTATATTCCACCAGAAATTCACACGAAAACTAAATTTAAAGTCAATGATCATGTAAGAATTGTTAGTAAAAAACAAACATTTTCGAACAAATATAAGAACAATTGGTCAAGAGAAATCTTTGTGATTTATCAAATTAATAACACAGATCCTGTAACTTATAGTATAAAAGATTTAAATAATGAAGAAATAACTGGAAGTTTTTACAAATATGAATTGAGAAAGTCAAAGTTATAAAAATGTTTTTCTATATAAATGGAGGCTCAAAAGAAATGTTCCATGTGTCAAGAATTTAAAGATTTATCGAAGTTTTCTCAAGATAAGACTAGACAAGATGGATTAAACTATTATTGTAAGGATTGTCGTAGTAAATATGAGAGAGAATTATACGATAAAATAGAAAAATTAACGTTAGAAGAGAAAAATATAAGAAAAAATAGAAGAGAAATTAATGTTGCGTTTGTAAAGAAATTAAGGATATTTCAAAATTTTACGATTGGCATTATAGTAAAGATAAAAAACAGGCATATTGTAAAGATTGTGCTATAACAATTATTCGAAAAAGGCAAAAGAAACGGACTCTTTGCTAGTGTGGACGAATCATTCAATGGTTACCTTATCTTAAAAAACATTTACAGACAAAATATCATAATTCGAGAGTTTAGTAAAATTTATTAACATTTTCATCGTGTAATTTAGATATGTTAAAAATCAGCCGAGATTCAGTGATATTTGTGGTAAAATGATTTCCGTTGTATAAAATATTTAAAGATTCTTTCATTTGATTATAAAGATTTTTACTATTTGGATCACCATGTCTTAACAAAATTTCCATTTCTGGGTAATCAATTTCAAGTTCTTTCAATCTTTTTGGTATTTCTCTTTTTTGAACTCTGATAACGTAATAAGGATATTCCCACATGTGATTCTTCTTAATTAACACAAAAACATGGTGTTTTTTCTTATCAAAATCCTTACAAACAAGGTCTGGTTTCATTAAGTCAATTTTTATTCTTTGTTTTGCGATTATTTCAGTTTACAGTCTACAACTGACTCCATTTAAATAGAACTAAAATTTAACAAGCAATTTTTATTTTGAGTATAAAGGTCGATTCATTAATGAAAACAGTGTTCGGATGTAATTTTTGTGAGCAGAACGATTCGTTCCCCTTGTCAAAATGCATATTTTCGAGTCTTTTTAAAGGGGCTATAAATAGCCTCTTTGTTTTTTAAGTAAGAATATTGAATTTTATCATCATCGACATTTAATAAGATTCTCTCAACAGTCTTAAATATATTGTTGTTTTACTCTCATTATTCAATAAATTTCCTTCAGAGTCTTGAATAGTCAGAACGATTTTTTGAATTCTTCAATATTTTTTCTAATTGGAATATAATCGATTTCATTCGGTTTTTCACTGATTTTTGATCCATAAGCAACATTTGGGTAAAATGTGTACAATATTTCCGATTCTTTGTGTAGATGTTCGTTATGATTTTCGAAACTGTTCAACGAGATTACAATGTACTTTAATTACATCGAACGGTCTAAATTTTGGCGTTTTATTTCCTAATTTGGCCTAATAACCTGATTTGGCTCAATAGTTTCTTGAACAAACCCTAATAAATCTACTATAATTGCTGAAAACATTATTCTTACTGGTGATTTTATTTGAATTTTGTTAAAGAGATACTTTTGTTTTCATCATCAAAGTTTAAAGATTTATCTGATTGTTTGAATGTTTTCAGATAATTTTTAAAGGAAATTTTTATTTGATCGAAGGTATAATATCCTTTGTTTAAACCATAGTATTTTGTTATGTTCTTCTCACTAAATCCTATACAATAAGGAGAACTTTCACTAATATTTATTACAAAATTATCAGAATAAAAACCTCTTAAACCGATAAAATAATTTGATTCTTCGCCTAAATGAATAGGGTGTTCTAAGTTTAAAACTAATTTAGAGCTTTCTGAAGTCAATTAAAACAGATTTTTCATTTTCGTTATTTAAATGGAGAAATTTTTAAAGCAAAAAGATCAGATAAAACTTTAAACGTTTGAAGAAAATAAGAAAGATCAACCAATCAGATTGTTAATTATTGGTTCTAGTGGATGTGGAAAAACAACTTTATTATTGAATTTCATCTACAGTAGATTAATTCCCTCTTCACATTTATATGTTTTTAGTAAATCTTTAGAACAAGATGCATACAAAAAATTACAACAAAGATTTGAAAATATTGAGAAAAACTTAAGCAAAAAAATATCACATTTTTATAATGCTTCTGAGGACATAGTTCCATTAAGCGAATGTAAACCAAATTCTTTAATCGTTTTCGATTATTGTATTTTAGAAAATCAAGACGTTATTAAGGAATATTTCGTAATGTCTCGTCATAAAAATATCTCTTGCATTTATCTTTCTCAATGTTTTTCAAAGGTTGATAAACAAGTTATAAGAAATAATTTAAATATGATTTGTATTTTTAAACAAGATGATCACTACACTAAAAAGATTTACAATAACTATGTTGGTTCCGATATGCGTTTTGATCAATTTAATGAGTTATGTGATAACATTTGGAAAGAAGACTATGGATTTTGAACTATTAATCTAACTTCGAAGCCTAAAAATTGTGAATACTTGAATAAATTATCTAATATAAACGTGTAATAATCTCGTACGTTTTTACGTTCCACGTTCACGTTTTTACGTTCACGTTCACGTTTTTACGTTCCACGTTCACGTTTTCACGTTTCACGTTCACGTTTTCACGTTCCACGTTCAATTTTTAATTTTTCTAATTAAATGGCGAACGTAACTTCTGAAGAAGCGAAAAAACTTGATCAAATCGAAAAGAAATTAATCAAAGAATTTAAAGAACAGATTAGAATTGATGAAAAAGAACAAGAATTTCTTCAAAAAATTAATCAACCTGTAACTTCTGCAATTAAAAATGTTGAAGGTAAAATTGAAAATGTTTTAAATCAAAATAAAAATATGATGGATTTGGTTCCAGTTGTACGAAAATTTGCCGATATTTCTGTTCCCGAATCTGAAGAGCTTGAATTGCCAAAACTAACATCTTCTACACCATTTTAAACCCCGAATCATTGAAGATTCTACAATAGTTGAACCAATAAGTCCTGGGACAACGGATATAATAATTGGTGAAATTTGTAAAAAATTCCTTCCTTGAGCAAAAGATGATAAATTTGGTTTGTATTGGGATAGAAAAAAGAAAAGTTTTATGATTGGAAATTTACCCGTTAATTTTGAACATAATGATATAATTATTAATGAAAAACTTATGACGGTACTCAAGGATTGTGGAGATTATTAACAGACAATGATGTTCCAAAAGACGATTTATATTCTGAAGAAGATTTGAATAAGTATACAGAAATTTGATCGAAGTCTGATTCAATTTACAAAAATAATGATCCATCAACTAAAAAGCCTAAATCAAGTAGAGGTAAAAAATATATGAATTTAATTAAAGCAATTTGGGAAAAAAGAATCGAAGGATCTGGTGTAAGAAAGTACAGTGATAATAAGATTGAATACAGATATATCGACGATTTGACAAAACTTGATGGAATTATTAATTATATTTATGCTCAAGAAAAGGCTGGAAATAACAATTTTTGAACGAAAAGAAAGCAATTAAAGATTTTATTTCGAACAAACTTGATGAAATGATTGAAAAACCTGATGGAATTAAATATTTAAAACGAATTTTGCCTCAAATAAGTTTTCCAATTTTGATTGAAGGTAGTGGACTTTTGAATGATTTTATCAACAATTTACCTTTCGAATTACACGTACCAGGCTATCAATATCTGGGACCAGGCACGAAGCTTGTTAAAAGAATGAAAAGAAGAGATTCTGGTATTAATAAATTAGATAAGGCTGCAATGGGACACGATATATTTTATGCAACTCATAGAGACACAAATTCCAGACATATAGCAGATAAAATTTTGCAAGATAAAGCAACGGATAGATTTTTGTCTAAAGATGCTAGTTTAGCTGAAAGATTTGTTGCACTTCCAACAGCTGGAGCAATGTTTTTGAAGAGAAAATTAGGAATGGGTATCGAAGAGAACTTGAAATTTTAGCTATATAAATGGAGGTGAACGTAAATTTCAGTAAAACTCAGAAAGAGAAAATAAAATCCGCTTTTAAGAAGAAAATACCTGTTAGTATTCAATTTAAAATAGATCAACAAAAAATGGCAAAGATAAGATATTTTTAACAAATAGACAATACAATAAACTCGAAAAACATAAGAAAAACAATAAAGGAACCAGAATAGAATTTCCTTATAACCAGTTGAAAGAACTTAAAAATGGTGGACTTTTGAAAGAATTATTAGATTTTGGAGAAGATATTCCAGTTGTTAAAAATGTTGTTTTATATGTTAGAAAAGCTGCTCCAATTGTAAAAAAAGATGTGATTCCTATTGTTAGAAATATTTTAAATTGGTTAGATAAAGAGTTGGAAGATGTTACAGGATCTGGATTAGATGAAAAACTTTGAATTATGTTAAATCAAACATAAAAATTTTTTTAAATCAAACCATTAACATTCCGATAATTGGAAGAAATCTGCAAAAACATTAATATTTTAGAGGAATTTTTATGCGTGATACATTACCTGAAAAAGTTAAGAAATTTGAATGTGTAATTGTGAATTTAGACTCGATTACTGGGAGTGGAACGCATTGGGTTTGTTATTATAAAAATGAAAAAATGCATTTTATTTTGATTCATATGGAAGAATTGAGGACAAACCACCTATAGAATTGATTAAATATTTGAAAAAATCAAACGTCTACTACAATGACTCGCAAATTCAAGACTATAGACATCCACCAATTTGAGGTCATTTATGTGTTTTTGTTTTGAATGAACTGACTGATGGTAAAGATTTTAAAGAAGTTTTTAACAAATTATTACTTAATAAATATGGAATCACAAAATATTTTTGATGCATTTGGAACACAAATTAAAACACAAAGTATTCAAAATGTAGATAATAATTTGAATTTTGATAGTTTGAGAAATGAGTTTGATAACAAGTTAAAAAATGTGTTGCAAAAACTTCCAGATTCAGATATGTTTGCTATCGAGATTGAAGATTTTAAAGCAGAATATGATAAAAAACTTGCAAATTTCATGAGTTCAAATGAAGTTGCTGATAAAATAAAAACATTGGAAAAAGATTTTGAAGATGGTGCAAAAAAAATACTTACCAATTTAATGTCTCATATCGAAAAAGCTGATAAAATTACTGAAGCGATCAAAGTTGAAAAGAATTATGTCTAGTTTAGGCTAATAAAAAAGCCAATTGTGGTTTTTCAACACTGGTATTGACATCCATGATTGTTGTTGTTACAGAACAAATTTTAAAACCTCACAAAATCATCAGAGAAAACATCCGATATTGTTTGATTTACATGATCCCGGAAATGGTTAAAAATGGCCTTAACTTTTAACCGGAAAAAAAAGACCTTTAGTATCGTTAGAAAGGGAAATTTATCCGGTTTGAATGTTATCGTAAAAGAAGCAATTCGATGATGATATTAAAATGATTTGATGGGAACAGAGCCAAAAATTATGAGAACCATAAACAACATGTTAATAGATTTTACAACAGACGTCTATGACAAACATGAAGAAAGAAGGTAAAAGATCAGTATGACGATGTTGGTGTGAAATTAATGAAAAAGTTACAAAACTTGCGCAAGATTTTTACATGCATAATCAAGAATAATGTTAGTGAAACCGTTATAAAAATGCAGGGAAGGCAGATTTTCATTACGTATCAAGAATATCTTCGTGAGAACGTAAAAAAGTAATGGTGAATGTATGACATGGATACAGTATTTTTTCCGGTCATTTGCCATCCGTTCAGTGCAAACAAGAATCAAACCGTAACCACTATACGTTTCGAGATCTGCAATTTGATCTCGTTCTTCAGGTTAAAGAACTAACCTAATACATAATTACAAACTAGGTTTAAAATAAAACAAATCTTACTAAAAGCGTTGTGGCACGCCTAAGTCAGGATTCACACAACCTACATGTTGTTTAGTCCAACTTTCACTTCACTAACACTAAAGACATGCACTTAATACCAAAACTATACCAAAAAAAACACTAATCATTAAAACTAAACTACGGAATACAAGGGTCACAATACGTCTTCACACGTCTACTAACCACCTAACGTGGGGGGGGTGGTGGGTGTGGGGTGTGGTGGGTACGGACAGAGGGGACTCAGCCAATGTGGCAATCGTGGACGGCTGGCTAAAAACAAGATGGCGGAAAATACACGGGAGATAGGGGAACATAGGAATGGGCCTTTCGTTATTATTGGTTTCATGGCGAGATGTACATCTTAAAAAAATCATATTGTGACTCAGCATTGGTTTATTACAACTCTGAATTCCGTTTTGATTTTTTTTTTTTAAAAACCTTGTGGTTTTCCTCTTTAGTTCATTTTTTTTGAATTGGCAACCAAAGCGGCCTACTCTCGACCTGATGGTTGACTGAGTGGTTGGTCCTGCCAATTTCATGTATGTTGCCTCAATTGTAATATCCTTTTGAAGAAATTGTGGTTTCCCGATGTATTATGTGGGCTCCTCCCAATTCCATAATGATGGTCTTCGGAACCAACACGGGTGTGGCAATTTTTGACTTTTTCTGTTGAAAACCCTTTCTCGTGTTTGCTTTGTGTTTCCTGTTATTCTTTATGTTTCGTGGTCTTTTTGATCTCGCCTATGTATTCCCTATTGCAGCTACCTTTTATACTGTAAAACACAGTTTTTGGAATCCTGTGTGCACACAATTTTTTGGTCGCGCGCGCGCGCGTCCGAAGAGTTTGTCTAAGGTAGTGTTTTGTGTGTTTTTTAAAACGCGGTTCTAAGTGTTGTACTTTTTCTAACCTACTCTTTCTAATTTTCCCTCCGATCATCCCGGCACATAAGGGATTTGACATAAACGCAAATTTTATCAACAATTCTGTTGTTCTGACTCCAGGGAATTGATTCTTCTGGAGTTCGTTTGCCACTTATTAATTACTAATTGAGGGGATATCCATTGCTTCTGAGGATCCGATTCCAATTTTCTTAAATTGCTTCTTTTCGTCCATCCGTTTATCTGAGCACAAGCTCTTTGCTCTAATCAGAACAACGAGTAGGCTAATCCCTTTCTTTGACAGATTTTTGATGGTGTGGATTGATAATTTAAATAATTTTTCCTGTGTGTGTTATCTTTCGAAAAACAGTTGTCTTATGGACCACACATCCCTATCTCTTAATACACACATTGCATCCAAAAAGGGAAGCTTGTTTTGGAATTCCCAACTTCCATTGTGAGGCGAATGGAAGGAGAAATTACGCTATTTAAATGTGATCTCAAAAAATTAGTTTAAATTCAATGTCTCCATGAGAAAAATAACAAAGGTATCATCCACATACCTCCACCAAATCTATCGCCTGTTTGAACTGAGGGCTGTAGCCCAAAGCTTTTCGCTCGAATTCCTCCAGAACGATCTTGGCGGGAAAATAGGAGACAGTGGGAGAACCCATTTGCCATCTCCCTCATCTTGACGGTAAATTTTTACCGTCTAACTCAAAATTAATTGCATTGAGTTACATAGTTTAAACAGTTCCATAATGACTGGGCACGGGGAAGTTTTAGTTTTCTAATCTCTTTTAATGTTTTGGTCTTCTTTGGAGACGTGTGATTTTAATAATTCCGATCGAGGTTTCTGGAAAATGGTATATTTGTTAAATAGACTTTTCCGACATCAAAACTTACCAGTTTGTCATTTTCAGTCAAACCTTTACGGGATTTTGGACTACTCAACGAAAATCCCTAGAATTACTCTTTCATCAAAAATTCCTAGGGGACTTGCGAGATTAGGGATGTCCTTAAAGACAAACTGTTTTTTTCGAAAGATAACACACACAGGAAAAATATTTAAAGTTATCAATCCAACCATTCAAAAATCTGTCAAAGCAGGAGTAGCCTACCTCGTTGTTTGATAGAGCAAAGAGCTTGTGCTCAGATAAAGATGGACTAAAAAAAGGAATTTAAGAAAATTGAATCGGATCTCAGATGCAATGGATACCCTCAATTAGTAAATATAATAAGTGCAAAAACGAATACCAGAAGAATCAATTCCTGAGTCAGAAAAAAACAGAATTGTGATAAATTTGCGTTTATGTCAATCTTATGTGCCGGGATTATCGGAGAAAATGAGAAGAGTAGGTAGAAAGTAACAACATTAGAACCGCGTTTTAAAACACACAACACTCTTAGACAAAACTCTCGTAAAAACAAAACCAAAAAATGGCACACAGGATTCCAAAAAACTGGTTTACAGTTATCAAAATGTAGCTGCAATAGGGAATACATAGGCGAGACAAAAAGACCACTAAAAGTAAGGATAAAAAGAACACAAAGAAAACACGGAGAAAGGGTTTCACCAGAAAAGTCAAAAATTGGCACTCCACCATTGTTGGTCCGAAGACCACTCAGTATGAATTGGGCTGAAAGTGCAACCACTAAATAACCTCGGGAACCACATTTCTATTCAAAAGGGAAATTAATTGCAGGCAACATACACTTAAATTTGGCAGACCAAACCAATTCAGTTCAACCATCAGATCGAGATTAGGCCGCTTTGGGTTGCCAATTGCTAAAAACATGAACTAAAGAGAAAACCAAAAGGTATCAAACGGATCGGTATGTGTAATAAACCAATGCGGTGTCACAATATGTTTTTTAAGAAGTTCATCTCGCATGAACCAATAATCCGATAGAGGCCCATTCCTGTTCCCCCTTCCCTTGTAATTTCCGCCCAATCATTGTTTTAGCCAGCCGTCCAAACGATTGCCTTTGGCTAGTCCCTCTGGTCAGTCGTTGGTGGTATAGTAGACGTGTGAAGACCGTATTGTGGCCTGTATTCCGTAGTTTACGTTTTAATGATTAGTGTTTTGTTTAGTTTTGTATTAAGTTGGCATGTTCCTTTAGTGTTAGTGAAGTTTGACTAACAACATGTAGGTTATGCTTCCTTGAACTTAGGCCGTGCCACCAACGGCTTTAGTAAGATTATGTTTTATTTTAACCATAGTTTGTAATTTATGTAATTAGCGTTAGTTCTTTACCTGAAGAAGAGATCAGATTGCGATGACTCGAAAACGTACGTGTTACTGTTTTCTTGTTTTCACCTGAACGATGGCAAATGTCCGGAAAAATCCTGTTCTCCTTCTCTAATCCTTCCATCGTCCAACAATAACCTTCAAACAAAGAGAATGGTGAATTACTTGAAAGAAATACACAATAAACAATCTTTTAAAAATCTTGATAAAGTAAAATGAACTAGAAGAAAACCCTTTAATAAATTTAAAGAAGATGTTAATAAAAACTTTTTTGAAAATATTGAATAACAGATTTAAGTGGATATTGTGATACACAAAAAAAGAGGCCAAATTTATAAAAACTTGAAATTCTTTCTTAAACAATTGCTAGATGGCAAGGACGTAACCAGTGCTTTCGATCGTTTTTAATCAATGCAAAACACGAAAGAGATTTGTAAAAAAGAACATTGGATATGAAATTTCTCAAAAATATGAATTATCCGACAATATGAGATGAGATTATACATTGTATACAAATTTGAATTAATTGATAATAAAAATTACAAAAATATCAAAAATATGTCCTCAGAATTTCATTAAAGAAAATATAAATTATATCCAACTGAAAAGAACCCAGTGTCTGTATATTTGGCAATTTATCAACAATGTGAGCACAGGATTTTTTGGAAGAATTTTTAAAGATTCAGTTGATTGGAACAATATTATTAGCATAGCGGTTACTATCCCTGTGCAAAATTTTATTGAAAATATGTGGCCGAAATTTGCAAAATTTAACGCAGAAACGTCCCGAATATGACGAAGTAGAATCATTATATAAATGACCTAAAATTTTAGCATCTTTTCTTATCGACTTATACATGATGTTTAAAAATTTTTCGTAAATTTTAAAATTTCTCTTATTATTAATGGCGGACTTACAAAATGTAATTCAGGCGATATTGAAAGGGCGGAGTTTTAAAAATTTCTATCCAATTAGTAAACAACATTTTTGAGATGAACCTGAGTTTTAATATCTGGATTTTTGGAGATAACTTTTGTGTTCGTCTAAAACTTCCAGTTTTTATATTTCTGGAAACTTTAGACCAAAACAAGATGGTCCAAGGCATATCTGTGGAAAAAAATGATGTCAGATTGATAATTTGTGTTGCCGGTTTTTATTCTCTATAAAATTGAAGTAAGAAAAACACAAAAAATTGATTAGAAGAAACTAGAAAAAGTGGTCCAATTAAGTACTATTAAAGGTAACCATATCTTTATTCCAAAAGTGATGTATTTTCAAACAGTTTTGAATCAACTTTTTAAATTTGGACAATTTGAGAGCGGTCGGTGATTTAGTACATTTCGGCTTAGGATTCTTTGAATAATAATGTAAATCTTCCAATTCCTATAAAGGTGGTTGTTACATTAGTTTCATACAAAAAAGGCGCTTTGGGGGGGAAGATGGTGATGATCTATATTAAAAATCAAAAACTGGGAAATGACTTGCCAGTTGATGGCAAAATTACAAATTAAGAGTGTTTATCATTAGAGTTCCGATGATTGATTATAAAACCCACGAGTTAAAATTTAGGTTTATTGATGAAAATTACACTAGTTCCAACACATTCTGTTTAAATTTTCTAGATTAGGCAATGTTATTGAGCAAAAAGGTATTTTCCGGAAAACAAACTTATTCGTTCTATATCAACCAAATATTTACAGAAAGAAATATTGTCAATCCCCAAGTTCATTATTGTTGGTTTTCACAACAGAATAGACAGAATAATCAAGAAAAAAAATCCTTCAACAGTTTGATAGTTTGGAATGTGAACAACTATCAGGTGTAAAATTGAATGGTTTCTTCTTATCCAAGATGAATGTACAAAAATTTAAACATTTCCGGCGGTCTTATTCTCGAATTATGTATCAGATGTAATCAAGATCATATTTAAGAACGTTTAACTACAAAAAAATTGGAATATATTAACAACCCTAAAGAATTTATAGCACATAGACCCCATTTATGGTCATTGATACAACAAAGAGTTTGGACAAATAGTTTCTAGGTTTCAAAGAACGATATACATTATCAAAATAGGGATTTTCCCCCTCAAATGCTGTTGCCAAATACGATTTGATTATGTTAGTTGTTGTCTCTGAATAATTGCTTTGAATATGACATAATCTTAAGAACGAATATAGAGAAATCCAGTAAATTGTTTTAAAAAAATCGTCATATTGTTCTATAACTAGTTCATCGGATAAGTTTAAAAACTTTACAGAATTGTTAAAGACGACTTCGATAAAAGTTATACATTTTAAATTGCATAAAAAAATGTTGAAAAATTGAGGATGATATTAGGAAAAAACTATTTCAAGGATCATGGACCGGGACGTGCTGATGAAAAAAATCTTTAAGATATATACGGCTCTATTGTACCAAATTTCCTCAAAAAAGCTCCAATTATTTCTCGAGATATTATAGAGTTTTAATGATAAAGGGGATGATTAGGGTGTCGGTAGATTTTGAATGTTTTTTTCATGCTCATTGAAAGTTTTAAAGTAGAAACTCCGCTTGTCTATGAATGTATCAGATTTTTCTGATAAATTTTTTTATTTTTTATGAAGTATAAAGAAATAGGGGATGATTTTAACCCCTTATGGAAAATTTTTTTCTAAAAAAGTTTTTTTTAAGGGGGGGGGGGTCGAAAGAGTTAAGTATTTACTCTAACGGGTACCAAATTTAATTAAAATCGGCTTTTGAATTGAGTAGTTTTTTCGCAACAAGGGTTTGAAAGAAATTTTGGATATTTAATCATTTAATATACAGTTCTCACATCATTAATACCTCTAGGGTATGAGCACATTTCATTTCTTAACATGATTATGGTAACAGTACATCCTCGTCTGTCATTTAGAATTTTCCTTCTTGCTGGGGGCGTTGGCCCACGTTCTCTAGCTAGCCCTGTGAAATTTCCTCTATGTTTAACGGAAAATTTTAACAAGATATGATAATTATTCGTCGAAGATTCTTAATTGTAATTTGGTGCGTTGAAGAAAGAAGATATGGGAACTTTATAAAAGTAAAGAAGAATTGCTGTGATGATCTGATTTTTTGTTGTTAAAATATCGTCTTAAGAAGTGAAGTGTTCAATTGGGCGATGGATCCTTCTTTATTTTAATAAGTTTCTATTTATATTCTCGACGATAAGACATTACAATAAGAATTGTTTGTTGAATTTGATTTTAACATTTCTTGTACTCAGGTTTAATTTATAGTACATATATTATATTTACTAGTTGGAGCTAATTACTTTATAAAATCAAAAAGAACTTTTCGGAAAATACTTGATTTATTCCGAATTTAAAGTTCACCCAAAAAAGTTTAACAAAGTTTACAAAACATTTAGATTTGATTTTCCTTCAAAAACTTCTCACAATCGGTCAAATCTAATTATTATCGTCTGTTCAAAAAAATGGAATTAAAAATTAAAATGAAACTAAAAATGTATACTTCTCCAAAATGGTTTTTTAAATTACCAAAATAAACTAACAAGGTTCTCTTCTCAAAAATTATTCCAAAAATCCAAAATAACACAAAACTTGATATTAGAACTTTAATACGATCAAAAGTCCTAAGAATTAATTCACAGACTCTGTAATATGGGAAACTTTAGAAATTTAATCACAACAGTATAAAAATAAAAGATATTAACTAAACGCTGGTACGGGACTTACTACTTTGAAGACTATGGAGGCTGATATGAAACTAATACGCACTAAAGAAAATTAATAACTTGATTTTAATTACACCCGATAAAAAGAATTACTCTATATCCCAAACTAGAGGATTAGAGGAAGAACTACTGCTTCTCAACTGGACGTCTGCACCCTGTCGTCGACACTCCAACACTGCTCCCCCTCTCTCAAGACAACCGACTCGGGAACGTATCACCGTAGACATCTCGATCAGCTGATTTACTTGTCTCGAACCAACAAAGAATGTCCACGCACAGCGTCTAGTTAACAAAAGAGCCTACTTCCTACCGCGATTCAGCATAATAATTACAACTACGGTACAATTCTAACATGTGATAAAAATAATGTTTGAAAAATAGTGATATAAAGTGATCAATTGTACGATGAAAAGTATCAAGGTCAAGCGTTAGTGACACAAACGCCTCTCAGATGGAAAAGTATCAAGGTCAAGCGTTAGTGACACAAACGCCTCTCACATGTTTCAATAAAATGAGATTCGAGGTCAAGCGTTAGTGGTACAAACGCTCTCAGCTGAAAAGCAGTTGTCACAAATCTAGAGTTGATTGAAATAAAACATATGATACCTTTCTTCTTCTCCCATTCCCAATTTCTTAGAAGTTAAGAAGATTTATAGTTTATTTGTAGCAGATTTGACAACATTTCCAATATATTTTACATTGATTCTAAGGATATTTAACATTAAAACTGCTTAAGAAAGTAGAAGCAAACAGCTATAGACTCGGTTATTTTTCATTCGTGATTTATGGTTCACTAGAGTAGATATATAAGCCGGTTCTGAATTGCTTTCGAACGGACGTAGATTCGGTTAATTTTTCATTCGTGATTTACTGTTTGATTTTACAGATCGTTTATTGTCCTTTAAACAGTATTTTCCATTGATTTTCGGTCGGCTCCAAAAGTGGTCTAGAAAACCCATATTCATATCTACTTATATATATATATATATATTTTTTTTTTAATTAAGATTACGTTTTTATCTTTCTCCGTTTTAAAGTAGCGGTCACATTTGTCAAAAAACGGAAGTTTTCTTTTCTCTTATGCTTATTAGTGTTGCTGTAACCATTTGGTTAAATTTAATTTATTCATCTGCATTATAACTCGCAATAGAGAATTTTTAAAAGTTTTGAATCGAATCCCTTACTGAACATTGATTACCTAAAACACGTTAAATGCATAGCAAAGCCGTGTTATAAATTTTATTATAAGAGTCGTAAAACAATAATTTACGCTTTATGTTTTGCTGTATATTTAACCATTTCAAAATATTTGCTAAATTTTTTATGTGATTCGTTATAAAAATTAAGGTATGTATTAAACTGAAACATTTTATCAGTTTTTTACAATGCAGACGACCGACCGACCACAGACAAATCGAAACGTACTGCTTCTTTGTATCTTTGAACGATGGCTCCAGATTCCTTTACAATATTTCTAACGTTAAATGAAAAAAACTATATATTAATAACTAATTCAAACTTCTTCTGTTTAACTTTAAGCTTTGTGTAGTATTTAAACAGGATAAATTAGTATTTCGACATGTATGACGTTACATAAATTGTCCTAACGTACTTAGTATTAAATTATTATTATTCTGTATAGGAAAATAACTTAGTGATGTTTAGTAAACAATTTATAACACTGTACAGATTAGATAGTACAGCTTAATCATTAGATTTGTATGAATATCTATATGTAAGTAACGTGAACAGCTGAATCCAGTGTGAATCAACGTAGTATCAACTTCATTATTTTAATGAAATTTTCAGAAAATGTCCACTAAGATACACAGAATGGAAAAACAATGTTATTTGTTTTAGTTCGAGATATTTTCTATCCAACGGCGAAACCAGTAAATATACAAGAGATAAATACCAAATAACTAGTGATGAACTACAAATTAAACACATAAAAATAGAACAATCTACAATAATAAAATAAGGGTACACAATAAATTTAATATCAATGTTTGAACAGGAGCACATTGACAGGCAGCATGTTTATATTCTTCGAATATTTAAGGCAGTTTCGGTAAACTATAAATTAAATACGTAAAAAATTGATAAAAATCTACAATAATAAAACAAGTGTATACAATAAATTTAATATAAATGTTTATATACGAGCACATTGATATACAACCAATAATCTTCCTCGAATTTTTAAGGCAGCTTCATTGAAGAAGGCAAAATAATAAATGCTCGTATTGTATTATTGCCACATTGAAAATAATTATTTTATTAAGAAGCTATATAGTTAATACGGGATTGGTTATGTAAAAAAAATTGCATCTTGGCTCTCCGGTGCTCAATACATTTTTATATTAATTTTTTTATAAAAACTATGTTTTAATTATAGATGCATGAATATATATGCATAAAAAAGAATTTATCTACTTAGACATCTCTGAGTGTTGACTTAAAATCAATTTTGAGCATCAGGAGGACAAAGTGTAGAGAATTTTAAAACACAACTATAAAGTTAAATTTAGGTACCCAAATATGTAGAGTGAAAATTAAAATTGCAAAAATGATCCTTTTGACCATGAGAATACTTTTTACCAAGTTTCAAGTCTCTATGGCCTTTCTATGAAGAGTTGTTGCAAAAACGGACTAACAGACGTATAGACGGACAGTCCGACAGATTGACGGACAACTACAAGAAGAAGGCGGCAGGGTCCTATCGGTACATATGGTGGAAAATCAATAATTTTATTTACGAGTCCGAAAAATAGTGACAAGCTATAGTATTTATCTTGTGAAGTGTCAAGTAAGACTATGGTACATTTTTTTCTCGAATGTGTCACAAAATACAGTTGTGTAATTTGTCTTCTACTCATAACATCCGTTATTTCTACGGTAACGTGACATCGAAGAAACGAATGTGTGTGTGACATTTGTCAGCAAGATAGTGCTGGCGCTGTGACACGACAGGGTTGCTGACAAATGACCCTCTCCCTCACCCTTATCGTTGACCTCTCGACCACACTCAGGCCAGATTTACTCAACTTTGTTTATTTTATTTCAGCTGTGGAATACATTAATTGTCTCACCCTTATCGTTTACCTCTCGAACACACGCAGGCCAGATTTACTCAACTTTCTTTATTTTATTTCAGCTGTGGAATACATTGATTGTCTCACCCTTATCGTTTACCTCTCGAACACACGCAGGCCAGATTTACTCAACTTTGTTTATTTTATTTCAGCTGTGGAATACATTAATTGTCTCACCCTTATCGTTTACCTCTCGAACACACGCAGGCCAGATTTACTCAACTTTCTTTATTTTATTTCAGCTGTGGAATACATTGATTGTCTCACCCTTATCGTTGACCTCTCGACCACACTCATGCCAGATTTACTCAACTTTGTTTATTTTATTTCACCTGTGGAATACATTAATTGTCTCACCCTTATCGTTGACCTTTCGACCACACGCAGGCCAGATTTACTCAACTTTGTTTATTTTATTTCAGCTGTGGAATACATTGATTGTCTCATCCTTATCGTTGACCTCTCGACCACACTCAGGCCAGATTTACTCAACTTTGTTTATTTTATTTCACCTGTGGAATACATTGATTGTCTCATCCTTATCGTTGACCTCTCGACCACACGCAGGCCAGATTTACTCAACTTTGTTTATTTTATTTCAGCTGTGGAATACATTGATTGTCTCACCCTTATCGTTGACCTCTCGACCACACTCAGGCCAGATTTACTCAACTTTGTTTATTTTATTTCACCTGTGGAATACATTGATTGTCTCATCCTTATCGTTGACCTCTCGACCACACGCAGGCCAGATTTACTCAACTTTGTTTATTTTATTTCAGCTGTGGAATACATTAATTGTCTCATCCTTATCGTTGACCTCTCGACCACACTCAGGCCAGATTTACTCAACTTTGTTTATTTTATTTCAGCTGTGGAATACATTAATTGTCTCACCCTTATCGTTGACCTCTCGACCACACTCAGGCCAGATTTACTCAACTTTGTTTATTTTATTTCACCTGTGGAATACATGTATTGTCTCATCCTTATCGTTGACCTCTCGACCACACGCAGGCCAGATTTACTCAACTTTGTTTATTTTATTTCAGCTGTGGAATACATTAATATGTCTCACCCGTATCGTTGACCTCTCGACCACACGCAGGCCAGATTTACTCAACTTTGTTTATTTTATTTCAGCTGTGGAATACATTAATTATCTCTGGCATCCGTAATTTCCCAATTATAGGTTCCTTCAGATTCAGGTCTCTGCAGCTTCAGCTTCAGAGGGACTTCCGACTTTGACTATATCCTAATCAAAGAACTTTCCTTGAAAACTCACTAGTAATTTATTGTTCAGCTTTAGAATTTGTAATAGTTACAATCCTTGTTTTGTATTCAAAATTCGATTTGTTATATTTCATTAAGTCAATGAACTATATTAGTTTTATTATTTGATTAAAGTAAATACAGATGACCATTATTATTAAATATCTACGTTAAAATACATAATTTTCACATTATTTTACATTTCTATAAAATGTTATTTGAATATATGGATGCTTAAAAAAATTATTTAATACAAGAATTTCAGTTATTCATTGAAATAATATGTTTCTTATACATTAAATAGAAAATGTAACGTGTTTAGTCATTGTTTAAATGTTGTTATATTCTTACAGCATTAATTATTTAGTTATTACTAATAAATAACTAGGACAAATAATTTTATTGCAAACGTTGGTACATTTTATTTGAGCTTTTTCTGATTTTGGTTCTCTAAAGCTGTTCTTCTTTTAGATTTTCCTTTAGTGTGATTATTGCAATGCTTACAGCTTTTTGTCTTACAAATTAACCAATTAATTTAAAATTTGTCTCTGAAATAAGATAAAATATACAAATAGTCCATGAAACTTGTTGTTATTATTGGACGAAACACATGGGTATGGCAAGTATATGTAATCATGATGTGCTTTTAATTTTTAATATTCAGCTAATATCTTTCCAGCTCGTAATCTGATGTGTATTCGTATTTAGAGAACTGAAATTTCCGTAAATTACAACCATTTTGGTCATGAGATGTAGTCAAAATTGTTTTGACCCTACAGATCATTTAGCTGCTTAAATTCAAGTAAAGTACAACTACTCTAAGGTAAATTAACGCACACATAAACAATATTTGAAGTAGTACAGTACTAGGTGATATTAAAAATTTGAAATATTTGAATATTGTCTCAGAATGATATGAAATCTCTGCAATATTATTTATCTATAATATTATAAGAAGAACTGTTTTACACAATAAATAAAATAATTCAAGCATATCATAGACTCAATTAAATCTTATCCTGATTTGTAAAAACAACAATACTTTGGAATTAAAATTAAAGTTTAAATTTTGTAGAACGAATGGCACATTTGTGCTAAAATTATATTAAACAACATATTGGAAATATTCACAGGAAATGTATGTTCTGCCACTAATGTCCTATAGCGTGTATAGAGGTGTGAGTTAAAAGCCTCCAACGCTCGTACGCGTATGTAAGGCGAGAGACGGGGCGAGACGCTGTCGTGTGGCACGTGTCTGAGTAGGTAAGTGCTATAACGCGGGGTGGAATTTGCGAATTGTCAGGAAATAATACATATACCATTTAAAATTTAAAATACTTTGAAGTAAGTGCTCCTTTTGTGTCCAGGAAATGAAATATGGAGTTATAATTTAGGTTCTGAAATACACTTACAAACGTCAAATTCTTTAAAAGTAAGTTATTTACTGTAATATATGTAGATTACAATAACTTGATCTGGAAACCTACCTATGAATACCTAAGCAGAAATCTATACAGAGGGTTTAATTGGAATACTCTTAAATAGTCACGTAACAATTCCTCAAGTATTAAATAATGTTATTTGTATGTTAGTTAATATATCAAATATAATTTTGTTATAAATACATCATAAACAAACTATCACTATTGAACTATTAAGAAAGAAAAATAAACTAAAGAATTATTGTAGGAATATATTCAATATTTGGTTTGCTAAAATATGCGATATCGAGTGTGAATCTCAAATATTGAAAATGGAATATTTACCATCTAACACCGATAGGAGGTATTTCATTAATAATCCCAAAGAAATTAAAGAGAGTAAAGAGTAAAAGATTAACTTATGTTTTCTATACTTTTGTTTATCTTGCACGTTTCATAAATCATAATTACCACTAAAATTTGGCGAAATCGATGAGTATTCATTTAATTTTACAACTTAAGCAAACGATAATTTAAAAATCAGTACCTGCTCTCATGTAAAACATCCTAATACATAAGTTTAAACACGCTTTTAACATATAAATAGGAAGGTCAAACGTTAAAACTCTGCCATCTGACATTGAACAACTAGAATAGAATTAAGAGGTAACACAACAAAACTACTAAAGTACTTTGTGTCAACCATGCGTGCATATCGGTAGATACCATGATGCATGGCGGTTTCCACAATTTCTAAGCATACCATTTCCTCTATTTACTTAACGAAATTAGAGAGTAATTTTTTAACAGTACAAATGTTCACGCAAAAATCATTTAGAGTAAGACGAAGAGTACGGTTGCAAAATATTAAGGTTAAGATTTTGAACTCTGTTATATCTCCAACCCAGACTAGTAAAGTGTTAAATATACTGCATAATGCAGGATATCTACTGAATATTACTAAATCTTGCTAGATCCCAACTCAATAAAATATCTTTATACGAGTTATAAATATTGTTCGTAGCCTTATATGAACGGTTTCTCATCATGTTATACTAATACAAAATACTAAGTAGCAGTATTGTTGATCATATGGTAGTAATCAAATAATTATTAATAACATAATAATAAGATTAAATAAACATATTTCTGTAAGTTGCCAATATTAGTATCTAATTTTCGTGAAATGCGAGTAGATGCAGTTTTGTATAACATTATGCACTTACAAACACTCAACCTCATCTATTCAAATACATCATAAATTCCATTACAATAAGCTTGAACAATTATAAAGTCACAATCTATCTACGTTGTTAATTCATAGAGAGCAAGTTGTAATTGAGTAATCACAATGGCAAGGAATTGACTAATTTATTTAGTAATTTATTTAATGATGAATCACAATTATTCTGGAGTAACATTTAGATTGAATATTTTTCTGGCTCATGAAATTTGTTCCACAATGAATAATGAATTGTATGCAATGTAAGTCATCTATTCGACCTAACAGTGATATTTTAAAATGTATTGAAATGTTTGGGTGAATATCACTTCCATTGTTTGTCAAATATGAAAACACAGGACTGTGAAGTTATTCCTAATCACATCCTGGAAGTGTTTAACGTGTGACAGGAATAAGACGAATTAAGGTAATAATACTCTTGTGACGCGTACTGGTTAAAAAGGGAAATTTATTTTGAACACAGGATTTGATGCAGACTCAGATTCGTGTTCAACAGGACTAAATAAAAAATTAACTTTAAAAAAGTGTTAAAAGTGATTTGCTCATAATACAAATAAAGCAATATGTGTAAATGCGATTAAATGTTCATAAAAAAGGATTGTTGTGGGTTTATTCTAAAGAAGAGTTCATGAAGGTACCGAAGGTAAACTTACCATTCTTGGAAGTTTATTTTCTGGGAGGCCAACTGGCCGCCTTAACTTCTGATAAACAATACGTAACAGGAAAGCTTCCAGTTACAGTAGCTGTGTTATGACCTTGACCTACTTACTACTGGAATCAAATTCATTTTCTCAGGAGGTATTCGATACTAATAGGGAATTTAAAAAACAGATAATATTGTTCATATATACATAAATTGCAATAGCAGAATTTAATTTCAATTAACAAAAAGTAATAAATAAATAAACAATAAATAAAAAAAAATCACAAAATACTTGCTCCGCCGAGACTCGAACCCGGATCTCTCACTTGCCGAGTGAATGTGCTACTGTTACACCACAGAGCCAGAGCCTTTACTTTTTACGACTAAGGTATTTTGTATTTGGCCGTATCTTTCATATATAAATAATATATATATATATATATATATATATATATATATATATACATATATATATATATACATATATATATATACGATTGTACGATACCACTTGTCCATAATTTTGTTCTTAAATGTAAAGCCTTGCATTATAAATCCGTTTATCAATTTCAACAATTTTCGTCTCTTGGTTAAAGGCAAATCTTGCACTTCAATGACATTGATTCTAGGAAATTGTTCCTGAAAGTTTACTCTGAGAATTCATATACAAACTTTTTCGAATTACCATTTTCTTGCAAAAAAGTTATTATTTTAATTTTTGTTTTGCTATCAATCTTTTTGTTTCCTACGATTACCTACAATCCAATTATAGTATTTATTATATTAAATAATTCAACCACAGTACAACCATCTGTTATAACCACTATTTAAAAGTATTCACATTTATAGTATCAAAGCAATGGGTAAGCTTGTTAGCAATAACTTATTCTTTGAACCTCCTCTTCAATTGTTGTTGAGCATAGAGTAAGAAAATATCCAGACAAGAATATTTTAAATACATATATATTCTTGATCGGGAAACAAAGTAATATCAACTGTGGAACAAAAAATATACGCAAATCGGATGGCCATACCAAATTAAAACATATTCTTGATCCTGGCAATAAAAGAAACATTAGAGTCGGAAATTTAATTCGTTTTAATGAGAAGTACTCATACACGTACAACACCAACAAATGTTAATTTCAAATAATCCAGACAGTGTTTTATCTCTCTACAGTAGTTTGTGTGTTTAATCATGAGGCTAAATATTCGTGATATTGATCGCTATTCGTTTGAATGAGAGACCGATATGGAACGGGAAGGCAATATAAAGACATTTCCCTCGTGACAGCTGACAGCAACAACTTGTGCGAGACTGACAATCCCGTCTCTGACATCTGTCAGATACAGGACACTCTACATGTGAGGTATAGAATACTATACAGCACATTCAGTATAACTTCAAAGATAAGATAATTTAATGTGTAAACTATGACAATTATTTTTAAACTGTTTATTGAGAAGTTTTCAGTTTTAGGAGTTCAGGTTGGTTATTACAATAAAAGTCTCTTGATAGCGATTACATATAGAAATATGAAGGAAAAACCTCGTTATTTTACCATAACAGTAACAAAATTAAAGTAACCGAAAAGTACAACTTTATTGAAATAGATTATTATTTAAAGTTACGTTTGTGAGCTCTTTCAAATGAGGTATCACTCGACCCATGCTTTAATTTAGATTTTCATGTTTTCCTCTGTGGGCCGTCCCCCCATGATTGGCATGTCATGGTAATAGCAAGGAAAAATAGTTTAAATAGCCATATGACACTGTGCAAAGTTTATAGATGTTATCTGCTATAGTTTGTAAAATATTAAGCCGTTCCCAGACTTTTCAAACACCTTGTATATATAGACTCAACTTTTTTTGACGTCGTGGTTTAAGACAATTGTAGCAGTCTTCACAAACGTTTTGCCAAAACTAACATAATTACTTGACTTGGTACTACTGATAAATTATATATATATATATATATATAATATATATATAATATATATATATATATATATATATATATAGAGAGAGAGAGAGAGAGAGAGAGAGAACTTGGTTATAAATTAAGAAAGTTTATAGGTAAGTTAATTCTCAAGATCTTGTGCTTACCAATACATAGACAAAGAGATGTTGCTTATTTTTAAGAGATTTTTTAATGTTAGGTTTTAAAATGTGTGTGTATATATATATATATATCTAATATACTATACAGCCGCATGTGAAACTGACTGACTGATATATGTATACAAATTCTAACATAGTTCTAGAAGTGCTGGAAACTTGAAATTTGGCACGCAGGTACCTTTCACAATATGACCCGGAGGAAAAGTCTGAAAACCGGACTTTTTTTACTTTTAAACCCCTCAAAAAAATTCCTCAAAAATCGCGCATTCTTTACCCCCTGCAGGCATTTCTTGTAAGCCTGATAGCGGGTGAACCGTTGGAGCTAGCTTCAATCTGACGAAAAATCGTTAGTCAGGAATGAAGTGAAATACAAAAAAGGTCCAGTGACTTTTTTTTGTCCTATCTCGTGTGGTTAAGCGACAAAACGCGGGGATGTTTGACATTCTAGAGATTTTTTTGCTTAAAATAAAGTTTCGAGCCTGATAGTGGCCGAACGGTAGGTCGTAGCTCAAATCTGATTGACCCATCAAATTAGCAAATTGCGCGATCTACAGAAAAGGTCCAGTAACTTTTTTGCTCTATCTCCAGTGGTTCGGCCGAAAAACGTGATTATGTGCAATTGTTTTGTAATTTTTACGTGAAACTTTTGTTTTCGGGCTCGATAGCGGCGAAACCATTGGACGGAGGTCGAAATAAGACAGACGTTTGGAGTTAGGAAATGAGGTAATCTACAAAAATGTGCCAGTAACTCTTTACTCTATCTCCATTGGTTTGGCCGCAAAACGTGATTAAGTGAACATATTTTGGAAATTTTCGCCTAAAAATTTACCTTTCGGGCTCGATAGCGGCTAAACGGTTGGTCGTAGCTCAAAACAAATTTTTTAAAAGGATTTAAGAAATTGCGGTGATCTACAAAAAAATGTTCAGTAACATTTTGCCCTATCCTCAACGGTTTTGGCTGCATAACGCGTTTTAAAGTATTGATTTTTTTAAGTTTTACGTGATATTTTAAACTACCCAGTGCAGCCTTTTGTCCTAAGCTCTGTACTGCCTAAATTATAGGTCGTAGCTTAAATCTGATGGCATAATCGAAAGAAAAAAATCAAATTTTTCGACAAGAAAGGTCCATTCACTTTTTCTTGTATCTCTAACGGTTATCTAATATACTATACATCCCATATATATACAGCCGCATGTGTAACTCACTGACTCACTGACATATAATCATACTAATTCTAAACATAGTTCCAGAAGTGCTGGAAACGTGAAATTTTTGCACGCACGTCGCACCTATCTTCAAACCTCCGGGAAAAGTCTGAAAACCAGATTTTTTTTACTTTTGAACCCCTCAAAAAAATTCCCGAACGGACCTCTGTTTTGCCCTTGCAGGCTTTCCTTTGAAGCCCGATATCGGGCGAACCGTTGTAGCTAGCTTCGATCTAACGAAACATTCATGGTCAGGAATGAAGTGAACTACAAGAAAGGTCCAGTGACCTTTTGCTCTAACTCCATCGGTTCGGCCGCAAAACGCGATTACATTAAAATATTTTGAAATTTTCGCCTAAAAATTTACCTTTCGGGCTCGATAGCGGCTAAACGGTTGGTCGTAGCTCAAAACAAATTTTGTTTTTCTGGGCTCTATTTCAGACAAAATCTTAGTTCTAGGCCAGAATAAAAATTTGATTTTAATACAAAATAATGCGATCTACACAAAAGTTCCAGTGACTTTTTACTCTATCTTCCATGGTTTAGCCGTAAAACGTGATATGTCGAAAATTTCACTTAAAAACTTACATTTTGGGCTAGATTATGGCCGAACCGTTGGCCCTAGCTTAAATGTAAAATGTTTTGTAACTAGCTATTGATAGGATCTACAAATAAGGTTCAGCAGCTTCATATCGTTTATGTTTCCGTAAGTCTGGTAAATGCTCTAAAAGGCAAATTCTTTGTCGTCAATTTTCGGGGTTTAAATCTTGCAACTATAATTAGTGCGATTCATGCTGGTTCCAGATTGACCTTGTATTAATACGTTAACGAGTGACTAAAACCCCCCTCCACATCGGGAGTTGGCTGAGCGTTAGTGAAGCTTCAAAAGTAGATAGGGACAGAGTTATTACGTTCAGACACAACACCCTCTAAAATAGGCCGAACTGTGTAATTAACCCCCGGTAACACCCCCCCCCGGGGATTTTCCTGGTATGACCAGATAACCTCCTGAATAAATTAAACCCCCTGATGTGTTAAAACCCCCCCAGGGAATTTCCTGGCTTGACTAGATAATCTCCTGATGATATTAAACCAACTGTTCAACTTAAAATACTGCCTTAAGGTCGGTTTTTATTATGTTTGTACTAAACAATTCACGATAGCTGACCAGTGCAGACTTTTCTCCCGAGCTCATTCCTGGCTTAAACCAAAGGTCGCAGCTAAAATCTGACGACGGAATCGAAAAATAAAATCAAATTTCCGACAAGAAAGGTCCAGTCACTTTTTTCACGTATCTCTAAACGGTTTAAGCCACAAAGTGGCCTTAAAGTCAAAACTTTGATTAAAACTGAAAAATTAAATAACATAGGGTCCAAGATAATTTCCGAATTCCGTTTATCCCCCGAATCTGGCCAACACCCGAAAGGGGGCCTGGTATGTTTCATTAACCCCCCGGTAAACATTAACCCCCCCCCGGGGATTTCCTGGTATGACCAATAACCTCCTAAGTAAATTAAACGCCCTGATGTGTTAACCCCCCTGGGTAACTTTAAACCCCCCCCGGGAATTTCCTAGCATGACCTCATGTCTGAATTTTATACCACTCACCATATCTCTTAACCCCCCTTGGGAAGTTCCTGGTATAACCAGATAAAACCCCCTGATGTCTTAACCCCTGGTAGCGTTAAAACCCCCCAGGGAATTTCCTGGCACGACCTCATGTCCGAATTTTACCAATCACCAAATTGCTCTTATCCCCGAATTTGCAAGCGTACATCATGGGGGCCTGGGGGCGTAGCCCCCAGCGAGCCGAAGGCGAGTATATATATATATACCCTTATATATACAGCCGCATTTGTAACTCACTGATTGGGTACTCACTGATACGAAATTGTAACCCACTTCTAGAAGTGCTGGCAACACGAAATTTTGCACGCATGTAGCTTTTACCGTCAAACCTCCGGGAAAAGTCTGAAAACCGAAAACTTTTACTTTTTAACCCCTCAAAAAAATTCGCGAAAGTTGCCTTTTTTCCCCTTGCAGGCTTTTATTTGAAGCCCGATAGTGGGCGAACCGTTAGAGCTAGCTAAGATCTGACACCAATGAAATGATCTACAAAAAAGGTTAAGTAGATTTTTGCTCTCTATTGGTTTGGCCGCAAAACGCAATTATGAGTAAAATTTTCGCAATTTTCACTTAATCATTTACCTTCCGGGCTCAATAGCGGCCAAACCGTTGGTCGCAGCTCAAAACAAATTTTTAACGGGATTTATGAAAGAGCGCGATCTAATAAAAGGTCTAGTAACATTTTGCCCTATCCTCAATGGTTTGGCCGGAAAAACGTGTTTAAACGCATTACTGTTTTAAGTTTTACGTGAAAATTTTGATTCTGGGCTACATTGCCGCCAGCAGTTTAAGTTTAGCACAAAATAAAAATTTAATTTCAATACAAAATAAGGCGATCTACAAAAAAGGTTCAGTGACTCTATCTTCATTGGTTCAGCCGTAAAACGTGATCATGTTGAAAATTTTAGTTAAAAACTTAAAAACTAAAAATTTTAGCTTAAACATTTAAAAATTGTTTTTGATTAATAATTGATGCGATCAACAAAAAAGGTT